>NC_081413.1:698916648-699236148 GCF_030272615.1 Cryptomeria japonica | reverse complement strand
AAAAATTGCTCCATGTATGCCAAACAACTTGAGGATGGCA
Organism: Cryptomeria japonica; assembly: GCF_030272615.1. NCBI lineage: Eukaryota > Viridiplantae > Streptophyta > Pinopsida > Cupressales > Cupressaceae > Cryptomeria > Cryptomeria japonica. The sequence continues at coordinate 699,236,108 of NC_081413.1, read as the reverse complement.
ATGATAAAAATTAATATCATATAGCCCCAATTTATTGCTCATATAAAACCATGTCTCCCATTTTCTATGTGTCCAACAAAAGGGAAATGAGGCCTCCTTTTTAGAAACCATCTTGACCATATCAAAATCCTTGCACAAAACCCCAGTGGTAGGGGCATTTGAGAAGGTTTTCTTTGACTCATTCCTAATCCTATGTAATCTTTCTTACCACCACTTTTCCTCCTATATCTACTATTAATCATGGTCCAATTGGTTTCCAAGATAGAGGGAGATGAATCAAGAGGTCTACTAAAATCAAGAAAAGATTCAATAGTGTTGTTTTCCTTGCTAGGAGGCTAAGATTCTATCTATTTAGTCTAAAATTATATACATGAGGGATCAACATTCTTAACTTGCATAATATCTATATTTTTGTTTCCTTCTTAAAAGTGACTATGTGTGAGACTCATTTTGATTCAAATCATTAGGTGTAGATTCCAAGGGGATCTCCCCAACCATAAGGTCTTTGTCTTTAGATTCCAATGTCATTTTTATGGTCAGGCCTTGGGGTTTATCTCCACAAGAACAAGAAAAATACCAACATTTTCATCTTAAGAGATATAATCTGCACACTTAAGTGGTTCACATCCATCATTCCTTGTGTTTCTTGATTTTTTTCCTTCTTTAATAGTCATCATGTTATTTTTATTTGCCTCTTTAGTTTTGTTACTATAGCATTGCCTAAGGATTTCTCCTTCTTCTAGACCATTGGTCATCTCCTCAATATGAGGATATGTCTTCCTAGACAAAGGAATTTTCTCTTTAGAGGGTGTTTATTTTAGATCTTGGGATAGGGTGTCTATCAATAAGTTTATCCACCCAAGAAGTTGGGTCACTTCTTTGAAAAATGATTTAGCTTTTGAAAGATCCACATTCTCTTTTGAATTTACACATTAGTCACTTCTTAGAATAGGAAAAGGTTATACATATCACCAACAATATCATTTTTTAAAGAGCTATTATTCTATTCTTCAATGATAGCATAGTATCTTGGGTCAAGATGTGTGCCCTTAGAGGGCTAGAAGCCACCCCCCCCCCCCTCAAATGACATTTTCCACAAAAATAAGAAATTGATAAAAGCAATGGTTAGGAAGTTGCAAAAATATTGAGGCTATGATTCCATATTTATAACAAATATAGTATCTGTTAGTCTCAAATTCTGATTCCCTCTTATCCCCTATAAGAAAATGAATAACTATCTACAAATAAAGAGATCAAGGAAAAAGGAATCTTAGAGTAACATATGACAAGGTTTCGAGAACCTTCTACACTTTCAACTTATCCAAAGTTCAGGCGGTATACCTTTTGTGAATAATTTCACACTTTAAATGAGATCCATAGTAAACCAATGTCCAAAAACTAGTGGATTTTATTGCCTCAACACAAACTGAAATAATAAAGGAAAACTTATACTCATTTTCTTCAGTATTGATCCTCAAGAGATGTAGAAAGAAAACTACAATTGATACTAGTGCCTTATCTAGGTTACAGAGTCATCTAAATTAAGCAAGTATTTCACAATTAAACATCGCCATACATCTCATCACTTTGGCTTCTATTAACCCCATACATGCATGACATATATAAGAGTCCTTTCTTGTAAAACTAAATAGTGTTTATCAAATTCAAAGCTTCAAACAAAATAACCTACTGATAGAGATATTTCATGCATATTTAATTCCTCTCCTGAAGAGAAAAGCTAAGAAACATATCCATAAAGATTGCATTACAATCCATTTTCAGTTGAATAACCCTAGATTACTCAAATAAAACCAGTAAATTACTGAAAGCACACCAGAAGACAAAATAGGTTTAGGCTCGAAAGTTTCTAATCTGTATATTGATATTCATTTTGAAAAAATCTTACATAACTCAAAGTATTCTTTGTAATAACTAGAAAAACCCAGATATATTTCTGCAGAGTTTCTTTAGAAAATTCTTGTGATCCCTTTTACACTAGTCCTGGTATCCATTTATAACATTATGGATGCATACAAGCTTCAGACATTCCTAAAAAAAAATTTTACAAACCACAATACTTTCCAAGAAACAGTTACAAGTCCTTTTCAACATCTATGGCCTCTTATGTTTGTTGTTCTGCTGCAACCTCTTCTAACTGCTCTGGAGTATCTTCCTTTTGTCCAACATATTTTGTCTTCCACTCGTGGAACACGTCATCACTTGGCCAAGAAAAACTAACAATCTTTTGTTTCATTCCTTCTAGCCTTTTCCAAGTGACCTTTAACTGCCCAGTTTCTATTTCTATTAAACCATAGTGTGATTTCACCTTTTCAATTTCTTCAACTGTTTGGACAAATAAGGATGTGTCATCGGTGTTAATGATTTCATTAATGCTTTGGGACAATTTGTGGTCCAACTCTTCTAGCCACGTCTTCTCCTCTTTCAACTGATTTGGACCAACAAAACCTCCTAGAAACAATTCAAATTTATGATCTGAATATTCTTTTCTATATAGTTGGGCTTTTCTTTTTACACCTGCCCTTTCCTCTGAGAGTATATTCATCTCTTTTATAAACTCACTAGTGGACCTAAGATTGTCATTCTGCTCTGCATCTGCATGGGATGAATACATGAGCTCTAACTCCTTACCTCTAGGCATCCACTTATTAAGGATTGGTTCCAAGGTGGCTTCATCCTCTCTGAATTTGATCAGAACATCCAAAATCCTCTTCATATTAAAGTATATAGTAGTGGCCTTGACTGAATCAGAAAACTTCAAGATTGTGGCTTTTACCTTTTCTTCATACTTGTTTGCAAACAAAGCTTGAGCTTGTTTCAACTTTTCCAACTCATGTTGGATAGTTTCAGCTGATTGGAAACTAGAAGGCACAGGAGAAGGGGGGTATTCTATAATGGGACTAGTAGGTGGAGGTCTTGATGGAGAGGAAGCTATCATGAGTGTAGAGGATTCACCTGGATGGTGTTGACCTGCCAAGTGACTCTAAAGTCTAGTAATAATGTTGTCCATGTTGGCTATTCCTTCTTTGGCCTCATTGTAAGCCTTTAAGATGGTCTCCAATTTCAATTGGAGATTAGCTCTTTATGTTGTCTCTTTCTCTCCTACTACCACACTGAGCTTTGTAGTTTCCAAAACTGTGCTTGCAGCTTCCACTACCCCTGTATCTTGGACTCTCTTAACAATCATGCCTCCTAAGAGACTAGAATCTGATGCACTTTTCCTCCTTTTGTTCTCATCCTTCTTTAGTGACCACATGACTAGAGCAACATTATCCTTTCTAAAGGTCACTCCTTCCATTGGCTTTGTTTCCTTCCTCACTTCTTCAAGAACTAGAGCATCAACTATATCCCACTCAGGGAGGACTAAACCACTAGCTTTAGACACCATCTCTCTTCCCTTCTCAGGAGTAATAGTCTTAAACTCTTCAGTCATTTCTTGCTTTATTTCTTCTTCCACCTGAGCTACATCTCTAAGAGGTTGTTCACTCTTCCTTTGCTCACATCTGGCCTTGAAATGTTTCATGTTTTTCTTCCACACAAATTGCATGAAAACCCCTATTGTAACAAAATTATTGTCAGCCAGGAACTCCTCACTAGCTTACTTAACAGTAAGGTCTAACTCTTCTCCCTTTAGCTCACCATCAGTCAAATTCATTGCAGCACTGGGTGGCTCTTCTAGTATCCCTTATTGGGTCTCTTCATAGGTATAGGAAATCTCACCGAGACTCCTTAACTGTAATAATTGTTCAACCACCGTTTGCTCATCTCCTATGTGGATGGGGGACTGAGATGGAGAATACTGAGCTCATCAGTTTCAACTTCCTTTCCCACTTTTTATCTTTTAGGGGAATCTTGGATGTTGATGACATCCTCAATTGCTCTTTTCCCTCTTGAAGTAGAAGGCTCACCTGTCACTAGCATCATCATAGTGTACTTTGATTTCTTATGCATCACATAGTCACCAGGTGGGATAGCCTTAGCAAAGGCGGGCTTAACTAGGACCAATTTAACCCTATCAGGATCATTTTGCATTATAGCCTCTCTTTTCTCTTTTAAGGTTTGCATGAGGTCTTCAAAATAAAGAATCAAAAATTTGACTTTCTCCTCAAAAGGGTTGAAGCTAGAAAGAGGGTCATAGCTACTATCAAATTGATGGATAAAATCAAGTGCCCTCTTATATGCAATCCACTTCTCCTTCCTCAGTTCCTGCTCATCTAAGTTGAATTCATTCCTAATTAAATCTTTAGGGAACTGACATTGATGAGGCCTACCTTTACACACTGCCCTCTTTCTAAACATGCCATTGAAAAAGTCCTCAGGGTCTGCACATCTTGAAACTGCAGTTGACAACCTATATGGCTTAAAGAATTCTTCAAAATATTTCCAGCCACCTTTGGTAATTACAAAATGATGGGCCATGGTGATAGTTGGGAAAATGGTCCCTTCACCCCTATTGGTCAGCTCTGCCTCTTGTACTCCTTACCAATTTGTCTCAATACTTCTGCAATTCCTATCTTTAATGGGACCTGATAGGGCAGTAGATAGGGAGTACCTCTGAAACCATACACTCTGAAAATAGTAGAAACAGGGTATAAATACATGTCTCCCCAATTGTGAACAATCTTAATATCCTCTGCAAACTCTTTGGGTTTGAGGAATTCCAAAAGAGCCTTAGGAATTCTAGGGTTTTCTATGCATAAAAGAATTCTAATCTTAGATGCAAAACATCTATCAAACTTTAGATAGCTAGCATCCTCTCTATCCCAAGATAAAACAGTGCTCCAAAGTTGAACAGGATCTCTTCCTTATCTTTTATCTTAACCAAATCCATCTCTTTTTTAAAATAGTCAGCACCTTTGAACAAAAACATGTGCTTTAAAAGAGAGTACCATCCAAATGGCCTATCCACCTTGCCATTCTTTATCCCTACTAGCCCTGCATGAATTGCATCAGTAAGGTATGGGGCATAATCAAATGATATTACCAGGGAGGGGTTTAGAATTTGTGCAATCATCAGCATGTAATGGGTTGGCATATTTTTCTCGGCATCTTCTCCAAAGATCTGACACAGTGCCCAATACATACCCTTGTCTCTTAGAGTAAACAAATTGAGGGAGAATGGTTCCATTGTACTGGGGCCTACAACTGTTAACCCTCCTATCTTAACAAAGAAGTCTTTCAATGGGCCACTCCTAAGATGATCCCTTTGTGCATTGTAGATCTGGGCTAATGACTCAAAGTCAATAGGCTCTAACAAATTTGAGGCCTCACTGAGTTTAAACACATTTTTGAATTCATCATCTTTTATTTCAATCAGGGCTGACCCTTTCACACTCCTGATACATTTGGCTACAGGGTCAGAAATTCTATGCAGTCAAGGTCAACAAATCTACATCCATGAATACACTAGGGACCACAAGCTTCCCCACATGCAGTTCCTATATGCTATTCAAAGGGGCTAGGGAATGTCTCTGCCCAAAACCTACTTTGAACAGTCCTAAACCTGACATCCCTATTTCAGGGTCCCTTAACCAACTGCCTTTATCATACAAGCCATCCCCAATTCTTAGACGAGGGTTCTTTGGGACTAATTTTTTGGCCTTAGCTCTGGCATTGGTAGACATGGTTAACTGTTCTAAAAAATCATCTCAAATGTTCCTGTCCTGGTAATTCACTTTTCTCATCAACTCCCTTCTTGGTGCCATCTTGAATATGCAAATATACCAATTGAAACTAGCACAAACCTCTAATGAAACAATTTACACAACAATGACTAAAAATCACACCAGAATTATTGAGAAAAAGCATAAAAACCTGTTATTCACCTGAAGAAAAACCGCTCCGCACCAATTTCTCTGCAACAGACTTCAATGAAATAATGCTAACAATCCAGTTGATGCAGAATCTAATACAACAAGTTGGCATTGAATTTCAGGAATTAACTCCGCATGCTTCGGCCATCACCTAAAAATTGAATTCACAAACCGAATTCAAAAACGGGCTCCAACGGGTCATAACTTCTCTGAGTATTTTCCTCTGTTTCGCTCTTTCTCTATTTCGTAGAACATAAAACCTTTGCACTTTTCTTTCATGAAGCAACACTAGCCATTCGATTACGAGAACTTACACTGCCTTTATCTCCGTCTAATCTCTCTGTGTTAGTGTCAGGCCCTACCTTCTTTTCACTATTTTGCAGGCTTTAACCCTCATGCACTTTTCCTTCACAAAGCCACACCAGCCATTAGATCAAGCTCTAACTACTTGGTCTTTAACTCCAACAATGACCATCAGTCTCACTAACTAACTGTGCCTCACCTTGACGGCTAACGGTTTTCACCATTTCACAGAGACTAAGCTGTAGGCATCTTCGAGTCATGAAACAACAACGATCGTTGGATCAACCACGAGATGAATATCTTTTAATAGGCTTCAGACCTTTCAAGTGGGCCCTTTATGTTAAAGATCACTTGCATCACCTTGTTATTGGTTAACGAATGCCATCTGGTAGTCGACCATTTACCCAAGAAGCTCCATCAGGTTCCATTTTGAAACAACCACGTGCTTTACTCCACTTTTCTCCACATAACTGTTGGTTGAAAACAGGGCGGGCCCTCAACTACCCTTCAGAGCCATGTGCACTTGACAGGTCACTCTTTGCTCTATGAAACACACCATCTGTCCTGCCACATCATGCCTTCGTGTGATTGCCACCTATCTTTCGCCATTTCGCAGAGACTAACTTGTGATCATCTTTTCTTCGCGAATCCACGTGGGCTGTTAGATCTCAAGAACTTGTCTGTCGTTTACCCTTTCCTACAACCACCTCACCTGGGCCCACCACCCTTTCACTATTTCGCAAAAGGTATAACACATGCATGTTTTGGCCGTGAATCAACGTGAGCCATTGATCCTTTTCCAACCCAATCACCCTTTAACCAAGGCAAGTTGCTAGTCTTTGGGACCCGCCACATGTTTTCATTGTTTCATAGAACTTACACCATGTGCATCTTATCCAAGCAAAACAACGCGAACCGTTAGATCATTATCAAGATGCAGGTGTTTAATCTGATGGTCAATCCACCTCCCGAGCCTGCTAAGGCTTTTCGCTACTTTGTGAACATTAACTTGCTAGCAACTTCGCTTAACGAAACAACGACAATCGCTAGATTAACAAAGAGTTGCACAATACTTACGGGGCCCGACAAATATTAGAACAAGGTAAAGTAAAGGCACATAAATTTTTTTAAAAATAAGGGACCACCTAGGTAAATAACTAGTGGGGGGACACTTCTCATGACAGACTGACCCTTCTTTAAGTGACAAAAGTAACATGGAATTAGAACATAAGGGTTTTTCTCAAAAAACTGGAAGGGTTAGAACTCAAACCTTAAACCCTCATCTAACCTAAGACAATTAGAGGCAACAAGGCCATACCAGACTCAAATTTTTGTAGGATTTTAGCCAATTATGGAACAAGAATGTCCATTTTTTAAATAGTGATAACAGTATCAGTGGATTAGAAGGCAATTGTGGTGTTTGATATTCAAAAGGGTATATTCAAGGTTGGATGAAGCTTTATTGTTAATCTTGGTATTCATCTTATTAACTTGAGATCTTGTTAAAGGTTATTCTCTCAATCGTATCATAAAGTTTTAAATAAATATATTTTAAGCTATTATAATCAATTAACCATGTTGATCAATTTGATTGTAAAATGAAATAATGATTTCAATTTCAAATGATACAAAATCTAAATTTGTTAGAGAAAACCATAACTTTATGTCAAGTTTGTCAATATATTCTCTAAAAAATAAAGAAAATGATATGCGTTATAAAAAAAATCTAAGATTTCTTAAAGATTATTCTCTCACTTTTATCATAACAGTTAACCAAAAAATGTTTTAGCTTTTTTAATAGATAATGATTCAAATCAATAATGAAAGGAGAAATAAAATTTCAAATGATATAAAATTTAATTTTTTCTAGAGAACACCATAACATCATATTAATTATATAAATCTATTTGAGTTCAAATAAGAATTACATAGTAGCTAGATTTAGTATCATAATTCTCATAACAATCCATATAGATTGTCCAAATATTTTTGAATATATGCTTTCTTCTAGAAGTGGATACATAATGAAGGAATCACAAACATCTCAAGTATTGGAAAGAAAATATGTCAAAACAAATAAGCAAAGTAACTTAGATTAAATCATATTGACACTTTACACTCATATTTTATAAGTGAAAGAAATGGGAAACAAACATAATAGGAGAAGTAGGAAGTGGTGAACAAAGGGGAAGTAAATTCAACCATCAATTGCTTATGATATTATAATTTTTAAAAATATGATGAGATATAAAGAAAACTAAAGATGTTGCAAGAATTTATTCTTTCAACTATACTCCAACATTTTGTATAAACATAATTAAACAATTTAATAATTTTTTAATTCTATATATCTATCAAATAATAAGATTGCAAAAGGAAAGAAAAATAATTCTAACAAAATACTCTAAAATCACAAGAAATTAACATATATTTTTTGTTGCTTCTTTCATGTTTTTTCTATAGTCCTAATGAAGATTATATATCTAACATTTTTCATACCTTGAAAAATCCATACTCATTCCATGACATTGACCCAAAGAATCATGAATATATTCATCTCAATTAATAATAGTCTAAAAGGAAAAAGGAGAAAAAAATAAATAGATAAATTCTAAATTAATTAGAAAATCAAAATTATTTTATGTCAATTCTATCAATTTATTCTATTCCCTTAAAGATTAATAATAATGGTGACGAACATGCTCTTATATAATTTATAAAAGATATATTCCATCCATAACCTTGTTGGCAATATGGAGGAATTGATTATGTGTTTGTCATTGATGTCAACACTAGTTGCTTTGGTTGTTTACCGGTATTCAGTTGGTCTCGGTAGGATGATTGGTTTCTAGTTGGTGAGATCATGTTGATCCGGTGTACTTCGGTATGCTTTGGCTTATGGAATTGGCTTAGATATACTATTCATGCTACTCAGATATATGTTCAGTCAGTTGGTATTGATTTGGTGATCGGATGCTATCTTATATGCCAGTAAGCCTGGTTTATTGATCCGGTGAGGATCTCACTAGAAGAGATTTGTTGAAGATATTTTGATATCATGTATAAGTGGTTTTGGTGCGTCTTCTAGTAGGGATTCAAGATGCTGATGGTGATCATGTTAGAGCCTTGACTGACTGGGATCATTTCTTTAGCAAGTGTGGACATAAATTGGGTCCATTGTTATCTAGGTTATGGACCGGCTTAATGTCAAGTGTTGTTGGGACTTCTCGATGTGTTTCTGGGATGTCTTATGGGTTGGATGATATTTGTTTGGCCTCAGGCCGATATGTTTTATAATTATGTCATAGGTTTTATTATCTAGGTGGCCGACCTAATTGTTTAGGTCCCGGGTTGGTATATATGTTGTAAGATCTCTTTGTAGATTAATGAGATCATGTATGGTATGGGTTATGGGATTATCTCTATGCGAACAATGTTGTAATCATATGCAAAGGTTTTTGTTGATAATAGGTGATCGAATTGGGTTTGTGGAAGAGCTTTAAGGCCTTCGGTATTGAGCTTAACCAGAACTATACTCAGGCATATGAGATACTATACTTGCAGTTCAATCTTCATTTCGGATTGTTGTCTGATGTTTTCTATAGTCAGTGAGATTGCTTTTGTGATGAGCAGTGTGCTCTAGGTTGTTGGCCTTCCTGCATGTGTAGGCTCCTTATTGTAATATTTATTCATCTGATTAGTTGATAGATATTGTGGGTCTCCAATCCCACCGTGGGTTTTCCTCTTTGAGGTTTTCCACGTATAAATCTATGGTGTTATGGTGTTTATCTTTGTCGTTGCATTATCGCTTATTATTATATTCTTTTATGTTTACTGGTTGTTGAGTTGTATTAATAACACTAAAATTCTCCATTCCATTATAACACTGATTCACCCCCCCCCACTCTTCATGTTCTTGAATCCCAACAATTGGTATCAGATCCTGGTGCCTTGGAGTAAGTCTAATAGCTTAACGAAGTTCCTGTATCTGAAATCTATGGAGATAAGTTTAAGGAAGGAACTTCAAGTAGCACTTGAATACTATGATGGGGATAGATTGAGGAACATGAAGATGCAAGATTAGTTGAGATCTATGAAGGAATTCATTTTTACTCTGCATGATAGGTTCTCATCTACCCAAGCTAAAAGGAAGGAAATTTTACAAAATTAGGATGATAAAGAGAAGGATGCCCTTAAGGAACAATGTCAGAAGTTGAGTCAGGAGAATATTGTCATGAAGAATGAAATGCAATCCCTAACTATGAGGATGTCAAAGGAGATTGAAGACTGGAATAAGAATGAAGAAAATCTTGCTATATCTCTAAAAGACAGATCTGAGGAATACATTAGGTTGGTTCATGAAAATGATGTGTTGAGAACTGAATTGGTGCAATCACAGAACAATGAGCAAGAATTGGAAAGAATGGTAATAATCCTAAGAGATGATCTAACTATTTCAAATGAATACAAAGATAAGTTCAAGGTTAGCTCTACTAAGCTTGATGAATTATTGAAGGATCAAAGAGACAATGGAGACACTAGAGGTTTAGGATTTGAGCATGGAGAAATCTCTGGTACTGCAAATCACGATAACACATCCAGTCAGAAGGTCAACCAGAATCAAAGGACACCGGTAAGGCAACCCAATGCACACAAATTTAATGGTATATGCTTTGTTTGCAATAAATTTGGTCATATAGATAGACATTGTAGAAATAGAGCAAATCAGAATAATAATGCAGTTCTCAGTCAATGTTCAAATTGTAAGAAGTATGGTCATAGGACAAAAGATTGTAGAATGAATTTGAAATGTCATGCATGTGGAAAGTTTGGACATATGGCTAATCAATGCAGGTCAAGGAATGGTCAGGGTTATAATAAGGCAATTCAGAATAACAATGTCACTTGTTATGCATGCAACAAAGTAGGACATATTGCTAAATTTTGCAGAAGCAAGAACCTACCAGCAGGAAGTGATAAATCTAATGAGAAGGGAAAGCAAAGGTTGATGACACTCGAAAGGAGAATGAGAAGAAGTGGGTTATGAAGTCTGAGGCTCAACTGATAGAATCAATTGCCCTAGATGTTCATTTGGCTGAAAGATATACCTCGGTTACTCCATCGATAGATCAGAATATTCTTGCATCGATAGGAAACTCATCCGATAACTAAGGCATTCGTCTTAGGGGGAGGAAAATTGATGACAGATCTTGCATTGCCCCTAGTAGTGGTCTGAAAGCCTGTTTCAGATATTTGGAAGTCAGTTTGAAGGTTAACCAGCAAATATTTGTTGGATCTTGGATCTAGTTTGGTTTACCAGCAAGTCACTTTATGAGTTAAGGTTTGGTCATACATCTACAGTTAAGTATTTCAAAATCTCTGGTAGTGAATTGGAAGTTTGATCCTAGATGTGATGAACGAATATTTATTGGTTATTCTAATGAAAGCAAAGCATATAGATGTTATAACAAAAGATTGCAAAGATTTGCAGAGAGCACTAATGTCAAGGTGGATGAGCAGAATAGAAGTCAAATTAGAATTTATGAGCAAGAACTGACACTGGAAATGGCCTTAATTGAACCCATAACACCTGTACCAGAACAAAATGCAGAACTAGTTACTCCGGCAACATCAAAAAATTGAACATTAACTAAAGATCAAGGGAGAGGAACAAAAAGTCAGAAGACTCCTAGGTATGTAAGGTCGAATCATTCAGAAGATCAGATAATTGGACAAGAATAAAGTTGGTAGCTAATGAGGTATTCTTAATTTCTTTAATTATACTGACATCAATTATTGAAGCTTATAAGGATGAGTGTTGGACAAAAGCTATGGAAGAGGAATTGGATCAGTTAGAAAAGGATAACACATGGACTTGGATGTTATTGGAACGAGGCTTGATTGGTTTGCAATGGATTTCTTAGAAGGAAGGAATTGATTATATGTTGAATCCTTTCTCCGGTATCTAGGATTTTCAAATATTTTCAAGGATTATCTAGTATGGTTTTTTTTAATGATTACTTTATAGTTTGAGCATGTTCAAATGTAAATTAGGATAGAGATATAGGTAACCAGATAGGCTCATCCGATGAAGCTTTCTTTCTTGGAAAGAAAATTGTTTCATGGATCAGCAAGAAGCAGTCATCCACTTCTTTATCTACTATTAAAGTTGAGTATGTTGTTGTTGCTACTAACTATACACAAGTTATATGGATGAAGCATTTGTTGAAGGATACATAGATGGATTGTAATGAATCGATAGTTATTCATTTTAATAACTCTGCTGCTATTGACATATCCAAGAATCCAGTATTTCTATCAAGTATAATTTTCTAAAGTAGGTGGAAGCAAATGAAGTCAGATTGGTTTGAGGAATCATTTGAGCATTTGAGAGATAGGTTGGCATTTTTTGCCCCTCCGATAGAGACCTGAGTGATGTTGATTGGCATTACTTTGGTATGCATTATCAAAGATATCACTCATTCTGGATTGATGTGTTGGTGCTACTACTCAGATGGAGTAGTCAACTATATGGTTCAGTGGTTTATGATTTTTCTTTCATGTTTATGTCATATTTCTAGCATTTATGTCAAAGAGGGAGCGATATTCATGTGAAAAACTTAAGGATCTATATACATTAGGGGGAGAGATATTTATGTTAAAAATAGAGCTTAATAGAGATATCAGTCTAAGGGAGAGATTATTGGTACAAGGAGGAGGAACAAAATTTCAGATTGATTGTATCCCATTGGGGGAGTTTGGTTGAGGTCTATGGATGGTTAATTGGTATAGAGATATTTGGTTCAGAACCTCGTTGTTATATAATCTTTGGGGAGATTGTTGGTGTAGACACCTAAAATTGTCCAGTCTAATTAAATAAATATATATTTTATTTATTTATCTAAGCCTAATTCTTCTATTAATTAAATAAATCCTTATTTATTTAATTAATTCATTTATCCTCTTCTAGCCTTATTTCTCATTTAAATAAATACATTTATTTATTTAAATTATCCTTTTCCTAAATTAAATAAATATCTTATTTATTTAATTGATCCCAATTCTTCTATTAATTATATAAATCTTTATTTACTTAATTAATTCATTAGCCTTTTCTACCTATGCCACATGGCATTCATCTCTTAATTCATACACTACCTACCCCTTTCACTATTTTATTATTTCTTTTACCTACCCTCTAATCATAGCCAACCTCCTTTTACACCTCTCAATCTTATCCCTCCATTTCATATAGTGTCTTCTATATAAGGAGATGCTTCCTTCATTATCAAACCCTAATCATTCATTCTAATCAATCATTCTAATCATTCATGCTAATCATCTTTTATGCAATTGACTACACTACGATCCTACTTGCAACCACATTTCGTTCTTTGTTGAGCTCTTGTGCATATAAAATCTGAGAGCAAATATATCAAGCAAGATCAATGGAGATAGGAAGAATGGAGATCAAAACCCTATTGGACATGTGATGGTATAATCTTTGTGATTTCATGTGATTTGCATTGTCTTAGGTAATCTTCATATCTTATGGTGGATCTTTGTTGATTGTTAGGCTAGGGTTTTGTGGTTGAATTCATTTAGCCTTTCAATATTGTTATTATTGTTATCCATTTTCACCATATACATTTTGGCATGCCCTGTGGGACATGGATTTTTCTTAGATCTGTGTTTTTTTCAGATTTTTCTAACCCTATATTGTGTTTTGTAAAACAATTTGGAGAATAATCTTGTGCAGCTAGGGTTTTGGACACAAAATCAAGATCTTGGAGAGATTCGATCATATCTCACAAATGGATAGGAAATTTTGCACCAAATTTTTTTTTGCAGGTTGAAGAAAGTATCAGGAGCTCTCACTCAAAAATTCAGAATTTTTGAAGTATATTTTCATTTTCTATTAATTTTTTATGATTTTTCAAAAAAATTAATTTTGAGAGCAAATGAGAGAATTTTTTGGATTTTCTTATATTTTTGGAAATCTCTTATAACTATACATAGGATCTATTCTTTTTGAATTTAATTTTGATGCAAAATATTTCCCTAAAAATCAGATCTTTAAAAATTAGGGTTTTTCCTTATTTTGATCAGATCTCACAAACAACTTTGAATTTTGACATAAAATGTTTTGTACAGGTTGGGAAAAGTATTAGAAAGATTCAGTAAAAGTTTTAGATTTTTTGGATCGATTTTGAATTTTATATGAATTTTTTATGATTTTTCATAAAAAATTAATTTTGAGAGACAATTAGTGAATTTTTCGGATGTTCTTACATTTTTGGAAATCTCTCAGAATTATACATAGGATCTGTTCTTTGTGATTTTAATTTTGATACAAAATTATTCTTCAAAAATCAGATCTTTGAAAATTAGGGTTTTGCATTATTTTACTCATATCTCACAAACTGTTTTGATTTGTGGTAGAAAATTTTTTGTGTAGGTTTGGAAGACCATCAGTACTCTTCAGTAAAAATTTCAGATTTTTTGGATCGATTTTGTAGTTTATATGAATTTTTTATGATTTTTCATAAAAAAATAATTTTTGGAGCAAATTAGCAAATTTTTTGGATTTTCTTACATTTTTGGAAATCTATTGAAATTTTACAGGTGGTCTATTTTTATGATGAATCAAATATTTGAATTGGTTAACAAAATGCATTGTTGAAGGCCCCTATTTCACAAAGTCTTTTGGATCTAAAATTTACCGATCATTTGAAACAATCCAAACTACTAATAAATATTTGTTGTAGGTCCTTGGCAAGGGTTTTTGGATTTTTATCGTGTGCCTTGTTTTCATAGACTAGCAAACACTTCAATTGGTGCACTAAAATTGAATCATTGTCTTTTGTGTCTTGAGCAATAGGCTTTTTTTGTTTAATCTTTAGAGGGCCTGTCTTCCCGTGTGGTCATTAGGACTACTAGTGAGAAGAGAATGACCCAAGTGGTAGCGAGGAAAACCCACCTCTTTCGAACCACTATAAACAACTGTATTCGTGGTGAAAACTATGGATAACGTGTGCTGATTAGTTCATACCGACACTATGTCTCCCCATAAACTCGTTTGATCAAATTTATTTGATCATTTGTAGGGCGTAACCCCTACCGGTTGGGAGCCTTCTGTATTTACAGAGCTGAAAGTGCCACATGTATGGCCACACGAGTGGATGCCCTTACTAGCAACTTTTTGTTTTAGAAGCCCAAATCCTTCTAGTTGTTGGGGCAGGAGGTCGAACCTCTGGTAGCAGCCCACACACATACGGTTCTTAGTAGAGATACAAAGTTCGCCACGGGGAGTTTTCATGGGGACTGATGCTTGGCTGACCCGAGAAGTGAGTGTCAAGGGTGGAGCCAGTGAGGTCAAGCATCTAAGTATCCACTCTGAATAGCGTAACCTTGGGGGTAAAACCTCATGTGGGATCAACAACTATTGTCTTGGCTAGCCATAAGAATTGTGCTTGACTTATTTTAAACATTCAAACCATTCAAAACCAAACAGAAAAACATTGTGTCTTTTGTGTTTTCAAGTGTATGCAAAACATTTTTACATCAAACAACACACTTTTCTTGGAGAGTCTAAACACTTGCAAACATTGAGTCCTCATCAACATTGTGTCCTCTTGTCACGAAAAACAGTCAAACATTCAAATTTGGTCACAACTTCACAAATTGGAAAAATTTTATAGTCCAGCAAGCAAGAGCAATCAGTTTCGGAATTCTTGAGCTTCCTAGGTTGTTTCTCCAGGTTTTCATCTAGCATTCAACTTGTCTTTGGGTCTCACAAAATCCATCATTGCTTTATACCTTACATTACATTCACATTTGTCTAAACTTGAGTCAAAAGGTCACTTGCTTGTCCTCATCATACTTTGTCAACACACTACATACAACAACACTTTGCTAAGTGGTCCCTCATCAAGGTTTCTTACCTTTGGGTCTCATTTGGTTTTACTTAGAGTCAAGGTCAACTTACCTCATCAAGAGAAACTATCCTCTCTTTGGAAGTCACACCTACTCTACTACATACATACTTGGTCTTACACTTTGGACATTGCAAGTACACTTCAGACTCATTTACATTCCATTCAACTCTTGGTCTTCCATACTCTTTCCATTTTTCATCTAGTCTCTCACATCTTGGTCAATACCTAGTTCATGGTTGAAACCCGTCTTCAAAAATCTAGGAGAGAAACTAAAGAGGCTCAAGAGTCCGCAAACATGAGTTCTTATGAGTATGACAATGATATCTTTTTCAATTCTAATCATACTACATTACCTGACATGGATGTCTATAGAAACATTCCAAATGTTGAGAACATGGACACTATAAACAACAATGCTACACACAATGACAATGTGGACAAATTTTCAGTACATTCAGTAGATGTGGAAGAATCCATTATGAATCCCCATTTCAATCGATTGGTTGAGGAAATAATGAGGAGGGATAGACAATACTTCTTACAAATGATGGCACAAAGTGGAGCCAAGATACCTCATGATTTTGACATGTCTCAAATAATGGAACATAGACCTTTGCAACAACCTCACTCCAATATGGATCAAAGGAGACCTAATAGTGGAGGAAATAGAGGACCACATATGGTACCTTAATCACCATCAGCTTTGCTTCAAAAACCAGAGGTCCCACATACACATGGTCAAACATATGATACTTACCTTCGTAGACCATTATGGAAGTCTTATGCAGACAAATATGCTCAATCACATACTAATGCTAAGGATCAACCACCAAAACAATTGGATGTTCAAAGGCATGCTCAAAATTTGGACACAAGGAAACCTCATGTCAAATTTGGGGGCAACACAATGGAACATGACATGCCTGTAGAATATGCTATACATGCGCAAAATAGATATGGGGTTCCTCAACATGAATCTATACCAAGTGGTCCATATACACAGCATCATTACAGACCTCCTCCATATGAACATGTGTATGATCAATATCATCCATATATGCAACATGCTCCTCCTCCAATTGGTGCCTCAAGCATGGGGTATGGTCCAAGAAGTCGATCTCCACCTAAGAGCAATTTGGAGCAACAAATCAGGGACTTACAAAAGAAAATGGAGGACATAAATACACCGAAGCCAACATACACAATGAGAGATATATGTCCTTATCCATTTGCCAAGAGAATTCCAATGCCTCCTTTTCCTACACACTTTGTGATGCCTAAATTTGATAAGTATAGAGGAAAAGGGGATCCTAAGGCACACATAAGACAATTTTTCACAGCTTGCATTGAGGTAGCAGCAGAAGAGACATATTTGATGAGATTATTCCCACAAAGCTTAGGTGATCAAGCTATGGAATGGTTCTCCCAACTTCCACTTGGAATTAAGTCATGGGGTGACTTAGCAAAGGCATTTATTCAACATTTCTCCTACAACATAGAGACAGACATATTAGTCACTACTTTGTGCAATACTAAGCAAGAAGAGGGAGAATCTTTTGCATCATTTTTACAAAGATGGAGAAATCTAGCCAGTAGATGCTCTTGTAAAATTCCACAAAAACAAATGGTAGAAATGTTCACCCAAAATGTTAACAAAGAGATTGGTTATGACTTAAGGAAAGCTTGTTTGTCAACCTTCAAGGATGTCATTGAAAAACGCTTAGCGACAGAAAAGGTCCTAATTGAACAAGGAGTCATTAAAATATTCAAGGAAAACAAAGATGACTTTAAAGGAAAAGACAAGCCAAGATTTTGGAATAAAAATAAGAACACGGTCAATGATGGTGTTGTTGATGCCAATACAGTGCGACCCAAATTCATCTTTTCTGGATCAAGTTCTACAAATAATCAGGTGAATACTCAAACAA
Organism: Cryptomeria japonica; assembly: GCF_030272615.1. Lineage (NCBI taxonomy): Eukaryota > Viridiplantae > Streptophyta > Pinopsida > Cupressales > Cupressaceae > Cryptomeria > Cryptomeria japonica. The sequence goes on along the minus strand of NC_081413.1, from coordinate 699,218,108 downwards.
CTTCCAGATCATGAAGGAAGTACACTCCATTGGGAGAACCACTTGAGTCAGTTTTCAAAAAGCTAGTGGCAAACAAGGTAATCACAGTTCTAGATTTTCCTCCATATGAACCAAAGGTTAAACCAAATTGGTGGAATGATGATGAATATTGTGAATTTCATAAGAGCAAGGGTCATAAGACAGGAAATTGTCATCAACTGAAGAACATCATACAAGATCTCATTCATAGAGGTGACATTGAGATTGAGGGATATTCGTCTAATCAAGAACATGAAATGTTTAAGGAACCATTCCCAAAACATGAGAAGGGAAAAGCTAAAGCCACAGAGGATCAAACCAACTATACCAGAGCATCCTACAACTATGATTCAACTAGCAATCACATCTCGATGGACAATTATGTCTCTACCATTATCATCAAGGACAAAACATCTGAGAATTCTACTCAGAGACCTAGGATTGTCCTAAAAGGTGTTGGATCTTCTTCTGAACCTACCTCTGAATGTCATGTTACAACCCGCCGAGGTAAAATAACTTTGCAAGGTGCTCCAACTAAAATCACCGCTTCTTCATCAACCAAACCTGAGTATGACCTTGTAGAACAGTTAGGGAAGACACCCGCGCTCATTTCAATCCTTGAGCTATTACACATATCTCCCGCACATAAAGCCATTCTTGACAAAATCTTGAGAGATACTGCTATTCCTACTGATTTGAACGTGGACCAGTTTCAAGCCATGGTGGGATACCTTTCCATTCCACTCTCCCTTACATTCACAGAAGCCAATGACGCCTCTGTAAGTCAGCCACATAATGCACCACTACACGTTGAAGCCTTCATACACAAACATTGAATAAAAAGAGTCCTGATAGATGGAGGAGCAGGTCTAAACATTTGCACATTAAGCACTATTAAACAATTGGGATATTCTGACAAAGCTGTGAATTCTACAAACAAAATTACTATCAAAGCATATGATGATGAGGAATGTTCATCCAAGGGCACAGTCACCTTACCTCTCAGAGTTGGGCCAGTTACGAAGGATGTGGTTGGTCAAGCCCTAGACATCGATCTCACATACAACATACTCTTGGGACGTCCTTGGATTCATGAAATGAGCGCAGTCCCATCTACATATCATCGATGTATCAAGTTTCCACACAATGGAGTTGAAGTGACTGTCAAAGCGGATCCAAATCCATTCATATATTGCAACAATCTGCAACCTCAATTAGAAATAACAATCCCAGTCAATCATGAAGCTGTTCCTTCATCAGCATATGCGGAGCCAGAATCATTAAAAGCTTCTACATCAAAGCAAACAAAGCACAAAGAAAACTTCAAGTTTAAAGACATGGGATGTAGTGAGTATATATTTCATGTTGACCAACTCTCATTGTCTCCTAAGACATTCAGTCAACATGAACAACCTACAAACAATTTGCAATGCCAAGGAATTGGGTGTGAACCACCTAGTGTTGTGGCTACTAAATCTGAATGCACATCTCCTCTAGTGGTGCAAGCATCTCTTGATATCAATAGTCCTAAGAATAGTTCCAAAAAGGAATCTATTGAGTGTATCACCAGCCCTATTGAGAACTCACATAGCTTTACAATATCATCCACTCATTCCATTTCCACTCCACTTCCAGACTTGGATCAACAAGAATTACAAAAGCCCTTATTCATTGGGGATCAAAAATCAAGCTTTGAAAAGAAAAATTTAAAAGTAAAAAATAAAGGAAAGTCCTTTAGTCCAAATCAAAATCAAAAGCTATTGGACTCTGCAAAAATCAAAGTCAAGGATAAAAATCCAATGAAAGAAAAAGAGCAAGAGTTGATCTCCCCTAATATCAAAATAACTGGGGGCAAAAATTCTACAATTGCAAGTCAAAAATATTACTTGTTGATCCTAAGTCTCCATCATGCTATCCTACTTTCACTTCTTTTCGCAATCATAAGCCTTCATCACTCATCTACTTGTTCCACACATCCTTTCCCTTCTGGTGATACATCATGGACCTTTAATGGAGCTTCCTTGAAGGACTTTGTTATCAAGGATGCCCAAACTTCTTTAGGTGACACGCATACGGGCCTGTGTAGTCCACACACTAGTAATTCTATCTCATTTTCTTCATCAAGGAAGACAGTCACTCAAGATACACATCATTCAGTCAAGGAATGTTGCAGTTACAATCATAAGGTTAAGCCTCACACATTTGAGGTAGGTGATTTGGTTCTCAGAGAAAACCCCAAAAATCAGCAAGACAGAGAGAAGAAGGGCAAGTTTGAACCAAACTGGCTTGGTCCTTACATCATTACAGCAACATATGGATCTGGTGCATATCAGTTCTCAACTACAGAAGGTGAACCTTTGGAGTATCCTATCAACAGCATGCATCTTCGTAGGTTTTACACATAGCTCTTCAGAGTATCCTAATTTTGAAAATACAAAAAAATCAAAAAATTCAAGAATACAAAAAAATTATAAAACATAAAAAAATTGTTACTTGGTGAAAACCTGGCAAACAAGCGCCTTGTGACACAAAAAACATTGAAAAATTGAAAAAAGTAAAGAGAAATAATTTCATCCAATGGTGAAAACCACTTCGGTGGCACCCTGGGCAAGTACCATGGTGAAAACTGGGTCACCAGCGCCATGTGTAGAGACATTGCTCCTCCCTCCTTCAGGATTCTTTTTCATCACTTCACTTTGCACACACTCACGACCAATTCATCCATAATAAACTTACCCATTCCCATCATGGCCTGTTATTGATCTACCCAAGATTGGTTAGCCATTCATAATAAACCTCCCTTTTCACCTCCCTTTCCATCCATAATAAATCAGATCCTATCTGTGGCTAAGGCAAATCCTATGTCTAGTGATGGGTGTGGAACTGAGAACATCACATGTTTTGAGGAGTATAGTTTCTTCCAGCTTCCTTCAGTCTGTCCGCACACAATCTGCAATAAAGCAACATTTGCATCACAGATCTGCAATAAAGTTTCATCTTCTCCGCAATAAAGTAACAGTTTCATGGATTCGGTCAGTTTTAGATGAGACACAGCAGTAACAATGGGCTTCAACAAATCAAATCTTTCAACAGACTCAGACAACATTATGGTTCAGTGCTATCTATCCTTTTTGTGAAAGTAAACATTGTGACCACAATCAAATAAGACTTATACAAGTGACAAGAGACACTAAACTTGAGGACTACAGTGGGTGTTGGTGTCGAGTCTTGGTTTTCTTTTGATTTTATCTTTCTGGTGACATGTCTTTTAGCTTTTCCGGGATGTCTTTGACTAGAGATTCTATCTCCAAGATGTCTTTGACTAGAAAGGCGAGGATGGGGTATCGTCACCTATTTGTATTTTTTGTCTGTGGATTGTCTCTTAGTAATGCTATGACTTGTCCAAGGATATGAGGAAACTGTGAGTCTAGTATGAATTGGGGCATTCCTTGTTTGTGACTATCTTATCTCCATGCAAACAGGTACAATGACTTTCTGAGTCGAACATATGCCTCGATTGTCATAACCTATTTTGCCATAATAAAGCTCAATGATGATAATGCACAAGAAGCTCTTTCACTTTCATATCTTTTGTCTTTCATCCCCCCTTTCTTGATTGACTTCCATCGTCCTTCTTGATTCCGCGTAGCCTGCTATCACATGACTGAGTATAATGACACACCAAAAACATTTGCATTTCATGTAGCTGCACCTACATTACCACATATAAGCATTTCATACATACATATAGATATCACAACTGCATCACATCCTACACACAACACCTGTTAGCACAATTTGCATTTGCATTATCATATTCATCTGCATTACTTACATTCACATTTGCATTAGCATAACATAAAAAACATAAAAGAACAAAAAATATATTGCATTGCATCATATACATATACATATTTGCATCCATATCATAAGCATCACATAGAAACATACATCACATAGGTACACATGCATATAGCTGCCGCAAAGATGAATCATCTCATATATATATATAAAGTGTCATGATACAATGATGTCAAAATCATATGGCTACAATCACCCACGGGTGTCTACATCATTATACAAAATGGTACAAAACTGATACAGAGGAACTCACTGATCACTCCTGCCAACACTATTGGTAGTGCTAATCCTATCCATGTCATGGTATCCCATGCCACGTGTCCCACCCTCATCTCCATTCTTGGATCCTAGAACACTCGTCTAAGGGCATCCCTATCTCCGTCTCGATCGTACGGAATTAGCTCCCCATCAATCGGTATCTGCATAATCCTATATACATCCTCCAGGGTGACTGTCATCTCACCCATTGGCAGATGAAACATGCACGTCTCAGAGTGCCATCTCTCAGCCAGCGTAGTCAGCAAACCCATGTTTGCCCGAAACTCAGGCACATACAACACATGTCTCAAACCCATCTCCTCAATGGCAGCTCTGTCCTCGAGTGACAACTCAGGCCACAACCTCTGCGTCGACAGGAATCTCTCCCATGACTCTAGCATCAACAAATACTCCTGCAGTCAAACAACTCAATCATGTCAGTTATAGTGGCATTCACTGTTTATCATAAAATGCTACTCGCTATCTAAATGCATATGGCTATCTACCCTAGTGACACTCACTGTTCATCACAAAGTGTTGGTATTTATCCTAGTGGTACTCACTGTTCATCACAAAGTACTACGTGTGTGACACTCTATGTTCATCACAAAGTGTTACTCACATTTGCACTCCCTGTTCATCACAAAGTGCTGCTCATATTTCAGTACTCCCTGTTCATCACAAAGTACTCTATCTTGGTACTCACTGTTCATCACAAAGTGCCTTGATCTATCCTAGTCTTCCTAGAGGACCTACTTGAGTGTATCCCCTCAGCAGCTTATCCAATCGACAACATATGTTCATCACAGAACTGCCGATTTGACCTAGAAGATGCAAATTCATACTTTTCAAATGCAAATGCGCTTACCTGACATAAACGCGCCTAGCGAACACAGACGTGCCTGGCACCAACGCAGACGCGCTTGGACATTTTTTGACACTTTTTGGACCCTAGTCTAAGCGCGTTTATTACCCTATTCGACATGCATTAATGACAAAATTAAATGCATCAAAGTACGAGGAGGTTTGGTGGTACTTACCGGCTCTCCTGCCTCTGCTGGCCTTTGAAATTGGCCAACGTGGTCGAATCTGTGAGTGAAAGCCATCGCTACTGACTGCTCCTGCTCTATTTTCGCTCTGCAATATGCTCTTGTGAATGTGTAGATGACAATGAGGATGTATTTTCCCTCGTGGTCTATCTTATAGCCTACCCTAGCCCTCGCCTTCATTTTCCGAGTCAGTCTTCATAATCCCATGACTCTGTCACTTTATCTGGTCAGTCCATTCTAGCCTTTCTTTCTTATCGAGAGATTGTCTGCAATCTTTTCAGACATTTTCATCCAATCTCTCGAGGGGGCATATCATTCCCATTCTGGGGCAACTCTGTATCAGTTCATCTTATCTTCTTTGAAACAACGCGACAAGTTGCATTGTCTCAAAGAGGGGCAAAATGTAGACACCTAAAATTGTCTAGTCTAATTAAATAAATATTTTATTTATTTAATTAATTCATTTATCCTCTTCTAGCCTTATTTCTCATTTAAATAAATACATTTATTTATTTAAATTATCCTTTTCCTAAATTAAATAAATATCTTATTTATTTAATTGATCCCACTTCTTCTATTAATTATATAAATCTTTATTTATTTAATTAATTCATTAGCCTTTTCTACCTATGACACATGTCATTCATCTCTTAATTCATACACTACCTACCCCTTTCATTATTTTATTATTTCTTTTACCTACCCTCTAATCATAGCCGACCTCCTTTTACACCTCTCAATCTTATCCCTCCATTTCATATAGTGTCTTCTATATAAGGAGATGCTTCCTTCATTATCAAACCCTAATCATTCATTCTAATCAATCATTCTAATCATTCATGCTAATCATCTTTTATGCAATTGACTACACTACGATCCTACTTGCAACCACATTCCGTTCTCTGTTGAGCTCTTGTGCATATAAAATCTGAGAGCAAATATATCAAGCAAGATCAATGGAGATAGGAAGAATGGAGATCAAAACCCTATTGGACATGTGATGGTATAATCTTTGTGATTTCATGTGATTTGCATTGTCTTAGGTAATCTTCATATGTTATGGTGGATCTTTGTTGATTGTTAGGCTAGGGTTTTGTGGTTGAATTCATTTAGCCTTTCAATATTGTTATCCATTTTCACCATATACAGTTGGTTGTCTTCCATTGGGGGAGACTTCTTTGGCATTTCTTGGCACTTGGATGTTTTTCACATCTAGTGTTGCCATCAATGCCAAAGGGGGAGATTGTTGGCAATTTGGAGGGATTGATTATGTGTTTGTCATTGATGTCAACACTAGTTGATTTGGCTGTTTACCGGTATTTAGTTGGTCCCAGTATGATGATTGGTTTCTGGTTGGTGAGATCATGTTGATCCAGTGTACTCTAGTATGCTTTGGCTTATGGAATTGTCTTAGATCTTCTATTCATGCTACTTAGATATATGTTTAGTCAGTTGGTATTTATTTGGTGATTGGATGCTATCTTATATGTTGGTAAGCCTGATTTATTGATCTGGTGAGGGTTTCACCGATAGATCTTTGATGAAGATCTTTTGATATCATGCATAAGTGGTGTTGGTGTGGCTTCTAGTAGGGATTCAGAATGTTGATGGTGATCGTGTTCGAGCCTTGACTGATTAAGATCATTGCTTTAGTGTGTGTGGACCTAAATTGGGTCTGGTGCTATCTAGGTTATGGAACAACTTAATGTAATGTGTTGTTGGGACTTCTCGATGTGTTTGCGGGATGACTTATGGGTTGGATGATGTTTGTTTGGCCTCAGGCTGACATGTTTTATAATTATGTCATATTTTTTATTATCTGGGTGGCCGACCTAATTGTTTAGGTCCCGGGTTGGTATATATATGTTGTATGATTTTTTTGTAGATTAATGAGATCATGTATGGTATGGGTTATGGGATTATCTCTATGCAAACAATGTTGTAATCATATGCAGAGGTTTTTGTTGATCATAGGTGATCGAATTGGGTTTGTGGAAGAGGTTTAAGGCCTCTAGTATTGAGGTTAACTAGAACTGTAATCAGGCATCGAAGATGCTATACTTGCAGTTCAATCTTCATTTCGGATTGTTGTCTGATGTTTTTTTATAGTCAGTGAGACTCCTTTTGTGATAAGCAGTATGCTCTAGGTTGTTGGCCTTCCTACATGTGCAAGCCCCTTATTGTAATATTTATTCATCTAATTAGTGGATAGATATTGTGGGTCTCCAATCCCACCGTGGTTTTTCCTCTTTGTGGTTTTCCACGTATAAATATGTGGTGTTATGGTGTTTATCTTTGTGGTTGCATTATTGCTTATTGTTATATGCTTTTATGTTTACTGGTTGTTGAGTTGTTGTATTAATAAGGTTAAAATTCTCCATTCTGGTAGAACACTGATTCACCCCCCCCTCTTAGTGTTCTTAAATCCCAACAAACCATTACCCATAAAAATTAAGAATCTATACATTACTAAGGTATTAAATATATAATCAATACATCATAAACATGTCGTACATTGGGTAGATATTTTTTTGGTTTAAGGGTAAAGGAAAGTAAACAAATTCTATTGAAACTTTACACTTATAATTTATATGTGAATTCACATGGGTCACAAAATAATTTAAATTAGGAAATGCTCAAGAAGGGGAAGTAAATTCAACAACCAATTGTTTATATTGTAATTGGTTTAGACAATGTGTTGGACTCTAAAAAAATTAAATATCATATCACAATGGTACTCTCTCACCATTTTTTGTTAACATATATTTAAATTATTCTAATTCTATGTTCGTATCAATCAATTAGATTTCAAAACAAAGCGAGGAATAAATTTCTAATAATACAAATCTTTAAGACCCTAGGAAAACACCATAAGTATATGTTGATTCTTTCCATTTATTCGCCTTCCAATGAAGATTGTATCATGATTATGTCTAACATGCGATCATGCATACCATAAAATCCCTATTTAATCATTATGAATTACCTAAGAACATGAATATATTGATATCAATCAATAGGATTGTAGAAAAGCTATATATGTATGTATAAGTGTATGTATGTACGTGTGCACATATACATATATATATATATATATATATATATATATATATATTGGTCATCGTAGAGATCATCGGACATAAGTTGAAATGAATATATGATTAGATTTTTTCTAATAATTAAGAAAGCAAAGCAGCAGAACAGAAATGGTTGAAAGTTACAAGTGAGGCAAGCAGCTCAGATGGAATATGATTAGATGTCCTTTATACACAGATGATTCCCAACATGAAGTGGACAAGCTTTGATATGTTTTTATCGTAGACATTTAACAGTCATTTACATTGGCAAGCAAACGACTTAGTACCATTCTATATTGAAAACAATACGTATCATATGAAGTGAGAGTGGAAAAGTCAGTTAAAGGAGTCTCGAGGATTTGTTATCTTCGTATATTTCACTTCTTTTCAAAAAGTAAGCATACTTATTACGCTAGAACATAAAACCATGGGTGAAATTTTGACCATGGTGGAATATGAATTGAAGATGAATCAGTTAGCAAGAGAGTCGGTAGTTCAGTAAAGGAAAGATTTTATGTTTAACTTCTAATTGGTCTATGATATGTTTAACAAATAGATTTACTTAGGCCTCGCTTCTAATTGAGGTTTTAGTTTTCACTGCTGATTGGTCTATGATAAGTTTAACAAATACATATATTTAGGTTTGGTTTCTATTTGATCTATGAGAAGCTTAACAAATACAAAATCTATAGGAATTGATAATGAAAACATTAGTAATATGATTTCAATTAATCGGAACTATCTTAAATTTACTATGATAAATTTCTAATATTTGAATGTTTGAAAGTTACAAAAAATTTATCCATTTAAAAATTTCTCAAAAATTATTTAGAAGAAATGAAACAATCATAAGTTCTATTAGGTCTTCCTAACAATCAAAGTGTCAAGGGCATTTTAAGTTCCTTGAACCATGTAGAGATTTTCAACAAGTTAAATTATAAGGTAGATATTTAAAAAATATCTTTCAAATTATACTTATGTTTTTACTTTTAGGGTGAAAAAATTTAATGTCAAGATCAAACATCTAAATATTTGTTTTGATAATAGGCTACATGGTTACATTTGTATTCAAAATAATTCATTTGAAACCAATTAGTATATACATGGAAGAACTAGATAATAAAATTGGGATAATTCATTAACTATTGTTTGATGCAAGAAAATAAACCAATCCCTTATTGTTCCTAATATGTATATTATCTCGTTGGGTCCTAACTTTGATGTTCAATGATAGTCTGTTGTATTTTTTTTTGTCATTTTGTTGTTTGTTTTTGCCTCATTGCAGCTTTGATGTCCTCTTGATTTAGTTTTTGGTTGTTCCATCTTTAATTTTGTTCATTACCTCTTTGGTAAACATGCTGCTTTGTAACATGGTTTGGGCCATGCCCAAAACCCATTTATCTTAGTCAAAAACATAATATTGAGGTAGTTAATAGTATCCTCATTCCTTCAATTACTTATAAAATTAAGAGGACCTTTTTAGTCATATAAAAAAGAAACAATGAAATCGAGGCTAGATTTCATCCTCCAAATATCTTCATTGTAGATATTTAAGTATTTGTGATCAATGAATTAAGAGTTACTTATGAAAAATGGTTAAAGAGAGATATATAAGATTGAAATCAAAGATTAAATCAATCTATAAACACATTTAATATTATCCTCTATCAAATTAATTAGCACTATGAATGTAACATAGACAAAGGTTATCTACTACAATATACTTATGGAATAAATAAATCAAAAATTGATTCTTTGGCTAGTCATGATATTGTAGGTCATAACCATAGTTTTTTCATCCAATGTAACGACTCTTAAACGGTTACATCTCTTATGGATACTTAATTTGATGTAACTCAATATTACTATGATAGTGGATATATTACAAAAGTATCACACAAATCCGTAGGATTGGGAAGAAATTTTGTCTCTTTTTTAGGAATAAAGGAAAGGAGAATATGTTATACTGAAAATTTACACTCATTATCTATTTGTGAATATTAATAGGTAATTACTAAAATCGTGATCTAGGAAGTTGTCAAAAATTGGAAGTAAATACAACCATCAATACTTAATAAAATGTAAAAAAAAAATAGAGAATGAGATGTGCTATAAAGAAAATTTAAGAAGTTGTTAAAGGTTTCTCTCAATTATATCATAACATTTTGCATAAATATATTTTTTAAATTATTAATTAAAAAACTATATCAACCAATAATATTGCAAAATGAAAGAATAGAGTCAACTTCAAATTATACAAAATATAAATTTGTTAGAGAACACCATAATTTTATATCAATTCTATCACTCTATTCTCTAATTTTTTTAGAGAATTATATGTGCTACAAATAAAATTTAAGATCTTATTTCGATTATATTATGTGGGGACGGGCCCCAACCCATTATAATTCTACATCAAAAAACCATCTTAAAATCTTCTAGAGAAATCCCACAAAACAACATCGAATGACAAAAGTTTATAAGAAATACATATAGAAAATAATTAAAGTGAAATCCAGAGTTAGCAAACTAAGAACAACAAGAGAAACTAAAAGAAAAAAAATTGAAAAATATGGGAGCTCTAAGAAATGTAGCCCCAACCATATAGCATTTAATCTAGCATGGCTTTCCATGAAGAAGATACATTAATCTTTTTCCCCTTGGCCTTGCTTTCATTCTTGCTCACTACCTTTTGTTATAAAATAGGAATTAGCAAGCTTCTGAGCCCTAGAGAAAATAAGTAGAAAACACTTTTAGTAGATCTTTTTTGACAAAAAATGATATCCAATTAAGTAGCCACTGAAAAGTCACTCTCATCCTTGCCATGTGGGAGGGATAATGTGAAAACTATGCTTTCATTTAGGTAGCTTGTTACTCCATTTTTGTTAATGTCATAACCACTACTCTGAGGCTTATGCGGCTTACATTGGTTTGCAAATGGTGGTTAGAGAAGGGATCAACCGTGTTTGGCTGGAGAGTGATTTTATTGAATATAATCAATAGCATTAATAGACACCAGGAGCCAAGTTCGATAATCAAGTATTTGATCGAAGATTGTCATCTTATGATTGCCAATCTTGATGATTTTAAAGCTTCTCACACATCTCAGGAAGGAAATGCCCCCACTGGCTATATGGAAAATCTTGGGGTGGATTATGTGGAGGCTAAATGGTGGACGGAAATGGAAAGTTTCTCGAGAAACCTATGCAAGCTGACTAGAAAGGACACTGAATTAATCGACTACTCATTAGTAGTTCATAATGAAAGAACGTCATTGGGACAATATCTCTTGGTGGAAGTTTTTAATGCCTCCCAATTCTAACTTTTCTAGAGGCTTCGCTTGTTTCTAGTTAGGTTTACTGCTATATGTTCTAGGTGTATTCTCTTGCACTTATAGAATTGTGCATTAAATAGGGGCGACAAGAATAGGATGGAACCTACCTCTTTTGAGAACTGGAAAAGGAATACTAAGGTTTGGAATGCGATTTGGAATGGGGGCCTGGTGCGCATATGGAAAGGTCAAAGGGGAATTCGTCGAGTGCCACAAAAGATTTTGTGAGAGGCTAGGATAATGGTATCGTAAAGGTCTATGGGGTTGAGTTTAGGATTGATGAATATTTTATCACTGAAATTACTAGTATGCAGATGGAGGGAAGGAAGTACTATAGAGAATAGAAATTTGCTGAAGAAGCTATTTCCACTTTCTTCGACAAGCAGAAGGAGAGTAATAGGGTTTAGAAGATGGCTGATGGTGGTTACAATTGGAAGGATCTTCAAATGCCTTAGGCCGATGTGGTGGAGGTTATCATGAGATACATCACTCTTATTGGCCAGTATGCAAGCATTTTTTCCTATCACTTTGTCATTTTGAATCACTTCGAAAACGATAGAAATTTTTTGATTTCGTTTTATTTGCTTTCTTACTTAAGGCATAGTCTAGAGAAACATGCAGAGAATGTGGATAATTCGGTCCTCCATGAGGGTCTTATTCGTCCATGAAGTCAAGTCATCCCCTATTTTGAAAACCCATGTTTCTTCTTCCAACCTGAAGGTTCAAGTGGTTTCTGACACGGATTTAGAAGGGGGAGATAGTGGGCTTGCCAAGGACTTGCAAGATCAAGACTTGTCTACTGACCCTAAGTATTGCCTACCTACTAGTGAGGGTCCCATTCAGAATATAACCCCTGGGACAGGTGGTAGTAGGTGCAATAAGCACCCTAGGTGGGCCGCTAGCAAATATAAAATTCTGGGTACCAAGTCTGTTGATTTTGTTTCTCCCAAATCTAAGAAGCCCAAATCTGGAAAGGGGGGGGAATAAAGATAATGAATAAGAGATTTAAATCAAAATCTCCATAGATATTGATCCTGGGAAATAGGGGAGGGTTTTCATTGACTCAAATTTTGATAAATGCATTTCTTTCATGGCCAACAGTCAGTTGGATTGTCTCCAGAAGATGGGCATGGAGATTGAAGTGTTAAAAGAGGGTATAAAAGGTATTGTGTATACTTTTAAAGATAACCCTAGACCTAGTAATACGGAGAAACTCCTCAAGCTGACCTAGAAAGTTAATGGGGACGTGGACAAGCTGAAATAGAATCATGAAAAAAAAATGTAATCTGGAGGTTATCCTGGAAGAAATTAAAAGAAGTTTAAAAAATCTGGTTGAGATTAGAAAGGCCGCCATGAATAATAGTTCTAAAGATTTGATGAGGGTCAATAATATGATTGCAGATTACAGGGTTTATCCCATTGCTAGTGTGTCTGCTTCGGATTCCAAGCAGAAAAGAAATTGCAGGGTGCAGGTGGTCAGATTTCTCATTCCCATATAATGACAAGTCCATGTACCCATACCAGGAGCAAGGCAGTTCTAGATTTATCTGTTAGACAGTTCAAATAATTGAAAGACAACTGAGATGGGGGGGATGAATCAGTTGTCACAGATTACCAGAACACTTAGCAATTAAAACTTTAATACCAGAACCCAAAACATTAATACCAAAATGGTTAAACCAAATACTAGAATAATAGATAAACCAATTAAGCATAAACAATAATTAGAGAATAAACACCATCCACATGACACCAAGATTTATACGTGGAAAACTTGGTAAAAGGAAAAACCATGGTAGGAAGCCTACCCACAGTCATATTATACTTCTGTAGTAAGTATGCAAATTACAATTAAGGGGCCTACAGTTGCAGGAAGGCTAACAGCCTAGAGCACACTGCTCATCACAAATAGAGTCTCACTGACTACATAGAAATCCAGAATATAATCCATAAGAATGAATGAACTGCAAAGATAGCATCTCCTATGTTTGAGTACAGTTTCGGTTAAGCTCAATACCAGAGGCCTAAATCATCTTACATAAACCCAACTTGATCTACAATGATCAACCAAATCCTCTACCTGAATGATATTACATTATTCGCACATTACATATCCATATCCCTTTCCTATGACCATGATCTACAATGAGATCTTACAACATATATATACAAACCCTCGGCCATAAATAATTAAGTCAGCCACCAGACAATAAACCAATTACATAATTACAAAACATGTCGGCCTTAGACCAAACAAATAATATCCAACTCATAAGACATCCCGGAAACACATCGAGAGGTCCAATCCACATGTTACATTAAGTCAGTCCATAACCTAGATCAACCGAGACCCAATATAGGTCCACACGCTAAAGAAATGATCCCATTCCACCAAGTCTCGAGCATGATCACCATTAGCATCCTGAATGTCCACCAGAAGCCACACCAACACCACTTATGTATATCATCAAATATCTTCATCAAATCTTTACCGGTGAAACCCTCGTCAGAACCAAAAACCAAGCTTCCAAGCAAACACGATAGCATCTAATCACCAGACCAAACCCAATTGACTAAATAAGAACATGGGTAAGCCAATTCCATAACCAAAATGTATCGGAGCATACTGGATCATGTCAGATCCAAACCAAATAGAAACCACACAACCTACCAAGACGAAAAGGGTGTCGGGAAAGCATCCCAAATAGCAAGTGTTGACATCAATGACAAAATATCAATGAAACACATAATCAATTCCTCCCAATGGCCAAAAATCCCCCCCTTTGGTATTGATAGCAACATTATATGTGAAAAACACCTAAGTACCAAGAAATACCAAACAAGTCTCCCCCAATGGAAGAAATCCAACAATCTCCCACATAAAGATATAGCAATGAAGTTCTGAAAACAAAGACCAAACTCCCCCTTTGAATAATATCTATGTAAAGCTCTGAATTACACATATATCTCTCCCCCTAATGTATACAACTTAAGTTTTTCACATCAATATCTCTCCCCCTTTGGTATCAATGCCAGAAATCTGACACAAATATCAAAGCAAAAACATAAACCACTGAAACACAAAGCTAACTACTGCCCTAGAGCAGTAGGATCCCCACATGAGTGTCGAAATGAATGATATCTCTAATAATGCATACCAGACTGATGCCAAAAATCATCAATCAGTTCTCTGTAGGAGGGGTAGAAACCCCTAACCTATCTCTTAGGTACTCAAATGGTTCTTTAGGAAAAGGTTTAGTGAAAATATCTGCAATCTACTCTTCAGTGTTCACATAAACCATTCTAACTTCATTTTCTTCCACCTCTTCCTTCAAAAAGTCATACTTGATAGATATGTGCTTTGCCTTAGACTTAAATACCAGATTCTTTGATATGTCAATAACAATAGAGTTATCATAGTGAATAATTACCAGTCCAGTGCAATGCACTTTGATATCCCTCAACATTTACTTCATCCATATGATCTGTGTACAGTTAGTAGAAGCATCAGCATACTCAGCTTCAGTAGTAGATAAAGAAGTACATGATTGCTTCTTGCTGATCCATAAAACCAACTTCTTTCAAAGAAAGAAAGCTCCACCGAAAGTACTTTTCCGTTCATCAATATCTCCAGCCCAATCAACATCTGTATATGCACATAAAGTAAAGTCATCGTCCTTAGGGTACCACAAACCATATTCAGATGTACCTTGCAAGTATCTAAAAATCCTTTTCACCACACTCTCATGATTTTCTCTAGTATCACTCTGAAATCTAGATGCAATACAAACATCATTCATTATGTTAGGCCTAGTCTGAGTCAAATACAGAAGTCCAATCATAAATTTGTATCTTGTAGGATTTACTGGTGTAGAAACATCTTTCCTTATCAATTTCTCACTTGTAACCATAGGAGTACTTATCAGTTTAGAATCTCCTATACAAATTTCTTCAACAATTCCCTAGCATACTTAGTTTGACAGATGAAAATACCTTTGTCAGTCTGAGTAATCTTCAAACCTAAGAAAATTTTCATTTCCTCAATCATAGACATTTCAAATTCTTTCTCCATATTTTTAAAAAATTCCATGCATAACTTATCTTAACCTCCAAAAATGATGTCATCAACAAATACTTCAATAATCAGTATATCATCATCAGTGGCCTTATAATATAAACTATTTTTAGTATTACCCTTAGTAAAACCAAGCTTCAAAAGATATTTATCCAACCTTGAATACCAAGCTCTAGGTGCCTATTTCAATCCATATAAAGCTTTCCTTAACCTGCAAACCATGTCTGTATCATCTGAAAGTAAAAAAACATTAGGTTCCCCAATATAAACTTCCTCATGACCATCCTCATTTAAAAATGCACACTTAATATCCATCTGATAAACCTTGTAGTTCTTATGGACACCATAGGCAAGAAATAATCTTATAGCTTCAATCCTAGCCAGAGGTGCAAAAGTCTCACCATAATCAATTCCTTCCTTCTAAGAATATCCTTTACAAACCAATCTAGCCTTATTTCTTACAACTTGACCATCCTCATTCAATGTATTCCTAAAAACCCATTTAGTTTGAATAACATTCTTGTTTTTAGGCCGAGGAACTAAAGTCCATGTGTTGTTCTTCTCAATCTGATCTAATTCTTCTTACATAGCTTTCGACCAACATTTATCTTTACATGCTTAAATTACTAATACCGATTCAACATGAGAAATTAAACATACCTCATTAGTTACCAGTCTTCTTCTTGTCATCACTCCATTATTCTTATTCCCAATGATCTTATCTTCTGAATGATTCAATCTCACATACCTAGGAGTCTTCTGACTCTCTGTCCCTCTTCCTAGTTCTTCAGTTACTGTTGAATTTTCTGATACTGCCGGAGTAACTGGTTCAACATTCTACTCTGATAAAGGTGCTACCAGTTTAGATATAATCATTTCCACTATCGGTTCTTGCTCATAAACTCTAATTTGACTTCTATTCAGCACATCCAACTTGACATTAGCACTCTCCACAAATATTTGCAATCTCTTGTTATAACATCTATATTCTTTTCTTTCACTAGAATAACCAAGAAATATGCCTTCATCACATCTAGGATCAAATTTGCCAATGATATCATTTCTCCTGATATAAAATTTACTACCAAAGATTCTTAAATACTTAACTATAGGTGTATTGCCAAACCATAATTCATTAGGTGTCTTACCAGTTTCTCCTTTGATATGTACTCCATTGAATGTATAAACCATTGTGCTCACTGCTTCTCTCTAGTAGATATGAGGTAGACTATCTTCCATCATCATTATTCTAGCAACATCCAATATAGCTTTGTTCTTCCTTTCCACAACTCCATACTATTGAGGTGTCTGGGGAGAAGAAAATTGTCTCCTTATACCATGCTTCTCACAAAAGTTATTGAACTCACCGGATATGAATTCTCCACCATGATCTTGTTGGCATTTTTTATGTTTATGTTGTGATTGTCATTGAAGGACACACACTTGCTTTGAGATCACTTTTTGAATGTATGAATTATGCTCAACCGGTATTTATTCCAAACCTATATTATTTTGAAGTCTCTAGACTATTGGTGTTTTGCAGAAAGTGTTTACTGATCTCAAACGGCATGAAGACCTCAAGCGGTTTGAGGATCTCAAGTGGAACGGAGCAAAGGAACTAAAAGCAGCAGTTATCATTTTCCTAGTCTTCATTTTTGTCAACCGGTAATCTGTTTAATAATTAAACCAGTATTACTCTAAGTTACCAATCGGTAATTGGTAAAGTTGTATAAACTGGTAATACTCCATGATGAGTTACCAACCAGTATATTTTTGTGATGAGTTACCATCCACTGACACTTTGACGGTGATTTTGTGCCATGTTACCAAATGTGTCTAGATACACTAAACCTAGGAACTTGCAATGTAATCCTATTGGACCGACATGAAATCAGATTCTTTTTGAAGGAGATCATGTCTAGGGTTTTAGTGTGTGTAGTTGTTAGGGTTTTTGGTGGTTGACGAGTTCTTGTATGTGCGATCTTAATAGAGAAGATCAAGTCTGTGTGCTATAACAGATTGTGGATTTACTAAAGACTGAAGTAATACTGAAATGCATTAGCAATGAGCTATCATGGATCTAACAAAGCAGACTATGCTATTTGCTAGATCATTCACTTGTTGATTACTCGCATCTTTGACAAGTCTGAAACCCTTAATCGAGTAGGCCCAGAAAAGCCTTTGTAAATCCTCTAACAAGGTGATTCACATCTGTGGATCCGAAATCCTCTCACAAAGTAGTCTTTAATCGGACTTATCTCCTAACAAAGATTGAGATTCCTAATAAGATCTGTTCTGGTAAAGAACATTGTATGACCTTAACCGGTCTAGTTACTATTTTGCAGATTGTTACTTATGAGTTTCATCTCATCATGGTTTTTCCCATTTGGGTTTCCACGTCAAAATCTCTTGTGTTATGGTGATTGTGCTTCTTTGGGTGAATGTCTTACTTGCTATTTGGTTTTCATTTGTGTTAACTGGTTTGTTAGTTAAACTATTATATCAGTTCACTGCTAGACTGTTAAAGTGTTTGAGTTCAGTATTTATTGGTATACTAATTCACCCCCCCCTCTTAGTATTCATCAATTGGTATCAGAGCCAACCTTTCTATAAGTCTAACCACTTGGAAAGAGATATGGGGGAAAACACTGTGAGGGAACTTACTCATCCACTCACCTAGATTGAGCAAGCCTATGATGAACTTAAAGTCAAATATAAGGCCTCTCAGGAAAAAAGAAAGGAGCATGCTGAAAAATTGATAGAGCTAACTGAAAACAGTTCTTCTGATGAAGCAGACATGGAAGGCTTAGTTCAAGAAGTTAAAAAATTGAATGAGTCCAATGCCAACCTGAGAAGGGAACTTGAAGGACTGACTATTAGAATGTGTCAAGAGCTTGAGAACTAGAGGAAAGATAAAGATCTGGTAAAAGTCAAAGATCATGAGATCTCCAAGCTGAAGCAAGAGATTAGTGCACTTACCGCTCATCTCCAAGAGAGAAAAGTAGAAAAAGAGGAAATGCAAGGTAAAATAAACATGGCTATTTCTGAGAATGCAACCTTGAAGGAAACTAATGCTACAATTACCAAAGAACTTACTGAGTCAAAGGAAATACTTGCCAAATTCAATAAGAGCTCTGTTAAGCTAGAGTAAAAGCTTCAATCATCTAAACCAGTAAAGAATACTAATGGACTAGGTTTCTCTGAGTATGAGGAAGGTGAGAGCTCTAGAACAAAAAATGGAGCATCAAAGAAGCAACCAACACCAAAGGATAAAGGTAAGCAAAAGTTCAAACATGTTAGCTTTAATTGTCTCAAGGAAGGACACACTACTAATGTATGTAGAAGTAAGGCTTACAATAATTTTCCTTATTTTCTAAACAATAAGCCTAGATCCAATAGATTCAATGGTAACTATTATGCATGCAACAAGTTTGGGCATAGAGCATTTGAATGCATGTCTATCATGCACAACATTGGAAGATATCCTCAAAGGAGTCAAGGAGTTTTTTCTAAACCCTCTGGGAACCGAAACCCAAACCGGTTTAATACCTATAATCATCAGTCAGGAAGCAGTGGCTATCAAGCGGCAACCAGATGGAGAGCAACCTGTTTGATCTATCATGGTAGTGGTCACACTACTACAACATGGATAAGGAAGAATGGAAACATGAACAATGGACATTGGAGAGCACCTAGAATGATTTGCTATCATTACAACAAACTGGGTCATACAACAAGATTCTGCAGAACGAGAAAGAACATATCGGATGATATACCAGTCACTCCGGAAGGAAATATTGATATTGAAACTATTCAAGCGGATATAAAGAAAACTTGGAAGAAGAAGCCAGAAGAAGTGTCTCAAGAAGAACTGGTTTCTGCACCTAGTGTGGAAGTCATTGAATCGGCAAACTAAGCATCAGAAAAGCTTGGGGGGTACAAATGGTGAAATGTTTCGGACCCCTAGTTTACACCAGTAAAATACCTTAACCGGTATGTGATACTTGTCAACTAGCAGAAGATCGGAAATGGTAAAAAGGCAAATTAGGGTTTACACCCTAATAGTGGAGCATTTATTATGGTAGGTGAAGAACTTGTTTAAAATAATTTTTCAAGTCATTTTCCACTTATCAATTCTCAAGCAAAGAATTTTTTTAGGTGCTCAGCAATGAAAAGCAATTTGGATTGCAATTAGAAGAATTTTCAAAACCTTGAAGAAGAATCAGAAGCTAATATCAATCGGTCAAGTGTAGAACACAAAACTCTATTTCAGCAACTGAAGGAGTGTGTGGCGAAGTGTAATTTGCAAGCCCTAAATTTTAATTTATGAAGGTATTTTTTAAATTTCTCTTTTTATCATGGCTTCCACATCACACTCTAGTTCTAGTGCACCCATTGATTTAGTAGACTTCATCCAACGGAAGGCAAAATATAATGCCCTATCTCAAATACCCGCTGGTGTTATAGTGGAGGAAGATATTTCATACTATATTGATTGTAAAATTGAAGACCTAGGATCTCTGATGATCCATTCTCAGTTAAGCTTATTCTATGGAAAGGACAAGAAGATCAAACCGGAATTCAACATCTTGGAAAAGAAGAAGCTTCACAATGTGGTCTATTTCCTTGAAGAGTTTTCAGATGATCACATCTACATCATTCTGAGTAGAGTGCACGGTGATAAAATGTACTTAGAGCGGACACATGACATCACACCGAAAGCGATTCATGTCATCACCGGTTTCTGTAATATTGGTGAAGTGCCAGCCCTAAGGAAGATCAACAAAATAGAAATGACCAAGCTCACTAGTTCTGTGAGCGACCAATGGGGAATGACCATCAATCCCATCAAGGATGATCTGGTCAAATATGCCTGCATGGTAATAGGTTACCGGATATTTTATGCTAGAAGGATCAATTCTATCTCTGCTATAGCGGTAAATGCTGCTTACAGGATGATCAAAGAAGATGCATCATTTGATTTATGCACCTGTATGCAAAGGCAACTTCTGGTAAACCTGAAGTCGATTAAATAGGACAATGCCTTGAGATTTAAGTTTGGACAACTATTGGTTGAGCTATTCTTCTACTTCCAAGGTTACTTCCCAAGAGTCAGAGATATTCAGTGGTCTGCTGACCAACTGGTTACAAAGAAAATCAAGGAAAGCCTTCAAGTGGTTGGAACCGGTTATCTGGAAGTTTTGAACAAATACTTTGATGAGTTCAGATGTAAAATGAGCCAAAGAGTGAGAATATCAGGGGATATTGTCAAGAAATATGATGACATATCCTTCACCATCAAAGTTGATGAGTGCATAATGGAGGCGATTGAGCTTAGACAAGAAGAAGTAGAACCCATGGGATATGAGGTAATGTATGACATGCTAGATGGGTATGCCTCTACCCTACTCGCCTCGCCCCTTGATCCAAAGGCAAAGAGAACCGACACCTATTTGGAAAGGGTTACACCAATTGAAGAACCTTCAACAAAGAAGGGAAAGGCAGTGCCTTCAGTATCGGCACTGGTTACTACAAAAAGTCCCAAAGTGACCAAGTGGTCACCAGCAAAGAAGAAACCAGAAGCTGCACCCACAAAAGTCTTTGAGAGAAAGCGGAAGACAAAAGACAACACACCGAACTCAGAGGACACTGTGTCTGAAGAATAGCCTAAGAAGACTAGACAAACAAGGAAAAAGACAAAGAATGAACCGATAACATCTGCACCAATAAATATTGATATTTCCTCCTACAAACCTTTGACACATTATCAAAGAACTATTAAGAATATTAGAATAAAAGTGCTTGATGATTTGAAAGAGTGCTTTGATGATTTTAATGATGATGAAAACAAAGAAGTTGAACAGGAAGTCATTAATTATTTATGTATTAATGACCAGTGGCCATTAGAAATTAAATCTGAGACACCTGATTCTTTATATAATTCTTTAGATAACAAGTGGCACATTGCCATAGAGAAGGAACATGAAATAAGAGAGGAAGTATTTGCACAATACTTTCCTAATGTACTTAAATCATAACTTTATGAAGTGGTGGAAAGATATAAGGGCCTCTTCTTCATGAGAAGAAGGAGACTCCTATTGCTAGAAGGAAAAGTCCCAGAAGTGGTAAAAGATACCCACTCTCTTGCTCAATCCACTCTAAAGTTGCACCAAGTGGCAAAAGCCAATAGGAAAGCTGAGCAAGAACTGGAAATCAATCAACCAGATGAGGCATATGATAGTGAAGGAGTACCGGTCACTGATCAAATGGAACCCATTGATGTTGATGCCTTGAACGATGGAGATGTTACTCTAGGTACATCAACAGAAGTGGCAGGACAAGAAAAATAGGAAGAAGAAAAGAAGAAACAGGCACAAGAAGAGAAGAAGCAACAAGAAGAGGAAAAGAGAAAACAAGAAGAAAATAATAAAAATGAAGAGGAGAAGAGGAAGGAAGAGAAGAAGAGGAAGCAAGAAGAGGGAAAGAAGAAGAAGGATGAAGACAAAGAGAAGCAAAAAGTAGAGGAGAAGAAGAAAGAAGAGAAAAGGAAGACAGGGGAAGAGGAGAAAAAAAAGGCAGAAGAGGACAAGCTAAGGGCTAAAGAGAAGGAGGCAGTGACATAGAGCACTCAAGTGGAGACCCCAAAGGAAACCGGTAGTCAAGCCAAACCGGCTGACATTACTAGTCCCATTGACCTCCAATCTGCAAATGAATCAGAGTTGCTGCAAAGCATTAAGCTTGCTCAAGATCCCCTGGAGGTGATAAGGAGGAAGAAGGAGCAAGACGTGATCCAAGTTGCGGTGGACACTCTTACTGGTTTGATACTCGATACCAACCTCCCTAGTACCGATTCCTCTCTGGCCCAACTGAAACTCTAATGCATAGCTGTGGAAGACTAGGTACAAAGCCTGGAAGAGGTTGCTAAAGCGAATGCCAAAAAGGAGTATCAAAAGGCTTTGAAAATTGCCTTGGTGAAAAAGTTAAATGAGCTCCGGTCTGATCTGCAGAAGGCACAAAAGAACATTAAGGATGTTCTGGATGAGGGGAATCTACTACTTAGCAAGATATGTCAACCCCATCTATTTTGTGATGATGTGCGTACTCAGAAAGACAAACTACAAACTGATTTATAGACATTCATAAGCACCTTCAAGATGCCATATGATTCCTTTACCGCTTATGAGCAAACCGTTCACCGGTTTCAACTTTAGGCTGCAAGAATTGATTTGGAGATCAACAAATGGACCAGGGATTTGTAGGAAGTACAACTGGTTCTACTACCAAGACTGCAAATACTTCAGAAGTGCTATCTCAATCTGGATGCCTTGACGGTTACTCAAGAGGTGATTACCTTGGATGCCATGGAGGAATAGGCATCCTAGATGCAAATGGAGAGTGAGGTTGCTACCTCATTACTTGAGTCATGGTCCTTATCCATGAAGCAATTTATGCAGGACTTTAAATCTATTTTTGACAAATTTCACTCTTTATTGTCATAAACATTTATTCAGCTAATAGAAACAGGGGTTATTCAGTTGTATTTTGTCATTGTTGGCAAAGGGGGAGAAGTATGTATTTAAAATTTTGATGCATGCTTTCATGTTTATATCTGTAAGGGAATAGTATACATTATATTTTCTACAAAGGGATAGTGTATATGCTTAGGGGGAGTAATTTTGATTATGGGATTTTTTTTGTAAAACACTTAGATGTCAAAATATTTCCTAAGTGTTGCCATCAATGCCAAAGGGGGAGATTGTTGGCATTTTTTATGTTTATTTTGTGATTGTCATTGATGGATACACACTTGCTTTGAGATTACTTTTTGAATGTATGAATTATGCTCAACCGATATTTTTTCCAAACTGCTATTATGTTGTAGTCTTTAGACTATCGGTGTTTTGTAGAAAGTGTTTACTGATCTCAAGCGGCATGAAGACCTCAAGCGGTTCGAGGATCTCAAGCGGAATGGATCAAAGAAACTAAAAGCCGCAGTTATCATTTTCCCAATCTTCATTTTTGTCAACAGATAATTTGTTTAATAATTAAATCGGTATTACTCTAAGTTACCAATTAGTAATCAGTAAAGTTGTATAAACCGATAATACGTTGTGATGAGTTACCAATCAGTATATTTTTGTGATGAGTTACCATCCACTGACACTTTGATGGTGATTTTGTGTCGTGTTACCAAATGTGGCTAGATACACTAAGCCTAGGAACTTGCAATGTAATCCTATTGGAATGACATGAAATCAAATTCCTTTTTTAAGGACATCATGTCTAGGGTTTTAGTGTGTGTAGCTGTTAGGGTTTTTGGTGGTTGACGAGTTCTTGTATGTGCAATCTTAATAGAGAAGATCAAGTATGCGTGCTGTAATAGAGTGTGGATTTACTAAAGACTGAAGTAATGTTGGAATGCATTAGAAATGATCTATCATGGATCTAACCAAGTAGACTGTGCTATTTGCTAGATCATTCACTTGTTGATTACTCACATCTTTGACAAGTCTACAACCCTTAACCAGGTAGGCCCAAAAAATCCTTTGTAAATCCTCTAACAAGGTGATTCATATCTGTGGATCTGAAATCCTCTCACAAGGTAGTCTTTAATCAGACTTATCTCCTAACAAAGATTGAGATTCCTCATAGGATTTGTTCTGGTAAAGAACATTGTATGACCTTAACCGATCTAACCTTAACTAGTTTGACCTTAATAGGTCTGACCTTAACTGGTTTGGTTACTATTCTGTAGATAGTTACTTGTGAGTTTCATCTCACCGTGGTTTTTCCCATTTGGGTTTCCACGTCAAAATCTCTTGTGTTATGGTGATTTTGCTTCTGTGGGTGAATGCCTTACTTGCTGTTTGGTTTGCATTTGTGGTAACCAGTTTGTTAGTTAAACTATTATACCGGTTCACTGCTAGACTGTTAAAGCATTTGAGTTTAGTATTTATTGGTATACTAATTAACCCCCCCCCCTCCTCTTAGTATTCATCAGATCTGACCTCAAACATTTAATCTTCAATATTGTCTCTGTCTTAACTTTAGCATTAAAGATTTTAAACTTTTCAAAAGCCTTAGATTTCTCCCTTAGAAAAGTAACCCACATCATTCTAGAATAATGATCAATGATTAGCATGAAATATCTATCACCTTGAAAACTTTTAACTCTAGCAGGGCCACACAAATAAATATGAATAAGATCAAGAACATCATTAGATTTATCTTGTATTCTCCTAAAAGAGGTTCTTACCTATTTACCCATTTGACATTCTTTACATGCCAGATTATAGGGCTTCACAATCTTAGGTATATCTCTAACTTCCTTAGTTGAACTGATCTTCACAATGAAATCAAAATTCACATGACATAGTCTCTTATGCCATAGACAACTTTCATCAATTTGTGCAATCAAACATGTCTTCTCATAAGAATTCAAATGAAATATATTACCTTTTGTCTATGTACCGATTGCAATCTCCAAACCAGATCTGTTAATGATTTTGCATTTTTCATCCTTGAACTATATTTGAAATCCCTTATCCACCAATTTTCCTACACTCAAAAGATTATGCTTCAAACCTTCAACAAAATAAACAATATCAGTATTGTGCTTACCATCACATGATATAATTCCTTTTCCTTTGATCATACATTCTTTTTCATCTCCAAATCTAACTAGATGACAATCAAATTCTTGCAAAGATAGAAACTTTCCTTTATCTCCAGTCATATGATGTGAACAACCACTGTCAATTACCCATTCATCCTTATCTTCAATTTTAGCAGCAAGTGCCTTCTCTTCAGGTACATTCTCTACCAGTGCCAAAACATCTTCCTTGATAGCCAGGAACACCTATTCCTTCCCATTGCCGGAACCACTAGCAGAGTCTTATGTCAGTTCATCATCAAAATCAGTAATACCTTCCTCATCCTCTATGTGGCATGATTTGTCTCTATTTTTCCTATACTTATACTTGTTCTAATATCCTAGGTTAGGCTTAAAATATCTTCTAACTCTTTCTTCAAATCTTGAATTCCTTTTAGGACATGTAGATGCAAAATGAGTAATCTTATTACATGAAAAACATTTAAAAGGTGCTTTTCCTTCATACTTACTTCCTACTAGTCCTTTAGGTACTCTTCTAGCAAATAGTTCTTCAAGTTTCTCAATCTTCCTTACCAGTTGATGATGTAGATGCATGAAAAGAAGGTTCAAACTTCACAGCTCTAGAAGGTCCAAATTATTCAAGCTCAAAAGTAGATAATATCCCAACCAAGGTATCTCTGTTGATAGAAGTATTAGCCATTGTTCTGAATTCATTAATTGTAGTAGCCTTCATCTTGTAAGTTAGTGGTAGGGCTCTCAGAACTTTAGAAATAATTTCATCTTCACTCAAAGTTCTGCCACAACATTGAACTCCCATAACAATCTCATTTACCTTTTCCATGAATGCAATAATCCTTTCATCTTCTTCCATCTTCAGGTTTTCATATCTCACCCAACAACCATCAAGTTTAGAAATCTTCATAGTAGGGTCACCTTCATTAAGAGTCTCCAACTTATCCCATATAGCCTTTTCAGATGATTTGTCAGTTAATCTCATTATTTGTTGATCAAAAAGTGCACACAAGAGGGATTTTGTCGCTCTACAATCATTCTCAAGCTCCTTATCAAAGTTTGCCAAAGGAGGATTGAC
This sequence comes from Cryptomeria japonica, assembly GCF_030272615.1. Lineage (NCBI taxonomy): Eukaryota > Viridiplantae > Streptophyta > Pinopsida > Cupressales > Cupressaceae > Cryptomeria > Cryptomeria japonica. The sequence goes on along the minus strand of NC_081413.1, from coordinate 699,191,736 downwards.
AGATGCCAAATTATGAGGTGTAACACCATTCTGTGTGATCTCCCAAATCTCCTTACTGAGACATCTCAGATGAGTCTCCATCTGAATATTCCATACTATGTAATTTGCTCCATCAAGCCTAGGAATATCTCTCTGAAATATAGCTCCAGATGAACTAGATGAGCTTGAACTGTTAGTCACCATAGGATCTTCCTCAAGCGGTTAAGCTTTTTATAGAGAGGACTAGAGCTCTGATACCAATTGCTATACAGTTCAACTAATCAGAAGACAATTGAGAGGGGGGGGTGAATCAGTTGTCATAGATTACTAGAACATTTAGCAATTAAAAATTTAATATTGGAACCCAAAAAATTAATACCGAAATGCTTAACCAAATATCGGAATAACAGATAAACCAATTAAGCATAAATAATAATCAGAGAATAATCACCATCCACATGACACCAAGGTTTATACATGGAAAACCCAATAAAGAGAAAAACCACGGTGGGAAGCCTACCCACAGTCAGTTGATACATCTATAGTAAGTATGTGGAAGCATTATAGAAGGAAAATGGATGAGAACGTGCTACAAAATATTGAAGACCCCTTGGAGCTAGCAAACAAACTTGTGGAGCATTAATTGGAAATACTTGAGGGAGTCCCGCCTCATGTTTTTAGGGATTACATTGATACTGTAGCATAGGAAATCGGAAATCATCACAAGAAATTTAATATTAGTCATAGCTCAATCACAAAAGCTCAAATGCAATGATCAATCCTAATTACATCCAATAGAGATATGAAAACAAGATATTCAAGATCGAAAACTTAAGCAAACCAAATGCAGACTTGAATGTCTCCTTCATGTGGCTCCATTGTCCTTCTTTCTTCTTCAAATAGCTTTGTTGTGGATCTCACCTACTAGTGCATACACATGAGATGAAAGCAAGTAGACAAGATAGTAGCGCAAGAATACTCAAAGCGTGATTGATTCGACAATGTGATTCAAAAAAGTGATTCATTCGATAATGTGATTAGTCTTGATTGAAGAAATTCATCCAATTTATAGATAAATTGGAGAAAAGACAAGATTAGCATGAAATTGATATTAGAGGCAATTGATTTCAAAATGGCAAAATTGAGTTGAAGGAAGAAGGTTATGACACCTTCTATGTCATGAATTATGACATATTGCCAATGCAAAGATTAGAGGACTAGAAGCTTATGACATCTTGCTATGCCAAAAGTATGACGCATGAGAAATTCATGCTTCCACCGAAGCACAAAAATAGGGAGAACTAGAGAGAAATTAATTAGGTGGAAATTGAATTTGACAAATTAGAAAATAGGTGGAAATTAGGAATTGATGAAATTAGAAAATTGATGCAAATTAGGTAAATTAATTAATAATTTCTCATTCATTAATTAATTTACAAAAATAGGAGGAATTAATTAGCCAATTAAATAAACATTTAATTGTGACAAGAAGACTTAGGATAAATAAATAAATTATTTAACCTAGAGGGAGAATGGAGAGAAAATGACAAACAAGGTTAAATGAGAAATGCAAGGATGATAATTAGGTCTTGACAAAAGATAATTGATGTCGATTCGATCATGATTTTGAATTGATAAATGATTTGATTGATAAATGCACCAATTTACGAGGAATAATGACAAATTGATCCAAATTAACACGATTGAGAAGGACGATGATCGATGACAAATTGAATGTAAAATGACAAGATTGAAAATGATAACGCAAAATGACAAGATTGAAAATGATAACGATCGATGACAAATCGATCACAAAATGAAAAGATTGACAAGAGGACAAAACCCTAATTAGGATTGACGATGTCCAAAATGATGACAAATTAGCACACACATTGATGCGATAGGATAAGATTGACCAAAATCATGACTGAAGATTGTTGTCGACAAGACCAATTTCGAAAGCGAGACAACTGAAGAATGCAGAAGAAGGACTCGATTCTCGCAAATGATAAAGACCAAATGCATGACATAGGAGAAATGTTAATGCAATGCAAAAACCCTAAAATAAGGCAATGCGTACATGTTAAAGTATGATTCCGCAAGCGTTGACCATTTTTAGGTGTCTACAGATACTATTAGGAATACAGAGCCTTTGGCTCATATGTCTCCTTCTTCCACATCTGGCATCATTCCATTCACTCCTCAAGAGGATTACCCCCTGGTTATGCAGAGGATTACCCCCCTGGTTATGCAGAGGATACACTGATAGACTTGGCAATAGGACAACTGAATGTCCGAGAAGTGGCTAACATCAGATTCTTGGAGCATGAGGATTTCATTATTGATAGTGACTTCATTGCTTCCAAGGAGTCCACCGCATTCCTCTATCAACATAAAGGATCTCAAATTAGGAATAACATGAGAAATAGTGAAGAAGAGCAGCAACTTCAAAAGTTACAAGAGGAGATGGATCTTGTGATGAGAGAAATGACACCTTAGAAGGGAAGACAGTTGCTTAAGGAAGCTGGTGTGCTATTATACTTTGGATGGGACATGAACTATGCCTTGTTGTTTGATGGATTCCTCAAGAAATAGGACCCAAGTAGGCAAATGATGCCAAAAGAGATTGATAAACTCTTTAGAGGATCAGGATATGATCCAGATCAGAAGGCTCTTCTATAGTGGGCTATTTATCCCAAAGATAAAAGACCTATATTGGTTGATATAGAAGAAGCTTTTGGACATTTGATGGTGCAGTAGGTTGGAAAGACCGACCCTAGAACAACTACCAAACTAAATTTGGATGTCGCTAAACTGAACCAAGATCAGATAGAGTTTTTGGTTCGAGAAAATTGTACATACAAAAGCCTATATGAGAAAACCGATGAAGAAAAACAGAGGCTGCAAGCAAGATTGCTTTAGATTGATACAGGTACCAGTCAAACAGGGATGACATATGGTGTTGATAGAGATGCCATGGATGCCTTGACAGACGCTATGTATTGGAGGAACAGGGTCGAAAAGACATCTCGGCAACTAAAAAAGGAACAACAAAAGATGGATAAGTTAGTTCTCGAGGTCGTTGACCATATATTCAAAAGTATGATGCAGGTTGCAAAAATCTATTGGAAGACATACACTGGAACAATCAAAGCTGTGAAAGAGCATGAAAGGCTTAGGTCTCGGTTGGAAGGCTTGATGAATGACAACAGTCTGATAAATCTAGGTGAGAAAATTGAAGCCAAGGCTCACTTGAAGTCCCATGATGAATTGGAAAATCAATTAAGGAAAGAGCATCAGAGGCTAGACAATGGGAATACCCCTAGGGTGTCCTCTTTTTACAGTAATGGTGAGTTAGTATCGTTGGAACAATGGAAACAAGAGTTTAATGATGAGAAGAATCAAATAGTAGCTGAGTTGGATCGGGACAAAGATTTGTCACTTTGTGTTAACAATATTCTATCCAATCATTTCCAAACAGAAAGCGACATGAGAATACTAAACAATAACGTTCTAATGTATAAAGATGATAAGTACATTGAACACATAGGAATGCTAAACTTGTTTATCTTCCAGTTTGTTAACAAAAGTGCTAATTAATAGTTATGTGCTAAAAAGCCACAATGCTTGGTGACAATGTATACCCTCATATAAATGAGGGAATTTTTGTAACAATAAGGATCATTAGAGAAGAAGTAGAATATAGCCTCAAGCTTACTATTGTACCATTTTGCGAACATACATAATATAATCAGTCTTCTTTCCTTTATGTATATGTTGTGGATTACTGCATCTTTTTTTAGGCAGTTGCTTGTGACATTATCTAAAGGAGATAAGGTTACTTGTGTTCTTCCAGTAAAACTTTGTATTTCATATTGTGGATTTGAATAAAAGATTTAATTGCGAATATAGTTTTGTATATAGTGCGCATGCATATTATCTCAACCATGGTGCACCTGCATATGTATATAGTTTTGTTTATAGGTGGAAAGCCTGAGGTTCAATGTCGAACTTGGTTGCTCTGATACCATATGTAATATTCCATTAATTCTATACTTAATGAAAATAAATTGTGATCTATATTGAGATAAAAATTTGAGAATTTCAAAATAAAACATAACTACTTCAGTTGAAGGAGAAAACTAACTAAATGTTCTTCAACATAATAAGAATCTAACTAATTTATCTAAAAGGAAGGTAATATTTTAACAATAAACAACATTGAACAAATATTATTAAGCTAATCAATATGAGAAAGGAATTCAAATGGCAAGTTTCATTTTTGAGGGAAGAGATAAAGGTTCAGAGGTTACTGTTATCACTATTTAAAAAATAGGTATTCTTTTCCATAATTAGCTAAGTCTATGAAATTCTTGGGTCTGGTATGGCCTTGTTACTTCTATTGCTTTGGGTCCTAAAGAGGGTTTAGGGTTTAGGTTTAATCACTTTCAAAATGTCTGAGAAAAAACCCTTATAATTCTATTTCCGTGTTACTTTATTCACTTAAGTAATGGGTCCTTTTGTCATGCAAAGTGTTCCCCCCATTATTTTTTACCTAGGTGGTCCTTTTAAATGTTTTAATTTTTATTCGCCTTTAAATTGCCTTTTCTAATGACCATCGGGCCTTGTAATTGTCGTGCAACTCTCAGTCAATCAAATGGCTCGCCTGGATTCGTGAACTCAACATGCTCGAAAGTTACCTATCGCGTAGTAGTGAAAAGGTTTGGTGGGACCCAACGATAAGGACTTCTTTCTTGGCTAAAAGCATTCTATCGAAGTATCTAAGATTCAAACAGTATCGATGAGACCCAATGATGTCTCATTGATATAAAAGGGGCATCGAAGAAAGCGAATGCTGATGAACTTCAGAAAGGACTCATCGAAGACAGTAACTCCATCAATTAAAGATATCGAGGAAAGTGGAGATGGTTCTCATCGACAAGAAAAGGTCTTCAAGGATATAACACTATCGGTGCAAAAAGACTCACCGAAAGGGATGGTCCCACCAACAAAAGGTATCGAAGAAAGTAGAGGTGGCCCCCACCGATGAGAAAAGGCTTTCAAAGAAACAATATCATCGATGCAAGATAGAGAAGTTTCACCGAAAGAAGAATTTTCATCGAAAAAGTGATATCGATAAAATAGAAGAAAACTACATCGATGAATGATATCGATAAGGATATGAGTTTCGATGGGAGGAAAAAAGAAGTCACCGAAGGCCAAAGTCTCTTCGACATGAAACCTGATGGACAGCAAAAACATTTCGATGAGAATGAGTTTCGAGGAGACTAAAAGGCATGTCTCTGATACACATGGTTTCATCGATAGAAGCCATCTCTCTTTGGAAGAAATCATCATTTTCATTGATACCGTAATAACCCATAAGTTATCAAACAATTCTAAAAGCATTCTATCAAAGTATCTGAGATTCGAACAGTATCGATATAAAAAGGGCATCGAAGAAAGCAAATACCGATGAACTTCAGAAAGGACTCATCGAAGACAGTAACTCCATCAATAAAAGATATCAAGGAAAGTGGAGATGGTTCTCATCGACAAGAAAAGGTTTTTGAGGATATAACACTATCGGTGCAAAAAGACTCACTGAAAGGGATGGTCCTATTATCACTGTTTTAAAAATGGATGTTCTTAGTCCATAAATGGCTAGGTTTTTTGAAAATTTTGTGTCTGGTATGCCTATGTTCTTTCAATTTGTTTCAAATCCTAAGGGGTTCAGGGTTTAGGTTTTAAGTCACTTCAATACCTAAGAAAAGCCCTTTTGGTTTCTAATTTGGCGTTACTTTATTCACTTAAGTGATGGGTCCATTTATCATAAAAGTGTTCTCCCCTTGTCATTTACCTAGGCGGTCCCTTTAAATATTTTATTCTTGTTCTCTTTTAATTTGCCTTTTCTAATGTTCGTCGGGCCTTATAAGTATCATGCAATTTTTTGTTGATCTGACGGCCCGCGTTGATTCACGACCAAAAAGTTCTCAAAACTTAGTTTTCATGAAGTAGCGAAAGGCAAAGGTGGACCTGACATATAGGTTTGGACCAAAGCTAAACACCGATCATGTTTCATCTAGTCGGACGGACATCGTGGTTTCGTGATATCAAGCTGAATGTCTTTTAACCTTCATGAAGTGGCAAAAGGGTTTGACGAGTCCCAGAGATAAGCGGTCTTCTTTGGTTAAAGAATGATCAGGTTGGAAAAAGATCAATGGCTCGTGTTGATTCGTGGCCACAAGCCAAATGAAGTATAATGTTCATGAAGTCGTGAAAGATGGGAGGAATTCACACGAAGGTGTGACGTGGCATAATAGCTGCTACTTTTTGTAGAGCTCGATAGTGATGTGTCGAATGCCACGTGGCTCTAAAAGTGGTTGAGGACCCGCCTAAGGTGTAACCAACAGTTATGTGGGAATAGTAAAAGCAAACATGTGGTGGATTAAGGGTGGAAACAAAAGGAGTTTCCAGGGCTAATGGCCAACTACCATGTGGTGTTTATTAACTGAAGTACAAGTGGGGTAAGTAATTCCTGGGTAAAGGGCCCACTTAAAATGCATTCTTCTCAAGATTGATCCAATGCTTCTCATTGTTTCATGGCCCTAAGATGCTTGCAGCTTAACCTCAGTGAAATGGCGAAAATTGTTTGCCGTCAAGATGAGGCACGGTTAATTAAAAGGATTGACGGTCCCGGTTGGAGTTAAAGGCCGGGTGATTTGAGTTTGATCTAACGCTTGGCGCCGCCTCACAAAGGAAAAGTGAATGACTATTAAAGTCCACAAAGTGGTGAAAAGGAGGTAGGGCCTGACACTAAAGAAAAGAGATTAAATGGAGGTAAGGGTGATGCAAGTTCTCGTGATCCAACGACCGATGTTGTTTCATGAAAGAAAAGAGCACGGGTTTTATGTTCTATGAAATAGCGAAAGAGCAAAATAGAGGAAAGACTTAGAGGAATTATGACCCATTGGAGCCAGTTTTGAATTCGATTTGGCGAATTCAATTCTGAAAAGAAAGACGAAGCATGCTGAGTTAATTTCTAAAACTTAAATGCCAACTTGTCCTTTTTCAGTCTGCATCAACTTGATTGCTAAGTATTGTTTCATCGAAGTTTGTTGCAGGGCGAATTGTTGTAGAGCAATTTTCTTCAGGTGAATAATCAGGTTTCTTGTGCTTTTCTTGATAACTCTTGGTTTGTTCTCAAATACTGCTGTGTGAATTACTTCACTAAAGGTTTGTGCTAGTTGCTAGTGGTATAATTGTTTGACCAAAATGGCACCCAGAAGAGAATTGACAGGGAAGGTGAATTACCAGGACCAAAATATCTGTTATGATTTTTTAGAGCAATGAGTCATGTCCACTAATGTTGGGGCTAAGGCCAAAGAGCTAGTACCTAAGAACCCTCATCTAAAAATTGGAGATGGCCTTTATGATAAGGGTAATTGGTTGAGGGACCCTGAAATAGGATTGTCAGGATTAGGACTCTTCAAAGTTGGTTTTTGGTAGAGGAATTCCCTAGCTCCTTTGAATGGCATATGGGAGCAGGATGTAGGAAAGCTTGTGGTCCCATGTGTTTTTATGGATGTAGATCTGTTAGCCCTGATTGCATAGAATTATGACTCTATGGCAAGATGCATCAGGAACATAAAGGGATCAATCTTGATTGAGATAAATGAAGATGAATTCAGGAAAGTGTTTAAACTCAGTGAGTCCTCCAATTTATTAGAACCTATTGACTTTGAGTCGTTAGCCCAGGTTTACAACACACAAAGGGATCATCTTAGAAGTGGTCCATTGAAAGAATTATTTGTAAAGATAGGGGGGTTAACAGTTGTAGGCCCCAGCACAATGGAACCATCCTCTCTCAACCTATTCACTCTGAGAGCTAAGGGTATGTATTGGGCATTATGCCAGATTTTTGGAGAGGATGCTGAAAAGAATATGCCAACCCATTATATGTTAATGATTGCACAAATTCTAAACCCCTCCCTAGCAATAACATTTGATTATACCTCATACCTTGCTGATGCATTTCACAAAGGGCTAGTAGGAATAAAAAATGGTAAGTTGGATAGGCCATTTGGATGGTACTCCATGTTAATGCATATGTTTTTGTTCAAAGGGGCTGATTATTTTGGAAAGGAGATGGACCTGATTAAGGTCAAGGATAAAGAGGAAATGCTAGTGCAATTGTGGAGTACTGTTCTATCTTGGGATAGAGAAGATGCAAGTTATTTAAAGTTTGATAAATGCTTTGCATCTGAAATTAGGATTCTTCTATGCAGAGAAAACCCTAGAATTTCTAAGGCTCTTTTGGAGTTTCTCAAACAAAAGGAGTTTGTAGAGGATATCAAGATTGTTCAAATTGGGGAGACATATATTTGTACCCTGTGTCTACTATTTTTAGAGTGTTTGGATTTCAAGGCACCCCCTTTTTACTACCCTATTAGGTCCCATTGAAGATAGGGATTGCAGAAGTCCTGAGACAAATTGGGGGAGTACAAGAAGTAGAGCTAACCAATAGAAGTAAAGGGACTATTTTCCCAACTATTACCATGGCTCACCATTTTGTGATCACTAAGGGTGGATGGAGATTTTTTGAAGAATTCTTTAAGCCATATAGGCTATCTACTACAGTGTCAAGATGTGTAGAAACTGAGGATTTTTCCAATGGCATGTTCATAAAAGAGCAGTGTGCAGAGGTAGGCCACATCAATTTCAGTTCCCAGAAGATCTGATTAGAAATGAATTCAGCTTAGATAAGAAAGAAATGAGGAAGGAGAAGTCGATGGCATATAAGAAAGCCCTTGAGTTTATCCATCAATTTGACACTGGCTATGACCCCCTTTTTAGCTTCAATCCATTTGAGGAGAAAATAAAATTCTTGATTCTTTACTTTGAAGATCTCATGTAGACCTTAAAAGAAAAGAGGGATGCCATAAAGCAAAATGAGCCTGATAAGGATAAGATGGTATTGGCTAAGCCTTCCTTTTCTAGAGATATCCCACATGGTGACTATGTAATTCACAAAAGGTCAGAGTACATTGTGATAATGCCACTGATAGGTGAGCCTTCCGCTTAAAAAGGGAAGAGGAAAATTGAAGATGTCATTGAGATCTAGGATTCCCCTAAGAAGAAGAGAGTGGGAAAGGAAATTGAAACTAATGAGCCTCAATATTCTCCATCTCAGTCTCCTATCCACATTGGAGATGAACAAGCTATGGCTGAACAATTATTGCAGTTAGGGAGTCTCAGTGAGATTTCCTATACCTATGAGGAGACCCAATAGGGGATGCCCAAAGAGCCACCTAATGCTGAAATGGATTTGATTGATGGTGAGTTAAAGGGCCAAGAAATGGACCTTACTGTTAAGCAAGCTAGTGAAGAATTCCTAGCTGACTGTAATTTTGTCACACCAAGAGCTTTTATACAGTTTCTATGGAAGCAAAATATTGATCAATTCAAGAATAGATGTGAACAGAGGAAAAGTGAACAACCTCTTAAAAATACAACTTAGGTAGAAGAAGAGGTTAAGCAAGAAATGATGGAGGAGTTCAAAGCAATCACCCCTGAGAAAGGAATAGAAATGGTAGCAAAGGTTGGTTTTTTGATTCTCCCTGAATGGGATATAGTTGATGCCTTAGTGCATGATGCAGTGAGGAAAGAAACAAAGCCTATGGAAGGAGTGACATTCAGCAAAGATAACGCTGCTCTTGTCATGTGGTCTTTAAAGAAGGATGAAAACAAAATACGAAAGGATGCATCAGATTCTAGCCTCTTAGGAGGCATGATAGTTAAAAGAGTCCAAGACACAGGGGTAGTGGAAGATGCAAGCATAGTCCTAGAGACTACAAAATTTAGTGTTGCGGTGGTAGAGAAAGAGGCACAAGAAAATGCTAACCTCCAATTGAAGTTGGAGAATATTTTAAAAGCTTAAAATGATGCTAAAGAAGGAATAGCCAACACAGACAACATAATTGCTAGACTCCATAGTCAACTGGTAGGTCAATATCATCCCAATGAATCTTCTACACTCATGATAGCCTCCTCTCTAGCAAGACCCCCTCCTACTAGTCCCATAATTGAATATCCCCCTTCTCCTATGCCTTCTAGTTCCCAATTACCTGAAAATGTCCAACATGAGTGGGAAAAATTGAAACAAGCTCATACATTGTATGCATACAAATATGAGGACAAGGTGAAAGCCACCATCTTGAAGTTTGCTGACTCAGTCAAAACCTCCAATGTATACATAAATATGAAGAGGATTCTTGAGATTTTGATCAAATTGAGAGTAGAAGAAGCCACTTTGGAGCCAATCTTGAATAAGTGGGTGCCTAGAGGTAAAGAGTTAGAGCTCATGTGTTCTTCCCATGTAGATGCAGAAGAGAATGACAATCTAAGGTCCACATGTGAGTTTATAAAAGAGATTAATATTCTTTTAGTGGAAGGAGCAGGTATAAAAAGGAAATCCCAACTTTATAGGAAAGAATATTCAAATCATAAATTTGAAATGTTTCTAGGAGGTTTCATTGGTCCTGTCCAGCTAAAGGAAGAGAAGACTTGGTTAAAGGAGGTGGACCACAATTTGTCCCTAAGGATCAATCAGATTATTAGTACTAATGACACATCCTTATTTGTCTAAACAATTGAGGAAATTGAAAAAGTGAAATCTCATTATGGTTTCATAGAAACAGAGATTGGGCATGTATGAGTCACTTGGAAGCGACTAGAAGATATGAAACAAAAGATTGCTAGTTTTACTTGGCCTAGTGATGATGTGTATTAGGAGTGGAAAGATAAGTATATGGGATAGAAAGAAGATGCTTGGGAGAAGTTAAAGGAGGTTGCAATAGAACAACAAGCAGAGGAAGCTACAGATGCTGAAAAGGACTTATAACCGCTTCTTGAAAATGATCATTTGTTTGTAACAAACATTCTTTTGAATTGTCCAAAGCTTGTATGCATCCATACTATTATAAATGGATACTAGGACTCCTAAAAAAATGATCACAAGTAATTGTAAGAAAACAACGTAGAAATTTATCTTAGCTTTTTTCTAGTCTTATGGAGAATAATCTGAGTTTTGTAATGTTTTCTCAAAATTAATATCAATATACATACTAGAAATAGTGTATATACATAAATGTGCATAGTAGTCATAGGGAAACTCATGTCAAATGTGCAACTCAATACAATAAGTAATTTAGTTTGTAGCCCTATAGCATCATAATGCAGTCCTTGACCAAGTATGCATACAAGAAACATCTAGTTCTATTAAGGCATAAGAATCAAAGTCAGAGGTTATGACAACTAGTGAAAAACATCAAGAAAAAAAAGTTTAGTCTCAATAATTAGGAGTTGTAAGAAAAAAACTTACAAGGATGATGCATGTTCATAGCTTTTGCAGTCCCACCTTGGATATCAACACTAGAAGCAACTCGTCTTGTTTTTGTATAGAAAAGACAATATGGGAGTTCATTATGACCAGTAACTCGTGGTTTTGTTGTTCATGTTGGCTCTGTTGGACCCTGCAATTAAGATTCAATATACATTGTTCAATAAGATTAACTGTGCAACATAATGAAATATTGAAAAGTGTGTTACCTTGTTGAGCTTCGCTTGGTTTCAAGAATAGTTTAATATTCTCTACTTAATAGGGCCAACCATGTAAAGGTGGAAGCTCATTTGGCCCCTCCCCCCACCCCCCCCAACATCACTCTAAATTCCTCATTAACATCTTATAACACTCATTCATTAATTCTTTCTACCATTAATTAAATATAGCATTCATTCATTAATATCACATAAAGTTCATTAACACATAACATTGATTAACATTAATTAACATGCAACATTCATCAATATTAATTAACACATATAATCCATAACCATTAATTAGCACATAATTACATTCACTAGCACATAAAAATCAGTCATTATCAAATAAGTTAGATTACAATCATTTCTTTCTTTGTTTTTTCTTTGAAGCTATGAAAAGCCTAAGTGGAACATCGGTGTCTTCATCATTTCCCCCCTCTGCAGATGTTCCACCAACTACTTGTGATCTCAATGTATGCCTAGTCCTATACTGAGGACGAGGACACTGAAGTGAAGGGGGGTCCTCTCCAATAACAAAGAAATGGGTAAAATTCCAACAAAAAAAATTATTATTGTTACAATTATTTAATTTAGACAACACATTTTTTGTGCTCTTTACCTAATGGGGCCACATCATTTTGTGTAGCCTCAACCTCAACATGCTGAACACCACCGTCCTCTTTACCTTAGTGGGGAACATCACGTTCTTGAGGTTGTGTACCCACATTATGCTCCACTTGCTCACCACCGACTACATGCTCTAAAATATTAACAAGAAAGGTTACATTAATTACTACTCTAATTATAAATTAAGATGTTTAATTATATTAATAGCTAAATAAATAAATTTGAATAGAAAATGAATACCTCGACTACTGGGATGCACATCCAGACCTTCATGTGTAGGTGGTGTTTCACAATTAGCAGGCTGCATTCCAATGACATGCACATTGTTATCATTGCTTGCTTATTTAAAACAAATATAATCACTTTATGTTGGAACTCAACATCAATTAGATTATTGGTAAAGTATTCAATTTGAAACAACTTCCATTTAGCATATTTAACTGTGTGATGGATGCACTCAAATGTTGTGTATGCCCACTCAATTCTTGTAGCTGATCAGCCACGACTGAATAGCCTTGCTAGTAGGCAATTCTCTCGTCATCTTTTGTGGGCGCTCTATTGAATTTAGAGCCCTGCATTTTTGCTTTGTACCATGAATTTTGCTTGCATTGTTTGATAAAAAAAATGTTTGCGATTTATTAAAATTTTTAGACAATATGGGAGTTTACATGAGATACTTACAATTCATGCAGCAAGTTTTATGGAACCACCAGAGCCGAGTTTGTGTTGCCCATGCTTTTCTTGCCTTGCCTTGGTTGCCCTTGATGTGTCACTCAGTCTATAAAAAGTTTAAAATATGTTAGATTATATAAATATAAAGAGTACTTAATTAGTACATAATTACATTCTTAATAGTATCTTGTATCTTCTTCTAGAGTCTACTAGTGTATTTCCTTTTTTCTTTTCAATTCTCTCCTTAGCATCCAAAATCAGGTCCTTCCACTCCCTCTCTGGAATCATGGGGGGATGCTCGTACTTTAGGTTCCTCTCCAAATGGGTCCTGTATTGGTCCCTCACATACTTTAGATATGTGGCAACTTTTTCAAGGAGCTTGGTTTTGTCAAAGGTGTCATTTCCAAGCCACTCAACCATTTGGTTTGTCAATTCATCTTTTAACCTCTTTTCTTGGTCATTCCACCTTTTAAAGAAAAAAAAACCTGTTAGATTCAGAAATGAACTGAAGCTACATTTATTACACTTCAAGAAATGGATCAAAGGAAAAGTATTCTAGCAATGATATGAAATCAAAAGTGGATAAGGGTTAGTTCACATATGATGTACCACCTTTTACGTATGGTGGGCCCAAATATCTGCAATGCAATGTCACTAAGATGTTTATAGAAAATATCATTGCTTGCAAAAAATTCATGGGATCAATATTAGTCCAAAGCGAGTGATCATAAAGTAAATTATAATTAGAGTATATATAATAATAATTTTAAAGTACCTGGAACCTTTTGTATCTTTAAGGGAAGCATTTCTTCATTGCTCACCACAAATGTGGCCTGCAATGTTCCCATACTAGCAATACGAGAAGATCCAAGAAACAATGCTATGTTATCAGTAGTAGTCACCTGTGGCACATCCTCATCTGCATCTCCTCCTACAAAAAATGAATCCACTATGAAATGGCATTAGAATTCAAAAAAGAATGCTTGAAGGGAAATAAACACATGACAAAAGATAGAGCAAAAGAGCGATCTACCAACAGTGGGTGGGCCAATATGATGTGCACTAGAGGATGTTTGCATGCTACGTGTTGCTGACATTGCAGTCGGCAATACAGGTGAGGGTGACCTCTGACGAGGCAGTGTCAGCATTTGCATAGTAACATTGACATCACCTAAAGAATAAGACATTAAATATATCAAACATTAAATATATGAAAAGTGCAAGAATTGTAAACAAGGATGAACCTTTATTTTAAAAATTGACAGTATCAAGTATGATGTGTTTTGGGTACTTAGAGTGATAAGCCAAGCAAGTGATAATACAAGAAAATCATCATCACCTAATCCTACAACACCCTGATCGTAGGAATGACTTTCATGAGGAATACGTACATATTTTAGTTAATGACATAAAAAGAGAATAAAATATAAACCATTATTGAAGTTTTATTATAATTAAAGATTTCATTACTACTTACTTGCAAGTTTTTTGTTGTCTTATACAATAATTCCACCCTCTGTCGTACCTCATCAATGGTAGGATGCATGGCTGCCAAAGCAACAATCTCTTTTCTAATTTTTATAAGAGGCATTTTAAATAATTTCACAACGTCTGCGGGATCTTTAGGGTCATCATTGCTTAGCCCTAATGATTCCACATCCATAGAAAGGTGCTTAGGTACTGAAACTCCCTTTCCCTTTCCCCGAACATCCGTCTGTGTCAAGAATATCATTAACAATTACAATACTAGTATAAATCACTAGAAAAAAGAACATAATAATGTAACAGTGTGCTTCTAACTAATTTGTACAATTACAATGAGGTTTACCTGCTTGGTAGAAGTGTCGCAAGGTACATCTCTATCTATGATATGTGATGGATCCATTTCGGCCTGTGACAAAGAAAAAATATAAAAAACGTTAGCAAAATTACATCATACACAACATGAACAACATGAACTTTGTAGACAAAAAGAGTATTAAATAATAAAAAGATGTTGTCATCAAAATCATTGTAGATTTTGTAATTCCTTACCTTTACTTTATGCAGACTATGTAGGATCCTCAACTAAATGGTCACATAAATAGTCACATAGCTAATAAACAATCCAATTTCCATAAATAAACATAGTTTAAAAATTGTCACATAAATAGTCACACCCCCTATCTCCATCTCCATATTAAAAGGTGCATCATGAATTAATTATGTAATGGCATTAGAATTCAAAATAGAATGAATTAATTATGTAAAAAAAATTCTATCAAGAAGTCAATATTCAATAGATAATATACTAATCGCATTCCTCATACATTTCATTCCTCATCATCATGAACATCAAGGTCATCATCATCATCATCATCATCATCATCATCATCATCATCATCATCATCATTAAAGTTATTATCATCATCGTCATCATCATCATCATCATCATCATCAACATCTTCACCTCATCATCTCCATCATCACCATCACCGTCATCATCATCAACATCATCATCATCATCATCTTCTTCTTCTTCTTCTTGTTCTTCTTCATCGTCATTGTGAAACTATCGATCATGATCATCATCCACTTCATCTTCTACTTCTTTGGTATCTTCTTCCTCCATCACATTATACTTTATCAGCCTTCCTCTTGGATCATGTCTAACAACAAATGACCAACCCATTTTATGTGGAACCTCTGAGTAAAATACTTGCTAACATTGGCTTGGAAGAACATAGGGCTCATCTCCAACTAGTTCAAAAGACCTTGTATTTAGCATTATAAAACAATTATCATGTCCAATAACAGTTCTATCAGGATCATTTTTATTCAATCATAGCCTGTACCATTTGTCGACAAACAAAACTAATTTGAAGGAATTAAAGTCAAACTCAAGTATATCATCCAAAATGCCATAGCATCGATTTTGAGACTATTGAGGATGAATGTCATTTCTCAATGAAATATTTGTCACCTCAAAGACTATAGTGATTCCAGAATCACAAGTTTTCTTCATGTCATCCAACTTTTTAATGCGAAATTTATAACCATTGCAGCACATAGCATTGTGGTGTTTGACCTGCGATATGTCAAACATGTAAAATTTATTGCATTATAAGTTGATTAACATATGGGTTATTAATAAATTTATATGTACCTATTTATCTCTTAAACCATATGCTAAATCAATTTCCCTTTGTGTAACATTGGAATATCCATTACAATGTGCTTCTTTAACCAATGAAGCCACACCTTCCCATGTTAACGTGCATCCATAATGTTGACAATGTTCAATCCATACCATCATCCAATCAAGATTGTTTGCAATATACAAATGTAGTGCATCCCACTCTCGACCAACTGTACAAAAAATAAATAGACATCTTACAATCGATTTATTTTGAAGATTAAGAATTAATTAGCTACAATAACATCTTATAATTACCTCTCACTTTCCTCAATCTACCTTTCCCCGTCAAGTACTCCCCTTTGAATTTGTTAATGGTGTTGGGATCCCAAATGCGATCCACATGGATCTTTGCTGCAAACATAGGAAGCTATTTAGAAATGTACACCATAGTCTGGTATACCATATATCCCTCCACAATAGAACCCTCAGGATGTGCTCTTTGTCGAGCCAAAGACTTCAAAATTTTCAAGTGCCTCTCAACCATCCACATTGACCTAGTGTGTACAGGTCCACACAATTCAATCTCCTCAACTTGGTGTATGAGGTAGTGTTCTTGTGCATTGAAAAAAACTGGAGGTAGACACTTTTGCATTTCACACATTAAATGAGGAATTTTTCTCTTCCAATATTTTATATCATCTTTATGGATTTCTTTACATGACAACCACCTACAAGGTATTCAAGATGCAAAAAAATATATTACATAAGAAGTAAAACAAATCACAAATATAATATCTATAAAACAAATATCACTACTTACCTCATGTATTTTCCAAGATCATATATGACTTGCTTGACATTATTGTTGAAGTCATCTAGGAGAGATAGAGGTAGAATGTACTGCAACAATTATAAAATTATCTTTTCATTTTTTTGTAACATAATGAAAAGTACACGTACACGTAGTACTTAAATACATACTAAAAACACAAGAACATGAATTACCTTAATGAAGGTATGCCAATCATGCGTTTTCATCCTTGGCTCAAATTCACTTTTCTTTGATATGAGATTGTTTATGTTCGCAGCAAATCCTGTGGGAAATCGAATTTTTTGTATGACTTCTTTTATAGAATTGCTTTGTAGGTCCATTAATAACCAAGGAAGCTCACTTATATTAATCTGGTCTCCATGGCTATTTGATTGAGTGACATTTATCATTGCATGATTGGAATCCTGAATGTCACTACATATTTTGATAATTTTTTCTTTGTCACGCCTTCCATCCAATATTTTCCATAATGTCTCTGTTATATTCTTTCCAATATGCATACTATCAAACAAATGAACAATTTGTAACTACTCGTAGTAGGGAAACCTATTGAATTGTCAGGGATAACTTTTTACTCCATTAGGAAGGTGGTCATTTATGCCTTCACGACCTTCATGATCATCAATCACTTCATCAGTAAACAAAACAAAACAGAAAAGATGTTTTATGACAGACCAATAGATGGAATGACATTACCTTGACGATTAATTCTATTATATTCCAACTTCCACAGGTGAGGTGTCAATCTTCGTGGCTTTGATGGATTCTCTTCTTTCCCATTGAAAAGATGTTTTTCAATATTTTGATACTTATGATTTTTGTCGAGAAAGTGGCTATACTCATCAAACACTTGCTTTCTTAAAATTTTTGAATGATGAGATTTCATCTTTGGACAACAAACAGGACATGCAAATTTTCCCTTAGTTTGAAGACCTATAATATAATGTATAATTGGATTAAATATGATAATTTTTTGAATTATAATGTTCATGCACAACTTAAACACTATAACATACCACAAAAATGTGTTAGCCCCGAGGCATCGTGTATTGTCCATAGAAGCATTGCATGGAATTGAAATTGTATTTGTCCTATTGGTCTAGAGATGTCATACATAGTGACACCATTCCATAATTCTAGCAACTCATGGATAAGAGGCTTGATATATACATTCATATCTTTAACTTAGTACTTACCTAATCGAATGAACAAAAACATTACATAGTTATTATGACCATTTTACTGCAATATTTATAATTAAATTTAGATGACTATATTTAAATGATAAAATACCTAGAACGATCATTGCCAACATTATGTGCTCCCTCTTTATTGACATCCATGGAGGAATGTTATTATTGATAACAAAAACAGGCTACACTGAGTAAATAGATCTCATCTCTCCAAATGGATTGACACCGTCCACTACCAATGAAAGCCTTGGTGAATACTAAGAGGGGGGGGTGAATTAGAATGCCAAAAATCTTTGCACTTCAACACTTTGCAAGACTGACAGTAAATCGGTAAAAAACATTAGCAGGCAAACCGGTTAACAAACATGCAAACCAAATAGCTAATAATGCATTCACCCACAGAAGCACAAACACCATAACACAAGAGATTTTGACATGGAAACCCAAATGGGAAAAACCACGGTGAGATAGAACTCACAAGTAACTATCTGCAGAATAGAAACCAAACCGGTTAAGGTCTTACAATGTTCTTTACCAGAACAGATCCTATTAGGAATCTAAATCTCTGTTAGGAGATAAGTCCGATTAAAGACTACCTTGCTAGAGGATTTTAGATCCACAGATGTGAACCACCTTGTTAGAGGATTTACAAGAGGCTTTTGGGCCTACCTGGTTAAGGGATACAGACTTGTTGAAGATGTGAGAAATCAACAAGTGAGTGATCTACCAAATAGCACAAATTGCTTGGTTAGATCCTTGATAGCTTGATCTTAATGCATTACAACATTACTTCAGTCTTCTATACATTCATACTCTCTCTAACTCTTCAGCTACCTTGAACCCTAGTAACAACATCAACCTCAACAACAACCTTAGAACCCTAGACATGATGTCCTTATAAACAAATCTGATTTCATGTCGATCCAATAGGATTACAATACAATTTCCTAGGTTCAATGCATCTGGACATATCTGGTAACACGACACAAAAAGCACTGCTAGAGAGTTGGCACCGTCAAATGATCGGTCGATGGTAACTCATCACAAAATGTCGGTTGGTAACTCATCATAGAGTATTACCATTCATACAAAATAGTGGTTGTCGATTTGTCAAAAATGAAGACTGGTAACAATGTGTTATGTCGCTTTAATCACTTGTATCGCTTGGTATCCTTGAACCGCTTGGGGTCGACATGTCGCTTTAGACTGGTAAACACATTCTACAAAACATCAATAGTCTAAAGACTATAATACAACATACCGGTTGGAACAAATATCGGTTGTGCTCTAACTCATACATATAAAGAGGATCTTAATGCAAATGTGTGTCCATCAATGACAATCACAACATGAACATCAAAAATGCCAACAATCTCCCCCTTTGGCATTGATGGCAACACTTAGGAAAATAAAATTTTGACATCTAAGTGTTTTACAACAAAAACATGGCATTAGAAAAATTGCTCCCCCTAAGCATATACACTATCCCTTTAACAATATGATGTATAACAATTTTGCATATAGAGCATACACATTGAGATATCATAGCATATATAAAAGCATATAGCAAAATTTTTAATCCAGATACTTCTCCCCTATACTTCTCCCAAAGTCCAAATAGAATTCTTCTCCCCCTTTGCCAACAATGACAAAGTACAGCTGAACAACCCTGTTTCCATTTGATATTAGAATAATAAAAGTTTATGACAACAAGGAATAATACTTTTCAAAAATAGATTTATAGTCCTGCAAGAATTGTTTCATCGATAGAGACCAGGACTCAAGTAGGGAGGTGGCTACTTCTTTCTCTGTTTGCATCTGGGAGACCTGTTCTTCCATGGCATCAACTATGCTCATCTCCTGTGTAACTGTCAAGGCATCTAGGTTCAGATAACACTTCTAAAGAATTTGCAGACATGGGAGTAGAACCAGTTGAAGCTCCTGCAAATCTCTAGAGCGTGTGCTGATCTCTTGCTCCACTTTGGTTGGCTGGATGTGAAACCGATGAACGGTTTTCCCATAAGTTACAAAGGAATCATAAGGCATCTTGAATGTGCTCATGTAGGACTATAAGTCTATTTGAAGCTTTTTCTTCTGAGCTAGCACATCATCATAGAAAAGATGGGGTTGATAGATTTTGCTAAGTAGCAAATTCCCCTCATCTAGAGCGTCCCTTATATCCTTTTGTTCTTTCTTCAGTTCAGTCCAGAGCTCATTCAACTTCTTCACCAGAGCTATATTAAGAGCTTTTTGATGCTCCTTCTTGACATTAGCCTCTACTGCCTCTTCAAGGCTCTGCACCTAATAATCTACTACTGTGCATAGGAGCTTAAGTCTAGCAAGTGATGAATCAGTGTTTGGAAGATTTGTACTGGGTATCAAACCAATAAGCATATCCACAGCTACTTGGATTAAATCATGCTCCTTCTTCCGTCAAATGATTCAAGGTGCTCTTGAGCTACCTTGATTCTCTGCATTAGCTCCATTTCACTTGCAAACTAGAGATCTATAGGACTGGTGAGATCAGCTGGTTTAGCTTGACTCTCGGTTGCCTTTGGAGTCTCCATCTAGGTGCTCTTTGTCACCTCACCTGCCTTTTCCTCTTCCGCTTTCTTCTTCTCTGCTTCTCTCCTCTTCTCTGCTTCCTTCTCCTCCTCATCCTTTTTCTTTTTTGCTTCCTTTTTCTTCTCCTGTCCCTTATCTTCTTCTTCCTTCTTTTTCCTCTCTGCTTCCTTCTTCTTCTTCTCCTCTTCATCTTTCTTCTTTTTCTCCTCTTCATCCTTTTTCTTCTTTTCTTCTTCTTCCTTCTTCTTCTTCTCCTCTTCATCTTTATTCTTTTTCTCCTCTTCATCCTTTTTCTTCTTTTCTTCTTCTTCCTTTTTTTGCTTCTCTTCTTCCTTTTTCCGCTTCTCTTCTTCTTCCTTTTTCCACTTCTCTTCTTCATCCTTCTTCCTCTGCTCAGCCGCTTCCTTTATCGCTTCCTATCTATCCTTGGCTTTCTTCTCCTATTCATCCTAATGCTCCTGTCCTGTTGCCTCAGATGGTATCTCCTAGGTAACATCCTTAGCATCCAAAGAATTGACATCAATGGTGTCGATTGGTTCAACAACTGGATTTCCTTCATCCGGTTTGGATATAATTGGTTCTTCTTCAGCTTGTTGGCTGGCTAGATGCGCTTTGTGAGTCTGGACAATGGTTACCATATACTGATGAGTGTCCTTTTCGACATCATCAACTCTTCCTTCTAATAGCCAGAGTCTTCTTCTTCTAGTGAAGAAGAGTCCTTTATTTTGGTCAATAACATTAAATAATTCAGAATTTGACAGGTCGAGAAAGTACTGAGCAAAAAATTTCTCCCTAATTTCCTATTCCTTTTCTATGGCAATGCACCATTTATTATCTAATGCCTTATACAAAGAATCCAGTTTCTGAGATTTAATCTCTGATGGCGACTGATCATTTGTACACAAATAAACAATAATCTCCTGTAGCACTTCTTCTTTCTCCTCATCACTAAAATCATCATAGTAGTCTACTAAATCATGTAGTAATTTTCTTCTAATATTCTTTATTGTTCTTTGACAATGTGTCAAAGGTTTATATGAGGAAATATCAATATTTACCGGTGCAGACACTGCCGGTTCATTCTCTATTTTCTTTCTTGTCTGTCTCGCCTTCTTTGGCTGCTCCTTAGACATAGTCTCTTCAAAGTTCGATGTATTTCTCTTTGTCTTCCTTTTCCTTTTGAAGACTTTAGCCAGTGCCACTTCCGGTTTCTTCTTGGCTGGTGACCGCTTGGTCACTTTTGGAGTTGCAGTAGTAACCAGTGCCGATGGTGCAGGCATTGCCTTTGCTTTCTTTACTACAGGCTCTTTTCCTTTCTTTACAAAGGGTTCCTCGACTGGTGTAACCCTTTCCAAATAGGTTCCAGTCCTCTTTGCCTTAGGATCAAGAGGTGAGGCAATAAGGGTAGAGGCATACCCTTCCAGCATGTCATACATCACCTCATAGCCCATTGGCTCAACTTCTTCCTGTCTGGGCTCAACAGCCTCCATTATTCATTTGTCCACCTGGATGGTGAAACATATGTCATCTTCATATTTCTTGATGATATCACCTAAGATCCTCATCCTTTGGCTCATTTTTCATCTCACCTCATCAAAATACTTGTTCAGAGCATCAGGGTAACTGGTTCCAATTACTTGAATGCTCTCCTTGATTTGCTTGGTTACCGATTGGTCAGGAGACCACTGGACATCTCCTACTCCTAGAAAGTATCCTTGAAAGTAAAAGAACAACCCGACCAGTAGTTGTCTGAACTTAAACCTTTGTGCATTATCCTGTTTGATCGACTTCAGATTTGATAGGAGTTGCCTCTACATACCGGTGCACAGGTCAAATGATGCATCCTCCTTAATCATCCAGTAAGCGGCATTTACCACTACAGCAGATACAGAGTTAATTCTACTAGCAGAGAATTCCCAGTAGCCTATCACCATGCAAGCATACTTAACCAGATCATCCTTGATGGAGTTGATTGTCATGCTTCGTGAGTCACTCACTGAACCGGTGAGCCTTATCATTTCAGTTTTGCTTATTGTCCTTAGGGCTAGCACTTCCCCTATGTTGTAGAAACTGGTGATTGCATGAATTGCCTATGGCATGATATCATGTGTCCTCTCCAGGTACATCATGTCACCATAGACTCTGCTCAAAATGATCCTTATGTGATCTTCTGTAAAATCTTCTAGGAAGTAGACAACATTGTGGAGTTTCTTCTTCTCCAATATATTATACTCCAGTTTGATTTTCTTATCCTTACCACAAAACAAACCTAACTGGGAGTGGATAGATAGAGACCCTAGGTCTTCAATCTTGTAGTCTATATAGTCATAAATTCCCTCTTCTACTATCACACCAGCTGGAACTTGTGGTAGAGCATTATACTTGGACTTTCATTGAATAAAACTTTCAGACAAGAAACTTTAAGAACTCCGATAAATACCTTTTTAAAACACATGAATTTAGGGCTTTATGATTCTCCTTCACTCCACACTCTGTTGGTTGCTGAATCACCGCTTTGTGTTCTCCACTTGACCATTTGCAGTTTGAATTTGAATCTCCTTCGTGGTTTGTGAATTTCTCAAGATCTCAGCTCAAATCACCTTTTCATCACTCTTCTCATTGTCAAATTGTTCTTTTCTCAAAAATTGATAGTGAGAAATGATTTGAGAAATGCTTTTAAACATATCTCTCACCTACTACCATTAATGCTCCTCTATTAGGGAGTAAACCCTAATTTTGCCTTTTTACCATTTTCGGTCTTCTGCCAAACGACAGGTATCACACATCGGTTAAGGTCTTTTACCATTATTAACTGGGGGTTCAAGACATTTCAAATTTTTCTCCCCCTAATCTTTTCTGAGGCTTAGTTTGCTAGTTCGAATATTTCCACACTAGGTGCAAAAACTGGTTCCTCTTGTAACACCACTGGTTTCTTCTTCCAGGTTTTGTTCATATCTGCTTGAACTGTTTGAACATCAATATTTCCTTCTAGAGTGACTGATATATCATCAGATATGTTCTTTCTTGTTCTACAGAATCTAGCAATGTGACCCGGTTTGTTATAGTGATAGTAGACCAATCCAAGTGCTCTCCAAGGTCCATTGTTCATGTTCCCATTCTTCCTTCTGCATGTTGCAGCAGTGTGACCATGACCATGACATATCATACAATTTTCTCTCCATCCGGTTGCCACTTGATAACCACCACTTCTTGGCTGATGATTGAAGACATTAAACCGGTTGTGATTCCGGTTCACAAAAGGTTCAGGACCAACTCCTTGGGTCCTCTAAGGATATCTTCTAGTGTCATTCATGACATACCTGCATTCAAATGCTCTATGCCCATACTTGTTGCATGCATAACAGTTACCATTGAATCTATAGGATCTAGGCTTATCATTTAGGAAATAAGGAAAATTGTTGTAAGCCTTACTCCTACACACATTTGTAGTATGTCCTTCTTTAAGACAGTTAAAGAAAACAGGTTTAAATTTTTGCTTACCTTTATCCTTTGATGCCGGTTGTTTCTTTGATGCTCCAGCATTTGTACCAGAGGACTCACCTTCCTCATGACCGAAATAACCAAGTCCATTGGTACTCTTGATTGGTTTAGTAGATTCAAGCTTTTGCTCAAGCTTGACAATACTCTTGTTGAACTTAGCAAGTATTTCCTTTGACTCAAAGAGTTCTTTGGAAATAGCAGCATTTTCTTCCATCAGGTTTTCATTCTTAGAGATGGCACTATTCAGTTCACCTTGCATGTCATCCTTTTCCACTTTGCTAGCATGGAGTTGAGCAGTTAGGGCACTGATCTCTTTCTTTCACCAGATCTTCAGCTTTCCTCCGGTTCTCAAGCTCTTGACACATCCAGATAGTCATTCCTTCCAACTCCTTTCTCAGGTTGGAGTTTGATTCATTCAACTTATTTACTTCTGCAATTAGGGCTTCCATGTTTTCTTCATCTACAAAACTACTTTCAAATAGCTCCATTAGCTTTTCTGCATGCTCTCTCCTTTTTGCTTGAGATGCCTTGTATTTGACCATAAGATCATCATAGGCTTGCTTAGACTGAGTGAGCCATTGAGTAAGTTCCCTCAAGGTGTATTCCCCCATATCTCTTTCCAATAGGTTAAACTTATAGAAACGTAGGCTCTGATACCAATTGATGAATACTAAGAGGGGGGGGTGAATTAGTATGCCAAAAATCTTTGCAGTTAAACACTTTTCAAGACTAACAATAAACCGGTTAAACAATTTAGCAGACAAACTGGTTAACAAACATGCAAACCAAATAGCTAATAATGCATTCACCCACAGAAGCACAAACACCATAACACAAGATATTTTGACATGGAAACCAAAATGGGAAAAACCACGGTGAGATGGAACTCACAAGTAACTATCTGGAGAATAGAAACTAGACCAGTTAAGGTCTTACAATGTTCTTTACCAGAACAGATCCTGTTAGGAATCTCAATCTCTGTTAGGGGATAATTCTGATAAAAGACTACTTTGCTAGAGGGTTTTAGATCCATAGATGTGAACCACCTTGTTAGAGGATTTACAAGAGGCTTTTGGGCCTACCTGGTTAAGGGATACAGACTTGTTGAAGATGTGAGTAATCAACAAGTGAGTGATCTAGCAAATAGCATAGATTGCTTGGTTAGATCCTTGATAGCTCGATCTTAATGCATTACAGCATTACTTCAGTCTTCTACACATTCATAATCTCTCTAACTCTTCAGCTACCTTGAACCCTAGTAACAACATCAACCTCAACAATAACCTTAGAACCCTAGACATGATGTCGTTATAAAGGAATCTGATTTCATGTCGGTCCAATAGGATTACAATACAATTTCCTAGGTTTAATGCATTTGGACATATCTGGTAACATGACACAAAAAGCATCGCCAGAGAGTCAACACCATCAAATGATCGGTGGATGGTAACTCATCACAAAATGCCAGTTGGTAACTCATCATAGAGTATTATCGGTTCATACAAAATACTGGTTGCTAGTTTGTCAAAAATGAAGACTGGTAACAATGTGTTATGCCGCTTTAATCCCTTGTAACGCTTGGTATCCTTGAACCGCTTGGGGTTGACATGCCGCTTCAGATCAGTAAACACATTCTACAAAACATCAATAGTCTAAAGACTATAATACAACATACCGGTTGGAACAAATACCGGTTGCGCTCTAAGTCATACATATAAAGAGGATCTTAATGCAAGTGTGTGTCCATCAATGACAATCACAACATGAACATCAAAAATGTCAACAAGCCTAAGATTATGAGGTTCTTCTTTAAAGTGTGGCCACTTTTCCTCTGTGTCCATAAATGCTGAACCATCCATAGGCATTTGAATAATATCATCTCGACTTCTATTGTGTGCATGGTAATCCATAAATTGTGCCAAGCTAGGGCACTTGAATAATCATTGCATACGTGGAATAATGGGAATATAGCAAAGAACATTGCAAGGAACCCTTTTTGTTATTTGATCTGTTCAATATTTACTAATATGACATTTAGGGCATTCAGTTTGAAATTCATGTTGTTTGTGATATATAATATGATCATTGGGACAAGCATCTATTGCTTGATACTCCATTCCAATATCCTTCATAATGGTAGATAATTCTTGGTATGAGCGAGGTAGAATATTTGATGGTGGTAACAAATACTCACCTATCAATCTACAACAACAAAATACAATTTGTTATAATAAAGAATATTAATGGTACAACATGATTCACAGTTTATTATGACATATATGACATGCCTTAACATACGTGACATTGTTATGTTGGATAAACCATTCATAATCTTCAAGTTCACCAACAACAATACAACAGAGATAAGAGTTGTCTGCGAGCCTTTATAAAGGGCCTCAGATGCCTTCTCAAGTAGAGGGACATCATGAAAGACATCAAGGTCATCTTCATCATCATGATCAGTTGTGTGAGTACTAAATGAGTCATGGAACAATGTATTTGTACCATCATCTTTAATTGTGTTTTCCAGCTCATGATCGTCATCTTCGATGGCATCATTATCTTCAGCTTTGATATTCACACCTCCATGTTTGTCCATTTCAAAAACCATATTCTCAGGGTTGTTTTAATCCATACCATGTGCTCTAGGGTTTTCGACCTATATAAAATTGATATACATAAATAAACTGTGATCATGATCTCATCATCACATGATTTAATATGTATATAAATTGTCAAAACGATATAATGAAAAACTTACCAATGGATGATAATCATGTCCACCTTGAATGTGACCATGCAGCCTACAATGTTTCTTCATTGTTTTGATTATAATTCTTCTAGTCTCTAACCCCTTACAAATTTTGCACGGACAATAACATTTTCCATCACCTTTTCTTTCCAAGTTAGACCACAGTCTAGCAATTGTCTCCTTATTTTGGTGTTTGTTGATATTGTCTGACATGGTCTTTATTCACAAGAAAGAAAAAAGAAATTATTGTCTGACATGGTCTTTCCCTCAGGAGCTAGCAGATCCTGCTTCCATACTTTAATTATGTTTTCTCAAAGGACAATCCTAAAATTCCATGCATTGCAAACAACTTTTTACACCTTTGTTGGTTGTGGTGGCATCACAGAGAGTTTACATCAATAAATGAAGAACATGCCAATGCTTTTAATGCAACAGTAGAAGTCTATCTCTTATTCAATATCTCTAGTGAAACCCCCACGATCTTTTGCTGGAGTAGAATTTGTTATATTCTAAAATGGGTCTTGTCCTTTGTTGATGGGATATTCATCTACCTCAAGAAATAACTATTCTTATCTCCAACAAGAAGTGGAACTAAATGAAGATCTAGCACCATGAAATTAATCCTCAAAAGGATTACTATAGTTAGTTTTGGTAGATAATGATCTGGGTAAAATACTAATGTGGCTTTAAGAAACATTATGTACTAGCTTAGCATACTCTAACAACTTTGGTGCGACATGCTACATCCAATTAAGTCTCCATCAGTATCTCTATTGTGTTTATGGATTGGGATTCAATGTTCTCTTTTTATACACAGATTTTACTTTCAACTGAGGAGGTTTGTATGAACTTACTTGTCTTTCGATTGTATCCCTATTTCAAGAATTTCTTCTATCAACAAATCATTTTTTGTAAGTTTTACAAGTGGAATCTTGAACATGCCTTCCATGCTAGCCTTGTTGATACGTTCAACACCATCTTGTGCAAAAAATATTTAGAACTTCATTTTTCTGAATTGAAGAGTGTGTGGTAGGGACAATCTAGGACACTTACAGAGGTTTTGCAAGAGAGATAAATAGACCTAAATATTATGGCTTAATAATGATTAATAGGTAAATAGATAAGAAACTCTCAATATCAAAATGACTTTCTCAATTGTCTTTACTAGAAATGGATAGATCTCCTAATAATGGCTTAATGACTGTATGTCAACTTTAGACTCAATCCAAGAAAAGCTAGAACTAATATGTGATATCTAGATTTATGATCTCTATAATATAACAATCCCATAATTATGTTTCCATGCATCTATACCACAACACAAACCTCATGCTAGTGTTTAGCCATAGCAATTGATATCCTAATTATAGAGTGTGAAATATTCACATAACTATGAATAAAGATTAAGAAAAACAAAGAAAGATGCTTATTGCAAACATAAATGACTAATGGACAAGAATTGAATTCATTGTATATAGTTTTGAATATCAAATTGACTTATTTGTGTGCATTTAGTAACTCATGTACTTGTGGCCAACCATTTATTTCTTGCATAAATTAAACACTTATTATTAACATTAAATGGTTGAGTAATTATGTTTTAGTTGAAATTGAAAATAAAATATTTTATTTCAGGACAGCTCACACTATTCCCTATCATATTTTAGACTCTCGGTTTTGCTAGTAGTGGTTTGATGTCTTTGGAGCTGATCATTGCATTTCTCTAGTCACATTTGCTAGCCTACTCCCAGCCTGTGCCAAAATGGGAGCTTTGGAATAGAGTATGGACATCCATCAAAGCATAAAAGATAGAGGAATTTTGTCAGATGTAGTTGGAACTACACAAAATGGATTTGTTGAGAAGGCTTTAGAAACTTTCAAGCAAATGCAATTGGCAGGTGTAAAGCCAAATTCCATGACCATTGCTACTATCCTCCTTGCCTGTGCCAAAATGGGAGATTTGGAACAAGGTATGGACATTCATTGAAGCATAAAGGATAGAGAATTTTTGTTAGATGTTGTAGTTGTAACTGCCTTGGTAGACATGTATGCAAAATGTGGAAGCATAGACAAGGCACGTGAACTATTTGATAGAATGCCTGAAAGAAATGTTGTCTCGTGGACTGCAACGATTGCTGGATATGCACAAAATGGATTTGTCGAAAAGGCTTTAGACACTTTCAAGCAAATGAAATTGGAAGGCATAAAGCCAAATTCCACAAAATTTGCTAGAATCCTCCCTGCCTGTGCAAAAATGGGAGCTTTGGAATAGGGTATGGACATCCATCAAAGCATAATGGATAGAGGAATTTTTTTAGGTGTTGTACTTGGAAATGCCTTGCTTGACATGAATACAAAATGTGGAAACATGGACAAGGCTCGTGACTTGTTTGATATGATATCGCAAAGAGATGTGATCTCATCTGAACAATCAACATGTGCGTATACGGGAGGAAGGGATTGCTGATACAAAATTGAACGCTCACTCCTCAATCATAGTTCTATGGTTTTATGAGATTAAACTAGGACAATTAACCACCACATGTATATTTTTTGCAACAAGAAATTAAAAACTAGGGCAATTTGAATCTACCTCCTGCGTGGGATTGCCTTTGACGCGGATTTGATGTTCTTGGGGGTTGAAGTCACCATGGACGCCTACACGAGATTGCAATTCACATGTGAGGCCTCACATCGACTCAGTCTGACATTCAGTGGATTTTATATTTAGACTATTATGGATACTTTATTTTGATGCATTTTGAGACTTAGAACTTATATGATTTCAAGTTTTGGATAACATTGCTATGATTTGATGATTTTACTTATATGCTCTATGAGATAGAACACTACATGATTGTTAGATAAGATGATATTGCAATGATAGATGTCGTTATTGAATTTGCAGGACTTTAATATGATGTATGGTTAAGTTTATGTGAATTGGGATGAAATTGTTTATGAGAATTTTGCTTGATAAAAGATGTATTTAATCTGTGCTGATGAAAATTGTATGCAAGTGATGATGTGTATTGTTATTCCTTTGAATTATATTATATGTGGATATTTGAAAGTACTAATGTGTAAATTGAGATGCACAGGAAATTTACCATGTGACCATGGAAATTACGGAGAACCAAACCTAGACTTATGTATGTTCGTAAGCCAGGGGTTGTCTATTTGGAGAGACAACACCCCGTTCGTGTTGTATTATATTCATAACAGTATATGCTGCATGAGTGTTAAGTGTTATTTAATTTAATGTGTAAAAACCACAAGAGACAATTCCATGTTTTAATTTGTAAAAATGTTTTATTTGTGTCACTTGACATATGTGTGGATTTAAATTTAAATGTTTTATTTGTGTCTCTTGGTGGGAAAGTGTTTAACTATAGTTTTTGTTAAATAATATAATGTGTTGTCATAAATACTTTGGGAATATAATCTTTGGAGTGGTCAACATATGTTTGACCCGAAAATAAACTTTAGAGGGGTTTAAAATGGGTTAAATGAACACCGAGGGGTAGTTTAATAGGGTTTCCTAAAGCCCATAAGGTACACCTAGGGGTTAGGGGTAATTTTAGGCAAGTTTCTACTTTTTAATGATCTTTTTAACGCTTTAAAAATTGGTTTTTTTGAGTTGTGCGAAAATTGAAAATTAGAAGTTTCAGTCTAATTGAGATTTTTCCTTTTGGAATGAGAGTCTTTTTGCATTCTGCTTTTCTTTCCTTTTTGGTTTTTAGAAACTTGTGAGAACTCAGAGAATGAGCTTCTTAAGCAAGATTTTGAGAATTTGAGGGTAATCACCCACTCTCCCTTTTTGGAGACAAGAGAAATTTTGAAAAGAAAAGAATATTTTTGGAATAAAAAAATTTAACTAAGGGTAGAAGAAGAAGATCCGTGGATTGCGCAGCTCTTCCTCAAATATCAGAACTACCATTGGGCAGATTAAGGTTGGTTTGATTATTCTTTAAAATGGTTATTGTCTTGCATGTGTTTGAGTGTATGATTGGTGAAAGAAATCTGTGTTTTTGTATGTCTTGTTTTAGAATTTCATTTGAAAATCTTGCATTATGCCTTGTTGTGTTTTGGGAGTTTTCTCAAGACCTCTTACTCTTGGGAGAGAAGAGGATCTTGTGGGTGGTAGCAGTGACAACCATCGAGTGAGAGACTCTCGTTTTAGAGCGATCACAAGGGATCTTTGTGTGACCCTTGCTGCATGGCCTGTTTGTGCAATGGGGGTCATAAGGAGGGTTATAAGGCTAGAATGCCTTTGGGGGGCATAAGGAATAAGGGGTTGAGATTCTTGATATATTTATTGTGCCATGAGGTGGCTACTTGTTTATTTCATACTTGCAGTTCTCCTCAAGGTATTGGTCCACTACCACCCTTAAAAAAAAAGTCATCACCAAAGTGTGGTGCTGTGAAGCCAAGTTGGGAGTGTGTCTGAAAATCTGTATGTATTTTGCCTTCTATGTGTTTGTCTATTTGTTACCCATCTAGGAATTGGTTCTCTAAGCTCAGGGGTGGCTACCAGTTAGCCTAGGCTGGGAGGTGAGCACTTCGTGGTCATATTGTGTTTTATTATGCAGGAAAGTCAGGAGAAGAGAATAGGAACAGTGATAAGATGCAGAAGATTATTGTTGAAGATACTTAGATCCATTTGCAGTTATTTGTTTAAATTTGTTAGTAGAAATATACCTCATTCGTTGAATGAGAGGCAAGTTGTAATTTTGAAATAGGACATGAGATTTAGTATTGTAGTTAAATAAAGAAACATCTTGTAAAGTTGCAGAATATTGAAAGAGTTGTAAAAAGCCAGATATGCTTCCATTTTTTTACTTTGAAAAAAGAAAGAGTTGCTTTGATTCGCATGCAAAAGTCTTTTTTTTGAAATATAAAAGAAAATCAGCTTTTTAATTAATTTTTACCTTCATTCTACTTGCAAAAAAAAATATGGATAGTATTTATTGTTAATATTTTAATGAATGTATGCATGTTGTTTTAAAGGTGAATATTGAGTTTATTTCTCTATTATAAGATCTAAGTTTCTTTTTGGATCCTAGAAAATAATAGTAACAAGAATGAAATTTCACAATTAAGTTTAAGAATAAAATCAAAGCATTCATCTCTTCTAATTTCTTAATTTGAATTTATTAAACTTTAGATTATTTCTTTTAGTTGCTATTAAGTTATTGAATTCTATGGTTAATTAATTGCAAGATATAAACCTATTACTTTGTTGTTATCTTATTAAATTTATTCATCTTAGACACCAGCATATCATAAATTTTGCCTTTGATAATACTCAGAAAAGAAAAAAAAAATCAGAGTGTTAAATACATAGAAATTTCTTCTAAATCCCTATATTCATAAAACAAATGAAAAAGAGAGCCTAAGTTTATTTACAAATATATATATATATATATATATATATTAATTTAGCATTATGAGGTTTCTTTATTATTTTGTGTCCTTTATAAAAAAAAATTTGCATATTAAATTAGCTCTGAGCAATATATATATATAAATATATATATATATATATATATATATATATATATATATATATATATTATATATAAATAAATAAATAATTTATTAATTAAAAAAAGGGGTTTTCGGGCTGCGCGGGTATCGGCTGCATCCCACTGTGTGAACACATAGTGGGCGGCACCGAAACGCCGCCACTGTGTGAGCACACAGTGGGAGGCGCCGAACGCCACCACTCTATGGCCACACAGTGGCGCGGCGCCCAGCGCCACCACTGTGTGGGTACACAGTGGGCGGTGCCCAACGCTCCACTGTGTCACCACACAGTGGGCGGCGCTTGGTCCGCCTCCCCCACTCGACCCGCCGTGAATGTTAAACACTGCCGACCCTGCATCAAATCCAATGCGGCCATGGACATTCGGCCCTGTGAGTTATGCTATAAAAAAAAAAATTAAATCCTAGCTCAGGTAGGGCTAGGGTAAGTAAGTAAAATAATATGTTAAATTTAAATTAGATTAGATGCCTTTTTATATATATAAAAAAAAGAATCCCTAATTATGGTTGGAAAAATATTGACTATTATATTGGAAAGATATTTTTTAAAGGATTTATATATATATATATATATATATATATATATATATATATATATATATATATATATATATATATATATATATACTGGTTATATTTTTTGGAGTAAGTATTTAATAGAGAATTAAATATTTAAATAC
This sequence comes from Cryptomeria japonica, assembly GCF_030272615.1. Classification (NCBI taxonomy): domain Eukaryota; kingdom Viridiplantae; phylum Streptophyta; class Pinopsida; order Cupressales; family Cupressaceae; genus Cryptomeria; species Cryptomeria japonica. The sequence goes on along the minus strand of NC_081413.1, from coordinate 699,158,666 downwards.
TTTCGTATGATTACTAATAGGAAGTAAAAGAAAGAGAAATATATAAATTTAAGAAAAAAACCTAGTCTTATAATTTTAAATATATTTAATGTGTTAAATGCTTAATACTGCTCTAGTTAATTTAATTAGAGCATTAAAATTTTAAAATGGATGTTTAGACTATATAGTCATATTGGAGATTGAATTAATCTTCCTCTCCTAATTCTTTAACGTGATTGATTTAATAAAATTTAATGACTAGGTATCTTGTGGAGATAAAATTAGACCAGTTAGATTTCCGCAAATAAAAATTAAACAATAATCGATGCTTGGTTCGTTTCAGAGTTAGCTCGAATATAGATTTGGCAAATGAATTAATGCTTGTTGTGTGAGCGAACTTGTTAATTAATTAGTATTTAAAAAAAAAAAATCGTTCCGTTTTTGCCCTAAATTTTGGGCATGACATCACAAATCAATTCCCTGCCTCTTCTTTTATTTTGTAATGGCCGCTGTCTTTGTAATTATGATGAACTTGAGCGCTTTTTTGAAAAAAAGAAAATTCTCATTGCTAATGCCTTCTTCGCCAAAACCAAATGGGTAGTTTCTGTCATAATTACAACGAATGCAGGCATTTTTTCAAAAAAAATCAAATTTGGCCACAATATACCTTCTCCGTTGGAAACCTCAGTCGAAAATCTAGTCCAAATGTATTAGTGACGCACAACAATCTCTTTCACTTCCATATCTTCTACCTTCCATCCCCCTTTCATGATTGACCTCCATCATCCTTCTTGAGTCCGTGTAGCCCGCTATCACATGACTGAGTATAATGACATGACAAAAATATCTGCATTTCATGTAGTTTGTGATAGTCCTAAAAATGACTGAATAAAATTTTCATGTTTGAGTCAAAATGTTGGTCATTGTGGATTTATTTTGCCCTCTATCAAAGTTCAAGGTCTAGGGTTTAGGGTTTGTGAATTTCCAATTAAGTCTTGTAAAAGAAAAACACTATTCTTGTTATATTTTGTTGTTACCTTTTTCCACATAAGCCAAGGGTCGGTTACCATTGGCGGGGCCATTCTATTTCCTAAGCATTAAGTTGTGTTCGACCGATCCTTTTATGGTTTTTCCTAAGTTGCACGAAAGATTTCCCTATGGTCAGTCCCTTTTAATATTTATGACTACACCCATTAATTTTTCCTAAGTCTAAAATTTTAAATACTTCAACCAGTGGATAAAGGTAGAATAGATCTGATGGTCCGTGCTTCCCCGCAGATGAAAATGCAAGGAAGATAAGGACTGTAGCATCATGAGATGATGCCACATGTCCTTGGTAGATAAAGGTGAGCTGGTGTTTTGACTATTCAAAATCCTCATATTACCCATTCTCAAGAGGTTGGCGGGCACTATGGTCACAAGGTAAAGTGAGAATAGATCCAATGGTTCTCATAACCCCACAATCAAGAGATGTGAGGAGATTATGGATTGTGGCATCAGAGATGATGCCACGTGTCGAAGGCAGGCCAAGAAAAGATGACGATGGAGTCATTGAAAGTGGAGAAGTAGGCGGTGAGTTGGATGTGTTACGCCATGCCTTTGGAGGGCCTGCTTGCCACATTGGAGGGTTGATGTTAGATTGACTCGTTTGATTTGTGAGATTTTCTAGCATGAAAGATGATCGATGATCAGGTTTTAATTTTTTTTTCAAATGCAAGTTATAGTTGTTTCTTTACCCATGTGAGTAGTTATGGCAGATATGATAGCGATTCTTCATTCCTGAGGGCAATTAAATGTTCTCTCAGCTGTTTTGAATCACCAAAGTATTCAGAAGAGATTGAAGAGTATTTCCAAAGCCGAGGGAGATTTTGACAACTTCCTGGAGTACGAAATTATTTTTTTCTAGTGTAATCAAAGCTGTAAGTTCGTTGGAGCTTTTTCATCTCTTTTGAAGCAATTGATGTTGTGAATTATGAAAAAAATGTAGGAAAAGAGCTTTAATTGTGAAAGGTGAAATTTGCTTGAATTAATGCTGCAATTTGAATCTTGTGTTAGCCCTAGTATTTTCCTTCCCAATACAAAGCTATAATAGAAAACCCTAGTCTGGTAGAATGGCTCCCTCACGAAAACATTCAAGGCAGACTGAATATTTGAAGAGAAATCTATTTGATGATTTTCTCGATCAATTAAACCCTTGACAAATGATAGGTACCAAGGGTAGAAATTTGTTCATGGTAAAATCCTAGGAGAAGGGTTGACTGATAAAGCATACCACTTGGCAGATGCTAGGGTACCAATGACCAGGTTGGAGATGTTCAAATTATGGTATGCATAGATAAATTTACATTCCCCACTCTCAAGTCCCTGGAAATATGATTTAGGTAAATTAGTGGTGTCGATTGTGTTCATGGATGTCAACCTTCTTAAGGATGTTGCAAATAGATATGACCCTGTCTCGAGGGTTATAAGGGGAAATGAAGGAGAAACTCTGCTGACAATTAGAATAGAGGAATTCCAGGAGATTTTTTACTTATATGAACCATCTGCTAACCTAGTACAAGTAGATTTGAATGAGTTAAAGGTAGAGTATTATAAAATGAAGGATTTCATTAGAAATATTTTTCTTCCAATGTATTTGGCTAGAGCAGGAGAGACAACGTACTACATTGGCCCTAGTTTAGAGGAGTCATTCCCCATTGGTACTTTTGCTCCTTATTTTTAGGCTACCTTTTTCTCTCTGTGTTAGATCTTGGGTTTCAATCCAAATGTTGTTATACCACCCAATTTTATGTATATGGCCATGCAAATTCAACATCCAGATTATACAATGGTTTTTTACTTTGCCCCATACCTTGAAGATAAGATTCATGAGGGGTTGTAGGATATTAAAAATAAAGTGGATGGTACTAAATTCTACTAGTATTCTCTACTCATGCACATTTTCCTATATAGGAACGTAGATTATTTTGAAGGTACTATGAACCTCAAGAGGACAATTGACAATAAGGAAATTCATGTGAAGCTTTAGAGCACGGATATGTCTTGGGATAGGCAAGAGGCTAGTTTTGTGAGTTTTGATTTTAACTTTGCCTCTAGGTTGAGACAAATATTGACAATGAACCCACCAAGGATCCCCAATAAGCTGCATGATTTTGTAAGGCCTAAAGAGAGGCTACCACTTCTGAGGATTGAGTACAATTGGGGGGGTTTTATCCCTTATCCTTTTATCACAATTATTAGAATCAATGGTTTTTCTGGTCAGCCACATGTATTGCCTTTTAATGTTCCTTTGAGAATGGGTTTTGCTGAAGTAATGTGGCAAATAGGGTGCATCTATGATAAAGAATTAAAGGGAAAAGGCAAAGGAACATTTTTCCCTGATTATACTATCATCCCATATTTTGTGATTTTGAAAGGAGGATATGAGCATTTTGACAAATTCTTTGCACCATATCATTTAGGGGTTAGCATATCTAGACATAGTGACTGGGAGGGGTTTTACAACATTTTCAAGACAAGAATAAAAGAAGGTCTATTGACTCATGAGCACAAATTTCCTGAGGATATAATTATAAATGAGTTTGATTTCATGACTCAGGTTTGAAGGAAAGAGAAATGGATAATTTTAAGGAAGTTATGGGCCATAATTTAGAAAATGGATCCAAGCTATGATCCAACAAAAGATTTTACTACATTTTCTGCTAAAGTAGATTTTGTTATGAACAATTTTGATGAACTCATTCTTGCATTGAAGGAGAAGAAAGCCAAACTTGAAGAGGTTCATGACCGACAAGTTGAAATAAGAGATGTACATCATCCAACACCCATCACAGTGGATGAATTAGCTTTGATTCATCAAAAGAGGATGCAATAGTTAGGCTCACAACCTCCTCTATGTCAAAGAACATATGACATGATAGAAAAGAGACCTATTTATGAGTCTTCTCAAAAGAGAGCAAGAGAAGAAACAAGTGGTGAAGAAGAGAGCAACAACAACAATGGAGGATTAGTGAGGAGAAAAGGTAAAAGGATAGTGAAGACAGAGTCATCTCCAAAGGTGCAAATAAAGCCTTTTAAAGGAGTCAAGATCATTGATCTTGAAGATTCAGATAGAAGTCCTTCGCCACCACCCATGCCCTTTTGACCTTTAAGACAAGATTAAGAACAAATGGAGGAAGATACGCTTGTAGAAACAAGTGCAAAGATGCAAATTGATATTCCTCCTTTGCCCCCTAATTTGGAGTTGGACCTCACTCCTTTAGATATTCAGGGTAGAGCTTTTAGGGATGTAAGGAAGAAGGCATGTGATAAGTTTCTTGAGGATGATAATTTTGTGAGAAGCCCGACCTTTTTACAATTAGTGTGGAAGATGAAAATTCAAGAATTTAAGAAAAGAACTGATGAGAGAAAATCTCAGAGGCCAGATAGGTCTGAACATGTGAATCAGGAAGAAGTTAAGAGTGAGATGATGAAAGAGTTCAAGAGAATCACTGTAGATGAGGGCATGATGATTATGAATCAGGTTGGAGTTCTAATTTTACTAGAATGGGATATAGCAGATGTAGTGGTCTTTGATGCAATTAGGAACTCAAAGGGCCAACAATTCAATTTAGAGGAGGAAGGAAGGTTGGCATTGAAAGGATCAGATTTTTTAGATGATTATGAAACCTTGGCAATATGGGAATTAGAGGAAGGACCTAGAAAGCCTAATATTACTGACATAAATCCCAATTTAAGGGGAGGTCTTATTGTAAAGAGAGCATCTGACACATCAAGTGTGGAGGCTACAAAGTTGAATGTTGATGCTTCTAAATTGGCTCATGAAACTTCAAAGAGAGAAGCATTGGAAAAGGTAGAGTTAATGAGAAAATTTGACAGGATTTTCAATGATTACAATGCAACTCAATAGAGGTGTGTAGAGTTGCAAACGAGAGTGCAATTCCTTGAGAAAGGATAGATTAAAGTCTCCTCTTCTGCACTTATAGGGACATCATCGCCATCAACATCTAGGTCATCACCTATTATCCATGAAGAAGAAGAAGTTCAATGTGACATCACTGTTGATATCCCCAACATATCATTGGTCCCATATGATGATGATGCACCTGAAGCCACGAGATCTACTGATCCAACTCAATCTAAGCTCTTGGAGAATATTATTGAATTAGAAAATAAGTTGAAGGAATCAGAAGATCAATCAATCTAGGAACAAAAGGAGATAGTTAGCTCAATGCTAACTCATTTAAACAAAAAGGTTGATAGTAGACTTAACAACATTCATGCCTTGTATTCTTTATTATTTAATGTTATTGAGAAATTTGATGATGATAGAGAGATAGTGGTTCCCTTGTTCACAAAATGGTTGTAAAGGGGAAATGAACTTAGAATAATGTCTATGGCTTCCAAGTATCATGCTGAGAGGCCACATGCACTCCAACCAACGTATTTGTTGGTAAAATCAATACAGGAGGTGCGAATTTTGCCAGAAAATATAGAGAGAAAGATAAGGGAGTTGATGAGAAATTTCAGTGAGTTGAGTGAAACTATTTTGCCAGATATTAAGGATGAAAATGGGGCAGTCAAGCCTCTATAATTTTGGAAAGAGGAGGCAGAGAGAGTCATCAGTACCTAGGTAGAGTTAATATGTGAAGGGCTGGACATGGATATCCTACAGGATAGCATGGACAAAATAATTTCCATGGGGTGTTTTTTTGAATCTTTTGAAAGAGAGGAAAATGAAGTAGCTGTTAAATACACTTCATACAGAGCTAAAGCTGATGAAGTCATGAGTTATGAATGGTCATTTGATAAAGACTACAATGGATAGAGTAGGATGTATATGAATGATGAATAAGGGTTGTAAACAATTTGATATAAGTATTTTTGTCTTCTAGTGGTGGATATCTTTTTGAAATGGAACAATAGCGGTGGCAGTAAAATACATCATGAGTTTTAGAGAAGCGGCCGAAGATTTTGATATTGGTTATGGCTTTATTAAGGATGGAACATTTTGTAACAAGTTGGAGTTGTATGTGATCATTTTAAGATGATAGGTGTCTCCTCTGGCCTGAAGCTTGTTAGCTCCCTATTTTCTATAAAAGCGAATTTAGGGATATGAGATAGGGTTCCGATTTTGGTCCCTTTAGTGTTCTAAATTTCTGGTTCCAATAGCAAAGTCTAGGTGAAATGAGTAAATTGTAAAGTTGTTTGTAGAGCAAATAGAAAGAGTCTTGTGCCTGGTTTTCTACAAGTTCTTGAAGGAGTTAAATGTAAATTGTGTTTTGACAGAGACAACTGATTTATTCAATAAAAATATAATTCAAATCCATTTCTCTCCAGTGTATTATTCTACCATATTTTGAATGAATAACACCAAGGATTTTCTCATTCATTGCATTGTTCTAGTGTATGTATTTTCTATTCACTCTTTGGCATAAGGGGTCAATTAAATTCTTGAGTAGAATTGCAGAGTGGTAGGGATATTGTAGGGATTTTGATAAGTAGTTTGGGTTGGCATTGCAGATGTGATATATTGCAAGACAATACTATCTTAGATCTATATGTTGTTAGATAAATTCTGTCAAAATTCAATTTTTTTGTCATATGAATTCATGTACCCAATTGAGTGAGGCACTGATTGTAGCTTGTAACTGTCTTTAGTGTCAATTTTCTATTCAAAATCACTAGCAACTTGCTAATAACTGGTTGAATATCAAAATATATTTTATTTTCATTATTGTTACTAAGTGCACATAATCATCTCATGCTCCAATAGGTTGAGGATCACTGAGGAATTTTCCATTCCTGAGCATTCTCCCTTTCTGTTGAGCCTTTACATGAGATTATCTACTTTTATTTATGCATAATTTGTGAATATAGAGCAGAGATCACAAACTAGCTAAGGGATCACCCTCTCGAGTCTTGTAGAGCCCAAAGTACAGAAGGATTTGCATATCCTTGTCCCAGTTGGTCTAAGTTTGAAGGATATTGATAGCTGGAAGTGGCTTTCCATAGGTATTTTGAGGAATCAACTTGGTTTCTACCTCTCATAGTATTAACCCATTTTTTGTTGGCACCACCAGTTTGCACCTGCATCATAACATGTTAGCATATCTCATTATATACATACATATAGATATCATAATCACATTACATCCTATACCCACCACTGATTAGCATATCATATACATATCATGCATCTCATCCTATAAATAATTATATCATATCATTACCATATACTCATCTGCATTTAGTACATATAAACCCAGAAAAAGAACAAAAATATATTTCATTTCATCATGTACATATTTGCATTCATATCATAAGCATCATAAAATCATCATAAAGAATGTCATGATACAATGATGTCAATATCTCATATAGCTACAAAATCATCCAAAGGTGTCTACATCATCATAAAAAAACTGATACAAAATGGGATCAAAGAGAGCTATGATGAAGACCCTCCCTCGGAGCCGGCTGGCCTCAAAGGAATCTGAGCTCTCGAAGGACCAGCCCCTGAATCATCTTGGTTGTCCCTTCTTGCAAACCCTGCGGGACCATATTTTCACCAAAGTAGTCAATAGTTTTGTGTTTGCCCAAATCTCAGGCATATACATAATGTGTCTCAATCCCATCGCCTTGATCACGATGTGGTCCTCAACAGTCAAAAATGTTCATAACCGTTGTGTCAAAGGGAATCTCTCTCTAGACTCAATCTGGGGTAAGTACTCCTGAATCCAATCAAATCAATCATGTCAATCCTAGTGGTACTCATGTTCATCACATAGTGTTGCTTATCTTATCCTATCCTATCCTAGTGGTACTTATGTCCATCACGTGGTGCTTCTCATTAGGCTCTATCCTAGTGCTTACGTTTATCACATGGCACTACATCCTAGTCTATATGTTTATCACATTGCACTATATCATATTCTACTAGAGCACTCACCGTATTTTATCAATTCAATGGCTTATCCTACACTCAGCTTAGAAAATCTACCAGTTTTAGGGAGCCTGTTTAGTGAATCCTCTCAGTAGCTTATCCTATTGGCAACATATGTTTATCACATAATTGTCAATTCTAGCCTTGTTTTTAGTTGTCTTCCTTAGGGCACCTATTTGAGTGAAACCTCTCAACAGCTTATCCAATTGATAGTGTATGTTCATCATAGAACTATCAATTTTGGCCTTTTAATACATAGACACAATTTTGTTGATTCCACTTGAGTCAGTGTTTTTCCCACGTGACCTTGTCACCCTATCTTGTTAATCCTTTCTAGCCTTTCTTTCTTATCGAGAGATTGTCTGAGATCTTTTCAAACAAAATTTATCCAATCTCTCGAGGGGGCATATCATTCCCGTCATGGGGAAAAATGTAGACACCGAAAATTGTCATGTCTAATTAAATAAATATTTTCATTTTATTTAATTATTTTAAGCCTAATTCTTCTATTAATTAAATTAATCTTTATTTATTTAATCAATTCATTAATCTTCTTCTAAGCCTTTCCTCATTTAAATAAATACTTTTATTTATTTAAATTTTCCTTTTCCTAAATTAAATAAATATTTTATTTATTTAATTGATCCCACTTCCTCTATTAATTAAATAAATCTTTATTTATTTAATTAATTCATTAGCCTTTTCTACCAGTGACACATGTCACTCATCTCTTAATTCCTACACTACCTACCCCCTTTATCATTTAATTATTTCCTCTACCTACCCTTTAATCCTAGCTGACCATTTATCTTTACACCTCTTAATCCTATCCCTCCATTTCCTAAAGTGTCTTCTATATAAGAGGATACTATCCTTCATTATCAACCCTAATCATCTAATCATCTAATCGTCTAATCGATCTTATGTAATCAAGTCTTCTTGCGATCAAGCTATCAACCACAATCTATTCTTTGTTGAGGTCTTGTGCACACATAAAATTTGAGAGCAAATATATGAAACACGATCAATGCAGATAGGAGACAATGGAGATTGAAACCCTACTTGACATGTGAATGGTATATGTTTTTTTTTATTGTTTATTTGTATGATCTTAGGTATCTCTATTGGTATTGGTGAATGTTTCATTGTAAGACCTAGATTATTTGTGGTTGAATCTTTATGGTTTTACAATAGTTTATCATGACTTCTCACCATATACAATTCCTACCTTAAACCTTAATTTAAAATTCCTTTAGCCTGTATGCACCTTTGAACATAGGGGTCCCATTGACAGGACTATTCCACAACACATCAACATAATTTCAAATCTGAAAGGAAAAGGTCCATGCCTAGGGAGAGATTTCCTTGAGCACTAGAGGGTTATATTAAGAACCTATCATATGAAGAGTATTTATAGTGAGATTTGGATATATATACCATACATTTGAAATGACAAATCCATATAGCATAAATTAGATAAGATTAGCTCCCATTCAACTTTCAAATGATGTAAAAAGGAAATCTTTGATGTCCACATCTAATTGGTTAGTATTGATTTAAAAAAAAATCAAATTCATCCTACTATTAGAGTAATCCTCCAATCAACCCAATTTATCTGAAGGGAAAATGAGGTATTGAAATCTCCAACCATTATCTAGTGATAATCCAACTATGAATTCATTAAAGAGAATTTGATCCCATAAGACCTTTGAAGCTCTAGTCTTGGGTGCATAAATGTTAATGAGGTTTCATTTTTCTTTGGAAGACATAATAGGAAAAGTAACCATCATACTAATTTTATATTAGTCAACCACTCTAACAAAGATAGGATTCCACTTAGTCACTATCCCCCTTGAGGCACCATAAGTTTATCTAATACTATAATTTTCATTAGGCCAATATAATGTTTCTCAAAAAATTTAGTAAAAACAAAATTTGACATCATTGATTCTTGTAACAAGTGTATTTTTATTTTATTATAAAAAATGGTACATATCAATATATGTTATTTTTTAGGGTTGTTTAGCCTTCTAATTTTCAAACATAATATCTTCATTTTCTAATTTTCCTAACTCCTAACACATTATCAACAGTACCTTGTTTTTCAATGCTATATCCTTTTCTACTTCTCTCTTCCTAGTTTCCATATGAGAAGGACTTCCTTGACTTAGTCCTAATCTTGTGTCAGCTTTCTTACCACTAGTTTGAATTGTAATGTTTCTACTATTAACCATGGTCCAATTCATTTCCAGGTTGGAGAGAGGGTTGCAATTAGGAGGTCTACTTAAATCAAGAAAAACTTCAATAGTATTATTTTCCTTGCTAGGACACTAGGATTTTATCTATCTAGTCCTCAAGTCTATACATGAAGGATTAACATTCTAAACTTGCATGCTATATATTTTTTGTGTTTTCTTACTTTGTTTAGACTATGTGTGAGACTCATTCTCCTTCAAATCATAGGGGATAGCTGCCAAGGAGATCTCCTAAATCTTAAGGTCATTGCCTTTAGATTTTAGAGTTATCATTTCTAGGGTTAGAGCCTTGGGGATTATCTCCACAAAAATAGGGGAGACACCATTATTTTCATCCTAAGAGATATAATATGTACTTAAGGGGTTCACATCCATCATTCATTTTGTTTCCTATTTTTTTTCTTCTTTGACAATCATCATGTAAGTTTTGTCGACCTCTTTAGTTCAATGTTGCAACATTGTCTCAAGGATTTATCCCTCTTATAGACCATTGGTCATCTCCTCAACCTAAGGATCTAACTTCCTAGAAAAATAATACACTCTTTAGTGGGTGTTTTCTCTAAAACTTGGGACAAATGTGTTAACAAAGATAGCTCAAAATATTTCAAGCTTTCCCTAAGAACCTATTGGCTATAGGCGCCTCTAGATATTTGTATACCATTGTTTAAAGGGTTCTAGATTGAAGGAATGTGAAATTTATCTATGAGGTGACCTAATCTAAAAAATATTTGTAGAAAAGCCTCACATTCTCAAAAATAATAGGCTAATGTCTTGTAGAAAAATTTGAGGTGAGAGTGAAACTTTGATGAAGGGGCCTATTAACTTCCACATTGACACAAATCCTGACAATATGAGATGGGATTTTTGGAGAGTGACTTTTTCAATCGTAATTATCATCTAAAATACTTATTCTATACTTTTTAGGGTATTGGGACTCCAATATTCTAGAGGGTGCTCTAATAGGAAAACCCAACTAGGTGCTACCTTACCTAGGTACAATTTTGGATAAAAACTTAGCTTCCGTTTGTATAAAGTGATATTTTTACAGTGCCCCTCATAGAAAATTCAAGAGCCCTTCAATAGGAAATTAATCGTATCTTCTTTAATTACAAGTTCATAAAGTGGAACAACTCATCAACTGTAACACTAACCAACACACTATTCATTAAATTCCAAGAATCAGGAGCCCATTGAGGAGCAATACTGTACACTAGGTCTAAAGGTATAAAACTTACATATAAGAGTTGTAGTGAGTTCTAAGGTTGCCTCATTCATGAGAGCATCAGCAAGAGATATCTCAATATTGTCCTGAATAGCTTTAGTTGAAGAGGAGGAAAAGATTTTGAATATGAACATATTTTTGTTGATAAGTTTATCCACCAAAGAAGTAGGGGCCACTCTTCCAAACAACAATCCAACTATTAAAAGATCTTCATTCTCTTATGAAAAGACATTAATCACTTTTTCAGATAGGAAATGATCAAACTTATCACTAAAAATGACATTGTTCAAATGGCTATTTTTCTCTCATTCAATGTCAACACTGTCTCCTAGGTCAAGATGTGCATCCTTAGGGAGCCAACAACACCTGCCCTCCCCCCATCCCCCACCCCTAATGAAATACAAAAGAATAGAAAAATCAAAGTTCGTGAACTTGCAAAGCTATTGAGGCTATGATTACATATTTTTAATAAAGATGCTATTAATGGATTAGAAGGCAATTGTGGTGTCGAATAGTCAAAAGAGGATATAATCAAGGTTGGAGGGATCTTTCTCATTACGCTTGGTATTCATCCTAATAATTTGAGATCTTGTTAAAGGATATTCTCGTAATTGCATCATACAATTTTAAATAAAAATATTTTGACTTGTTATAATTTTTTAATCAATTAGATTGAAAAATGAAAGGAGAATGTCACGTTCAAATGATACAAAATCAAAATTAGTTAGAGAACTCCATAAATTTATGTCAATTTTGTTAATCTACTCTCTCAAAAATATAGAGAATGAAATGTGTTATAACAAATTTAATTTAATATTAAGGAAGGTGTCACCTAAGGAGAGAATACGGGAGTGGGAGAAGGGAGCAACTTTGAAAATGAACTTAGGACAAGGTGAGAAACCCTATAATGGATAGGAAAAATAGGGAGCGGGCTGAAAGGATGAATCTTAGGACTGCCTTGACTCCTTTGAGCTGAATGGAAAGGATCCGATGGATAGGGACCCACAAGGTAGTGAGAAAACTCTTGATCCTGATGGGGGGAGGGAAGAATCATGTGCTGGAGACAACCCAAGGTAGAGACCTATTTGAAGGGACATCGATCGGTCATGGATGTCTCTATTCAATGTCAAATCTAGTGGAAAGTCCTCGCTCCCTGTAGTTCATAATATCTTAGAACCAGAAAAGGGTAGATTTTCTATTGATGTTCTAGATCCAATGATTGAGCATATAACATTAACCTTATGGATTTGACTCTGGTTGGAAAAATTTTGGGCCTTAGACCAAAAATTGATGTTGTCAGGGCATTTGCTAAACGTAAATGGGTGCTCAAAGGTCAACTGGAGATCACTTTTATGTCCAAAGGTGCACAATCTGTGTCTTTTTCATGTGAGGAAGACACGTCACTAGTACATTCGAAGCTGATTTCCGACGGCCATTTGTCAGATTTTCGATGAATTTTCGTCGGAGTGTCGACAAAATCCACCATCGAAAACTCAACATCGGATTGGTTGACGATGCCATTCCCGTCGAAAATTCGACAATCCAATGGACTCTGTCGACGGTCAAAGAAGTCGTCGATTGAAAGCTTGGTATTCATCGTAATTCTGACGATGACCATTTTTATAAAATAAAGTAATAATTATCATCGATATAAAAAAAAATAATACTTGAGAAAAGCCCTTTTGGTTTCTAATTTGGCGTTACTGTACTATTCACTTAAGCGATGGGTCCATTTATCATAAAAGTGTTCTCCCCTTGTCATTTACCTAGGCGGTCCCTTTAAATATTTTATTCTTGTTCACTTTTAATCTACCTTTTCTAATGTCCGTCGGGCCTTATAAGTATCATGTGATTTTCTATTGATCTGACGGTCTGCGTTGATTCACGACCAAAAAGTGCTCGAAACTTAGTTTTCGTGAAGTAGTGAAAGGTGAAGGTGGACTTGGCATATAGGTTTGGACCAAAGCTAAACATCGATCAAGTTTCATCTGATTGGACAGATAGCGTGGTTTTGTGAGATCAACCTGAACATGTTTTAACCTTCATGAAGTGGCAAAAGGGTTTTGCCAGTCCCAGAGATAAGCAGTCTTCTTTGGTTAAAGAATGATCGGGCTGGAAAAAGATCAATGGCTTCTCATTGTTTCGTGGCCGAGAGATGCACGAGCTATACCTTCAGTGAAATAGCAAAAAGGTGGAGGGTCCCACTAAGAGTGGTAGTAAATATGGTAACCCCAGTTGGCGATGACATAGCGGTGACAAGGCACTGAGCTGGCGGTATGCAGTGGGTCCGAGCAAGGTTGTCATAAAAAGAGTAAAGAATGAGAAAGTTCTTGAGATCTAACGGCTCGCGTGAATTCACGAAGATAAGATGCTAGCAAGTTAGTCATTGCGAAGTAGCGAAAAGGATGATGGGCCCAAGGGACAGGCATGGCATGAAGTTAAAAGTGGATCAGGTTTGTTTTGATCTAACGGTTCTCGTGGTTTCATGGCTGCAAGACAAATGAAGAATAATGTTCGCGAAGTCGTGAAAGACAGGTGGAAATCACACGAAGGAGTAACGTGGCATAATAGCTACTGCTTTTTGTAGAGATTTTTGTAGAGCTATACCTTCAGTGAAATGGTGAAAAGGTGGAGGGTCCCGCTAAGAGTGGTAGTAAATGTGGTAACCCGAATTGACGATGACATGGTAGTGACAAGGCACTGAGCTGGTGGTATGTACTGGGTCTGAGCAAGGTTGTCATAAAAAGAGTAAACAACGAGCAAGTTCTTGAGATCTAACAGCTTGTGTGAATTCGCGAAGATAAGATGCTAGCAAGTTAGTCATTGCGAAGTAGTGAAAAGGCCAATGGGCCCAAGGGATGGGCATGGTATGAAGTTAAAAGAAGATTAGGTCTATTTTCATCTAATGGTTCTCGTGGTTTTGTGGCTGCAAGCCAAATGAAGAATAATGTTCGCAAAGTCACGAAAGACAGGTGAAAATCACACGGAGGAGTGACATGACACATGGTTTAAAAAAGTGGTTGAGGGCCCACCTAGGTGTAACCGGTAGTTATGTGGGAATAGTAAAAGGGAACACGTGGTGGATTAAGGGTGGAACCAAAAGGTGTTTCCAGGGCTAATGGCCGACTGCCATGTGGCATTTATTAACCGGATAACAAGTAGGGTAAGTAATTCCCGGATAAAGGGCCCACCTAAGAGACATTCATCTCAAGATTGATCCAACACTTCTCATTGTTTCATGACCCAAAGATGCCTATAGCTTAACCTCAGCAAAATGGCAAAAATTGTTAGCCATCAAGATGAGGTGCGGTTAGTTAAAAGGATTGATGGTCCCAGTTGGAGTTAAAGGCTAGGTGATTTGAGTTTCATCTAATGCTTGGCGTGGCCTCGCGAAGGAAAAGTGCACGACTGTTAAACTCTGCGAAGTGGTGAAAAGGAGGTAGGGCCCGACACTTAAGCAAAGAGATTAAATGGAGATAAAGGTGATGTAAGTTCTCGAGATCCAACGGCCAGCGTTGTTTCATGAAAGAAAAGAGTACGGGTTTTATGTTCTGCGAAGTAGTGAAAGAGCGAAACAAAGGAAAGACTTAGAGAAATATTGACTCGTTGGAGCCAGTTTTGAATTTGATTTGGTGAATTTAATTCTAAAAAGAAAGCCGAAGCATGCAGAGTTAATTTCTAAAAACTTAAATGCCAACTTGCCCTTTTCAGTTTGCATCAACTTGATTGCTAAGTATTATTTCATCAAAGTTTGTTGCAGAGCGAATTGTTGCAAAGCAATTTTCTTCAGGTGAATAATCAAGTTTCTTGTGCTTTTCTTGGTAACTCTTGGTTTGTTCTCAAATACTGCTATGTGAATTACTTAATTAGAGGTCTATGCTAGCTTCTAGTGGTATAATTATTTGACTAGAATGGCACCCAGAAGAGAATTTATAGGGAAAGTAAATTACCAGGACTGAAATATTTGTGATGATTTTTTAGAGCAATTGACCATGTCCACCAATGCTGGGGCTAAGGCCAAAGAGCTGGTACCTAAGAACCCTCATCTAAAAATTGGAGATGGCCTTTATGATAAGGGTAATTGGTTGAGGGACCCTGAAATAGGATTGTCAGGCTTAGGACTCTTCAAAGTTAGTTTTGGATAGAGGAATTCCCTAGCTCCTTTGAATGGAATATGGGAGCAGGATGTAGGAAAGCTTGTGGTCCCAGGTGTTTTTATGGATGTAGATCTGTTAGCCCTGATTGCACAGAATTACGACTCTATGGTAAGATGCGTCAGGAACATAAATGGATTAGGATTGATTGAGATAAATGAAGATGAATTTAGGAAAGTGTTTAAACTCAGCGAGTCCTCCAATTTGTTAGAACCTATTGACTTTGAGTTGTTAGCCCAGGTTTACAACACACAAAGGGATCATCTTAGAAGTGGCCCATTGAAAGAATTATTTGTAAATATAGGGGGATTAATAGTTGTAGACCCCAACACAATGGAACCATTCTCTCTCAACCTATTCACTCTGAGAGCTAAGGGTATGTATTGGGCATTATGCCAGATTTTTGGAGAGGATGCTGAAAAGAATATGCCAACCCATTATATGTTAATGATTGCACAAATTCTAAACCCCTCCCTAGCAATAACATTTGATTATGCCTCATACCTTGCTGATGCAATTCATAAAGGGCTAGTAGGAATAAAAAATGGTAAGGTGGATAGGCCATTTGGATGGTACTCCATGTTAATGCATATGTTTCTGTTAAAAGGGGCTAATTATTTTGGAAAGGAGATGGACCTGATTAAGGTCAAGGATAAAGAGGAGATGTCGGTGCAATTGTGGAGTATTGTTCTATCATGGGATAGAGAAGATGCAAGTTATTTAAAGTTTGATAGATGTTTTGCATCTAAAATTAGGATTCTTCTATGCAGAGAAAACCCTAGAATTCCTAAGGCACTTTTGGAGTTTCTCAGACCAAAGGAGTTTGCAGAGGATATCAAAATTGTTTCCAATTGGGGAGACATATATTTGTACACAGTGTCTACTATTTTTAGAGTGTTTGGATTTAGAGGCACCCTCTTTTTACTACCCTATTAGGTCCCATTGAAGATAGGGATTGCAGAAGTACTGAGACAAATTAGGGGAGTACAAGAAGAAGAGCTAACCAATAGGGGTAAAGGGACTATTTTCCCAACTATTACCATGGATCACCATTTTGTGATCACTAAGGGTGGATGGAGATTTTTTGAAGAATTCTTTAAGCCATATAGGTTGTCTACTGCAGTGTCAAGATGTGCAGACCTCGAGGATTTTTTCAATGGCATGTTCAAAAAAAAGAGTAGTGTGCAAGGTAGGCCACATCAATTTTAGTTCCCAGAAGATCTGATTAGAAATGAATTCAGCTTAGATGAGTGTGAGGCCTCACCTCGACTCAGTCTAACATTCAATGGATTTTATATTTAGACTATTATGGATACTTTATTTTGATGCTTTTTGAGACTTAGAACTTATATGATTTCAAGATTTGGGATAACATTGCTATGATTTGATGATTTTACTTATATGCTTTTGTGATAGAACACTACATGATTGTTAGATAAGATGATATTGCAATGATAGATGTCGTTATTGAATTTGCAAGACTTTACTCTGAATTTAGAACTATGATGTATGTTTAGTTTATGTGAATTGGGACGAAATTGCTTAGGTGAATTTGCTTGATAAAAGATGTATTCAATCTGTGTAGAGGAAAATTGTATGCAAGTAATGATGTGCATTGTTATATTATTGAATTATATTATATATGGATATTTGGAAGTACTAATGTGTAAATTGAGATGCGCAAGAAATTTACCATTTGACCATGGAAATTACGGAGAGTCAAACGTAGACTTATGTATGTTCGTAAGCCAGGGTTTGTCTATTTCGAGAGACAACACCCCGTTTGTGTTGAATTTTATTCATAACAGTATATGTTGCATGAGTGTTAAGTGTTATTTAAATTTATTGTTTAAAAACCACAAGAGACAATTTCATGTTGTATTTTTGTAAAAGTGTTTTATTTGTGTCACTTGACACATGTGTGGATTTAAATTTACATGTTTTATTTTGTCTCTTGGTGGGAAAGTGTTAATTATAGTTCTTCTTAAATAAAATAATGTGTTGTCATAAATACTTTGGGAATATAATATTTGGGGTGGTCAACTTATGTTTGACCCGAAAATAAACTTCAGAGGGGTTTAAAATGGGTTAAATGAACACCTAGTGGTAGTTTAATAGGGTTTCCTAAAGCCCACAAGGTATACCTAGGGGTTAGGGGTAATTTTAGGCAAGTTTCTCCTTTATAATGATCTTTTTAATGCTTTAAAAATGGGCTTTTTTGAGTTGTGCGAAAATTGAAGATTAGAAGTTTAAATCTAATTAAGATTTTTCCTTTTGGAATGGGAGTCTTTTTGCATTTTTGCTTTCTTTCCCTTTTAGTTTTGGAAACTTGTGAGAACTCAGAGAATGAGCTTCTTAAGCAAGATTTTTGGGAATTGAAGGGTAATCACCCACTCTCCATTTTTGGAGACAAGAGAAATTTTGAAAAGAAAATAATGTTATGGAATAGAAAAATTGATTAAGGGTAGAAGGAAAAAGATTCGTGGATTGGGTAGCTCTTCATCAAATATCATAATACCTTTGGACAGATTAAGGTTGGTTTCAGTTATTTATTTTTATGTCTTCTTCTTGCTTGTGTCTGGAAGTTTGTTGGTGTAAGAAATCTGTGTTTCTTGAATGTTTTTGTTGAAAAATCTTTTGGTATTTTTGCATTATGATTTGTGTTGTGTTTTGGGAGTTTCCTCAAGACCTCTTACACTTGGGAGAGAAGAGGATCTTGTGGGTGGTAGCAGTGACAACCCTCGAGGGAGAGACTATCTTTTGAGAGCGATCACAAGGGATCTTTGTGTGACCCTTGATGCATGGCCTGTTTGTGCAATGGGGGTCATAAGGAGGGATATAAGGCTAGAATGCCTTTGCAGGGCATAAGGAATAAGGGGTTGAGATTCTTGATATATTTATTGTGCCATGAGGTGGCTTCTTGTTTATTTCATACTTGCAGTTCTCCTCAGGGTATTGGTCCACTACCACCCTTTGAAAAGATCATCACCAAAGTGTGGTGCTGTGAAGCCAAGTTGGGAGTGTGTTTGAAGATCTGTATGCATTGCCTTCTATGTGTTTGCCTGTATGTTACCCATCTAGGAATTGGTTCTCCGAGCTCGGGGGTGGCTACCAGTTAGCCTAGGCTGGGAGGTGAGCACTCCATGGTCATATTTGTGTTTTCTATTATGCAGGAAAGTCAAGAGAAAGAGAATAGGAACCATGAAAAGACACAGAAGATTATTGTTGAAGATATTTAAATCCAGTTGTAAATATATGTTTAAATTTGTTATAGAAGTATGTCTCTTTCATAGAAAAGAGAAGCAAGTTGTAATTCTTGAAAATAGACTTGAGATTTATTGTTGTAGCTAAGCAAAGAAACATCCTGTAAATATGCAGAATATCTTAGAGTTGTAAAAGTTTGTTTTATTTCTACTTCTATTTGTGTTTTAGAAAAAGAAAAGCTTCTTTGAGTTGCATGTAAAAGCTTCTTTTGTATTATGGAAAAATTAGTTTCAAATGAATTTTATCTATATTCTACTTGTTGAAAAGCATGGGTTATTTTGCTGAAGAATCCTAAGTATAAAAAAAAAAAAAGAGTGTTTTAAGTAATTGTTTTATTAGTGGAAAAATCAATGAATGTGTTTTATTCAGAATAGAATGATGTATTTTAAGAAAAAGAAAAAGTGTTAGAATAAAAGTTTAGCAAAAGATCTACTTCTATTTCTTTTATCAACAATTAGAATAAATAAATAAAAGAGCCTAAGTTTTATATCAATTTTTTGAAATATATATATATATATATATATATACTTAAATGTTTATTTGTGCACATGTAATTTTGGATTTACATAATGTGTTTCCCATTGTTATTTTGTTTAAAATTTTGTATGTAAATCTTATTCAAAAAATATATATATATTTTTATATATTTTCACCCTTAAAACTTTTATATATATAAATTTATATAAATATAAATATATATATATAAATATATATACATATATATATATTTATATATAATATATTTAAAAAAAAAAAAAAGGGGAAATTGGGTTCCACGCGGGCCCCACTGTGTGTACGCACAGTGAGGGCCGCGATGTGCCCACTGTGTGCACACACAGTGCGGGCCGTTCGGCTCCTACTGTGTGGACACAGAGTGGACGGCCGCGACCGCCATTGTGTGGCCACACAGTGGTGTGAGCCGCTAGAGGCGCCCACTGTGTGGACACACAGTGGTGCCGCGGTGCCCACTATGTGCCCACACAGTGGCACCTCAGCCATCCCTGTCACCTTCATCAAACCTGCAATGAAAATGGCCGCTGCCTTGGGGTTTCGGCCCTGTTAAAAAACTTCAGTGGTAAACAAAAAAAAGAGATTAAACCCTAGTCCGGGTAGGGTTAGGGTTAAAGGAAATAAAATAATATGATAGTTTAAGAGTTGATAATATATTATAAAAAAAAAAAGGAACCCTAAATAGGGTTGAGAAAATATTGTTTATTATTTTGTAAAGTTATTTTAGAAGAATTAAAGTTTATAAATATATATATATATATAGTATTTAATTATATATATATAATTCTGGTTATAATTTGGAGTAAGTAATTAACAGAAATTTAAATATGTTTGTTTAGACTTGTTAGTCATTTTGGAGATTGAATTAATTTTCCTCTCCTATTCCTTTATCATGATGGATTTAATAAACTTAATGACTAGGTATCTCATGGAGATAAATTTTAAACCAGTTAGTTTTCTGCAAATAGAATTAAACAAATTATTGATGCTTGGTTCATTTCAGAATTAGCTCGATTATAATTATGGGAATTTCATTAACGCTTGTCGTGTGAGCGAACATGTTAATTAAATTAGTATTTTAAAAAAAAAATCATTCCATTTTTGCCCTAAATTTTGGGCATGACATTTTGGTATCAGAGCAAGGTTTCCACACTAGGTACCTTACTTACGTTTTGCCTTAGAATATTTAAAATTATTTTGTTAAATTGATTTTTGAATTTAATTGAATTTAATTCTAAAAGAAATAAATTAATTATTTTGCCTTATTTTCTCTTAGGATGCCTCCGACAACACGACAAGCTCGCAAGCACGGATGGGGTCCTAGACGTGTGCGCATAGCACGCGATGAGGTAGAGAGGGAGGCATCGGTTCTAGAGGAGAACCCAGAAGCACCTCCCGAACAGCCAAATGAACCTAACCAAGACCTCTTAGCAGCCATTCAGAATCTTATTGGCATAGTTCAGGAAAGGATCCCAGCAGAGAACCCTCAGGTTAGGAGTCATGACTATGGGAGTCATAGATCTGTTGATAGAGAACAAAGCAGGAGCCTAGCTCCGATTCCTGTAGAGAGTCAGGGTGGTAATGAGCCAGAGTCAGTGCATAAGCCAAGACCACCTCCAGCAGTGGAACCAGTTTATTTTGAGAGAGCTCGTCGAGATCCAGGGGATCTCATCAGGGAGGTCATGCGCCTCCAACCACCATCCTTCGGAGGTTCTACAGATGGAGTAGAGGCCGAGGCATGGCTTCTGAATCTTGAGAGGTTCTTTGCATTGCGTTCTTATGAGAGCAACTTGAAAGCACGTGTTGCAGTTCATCTTCTAAGAGGGACAGCCTCCACTTTGTGGAGACAGGAAGAGTACAAATGCAGATTAGTTCCTGATACTCTCACTTGGGAGATATTCACAGAGAGGTTTCGTGAGAGGTACCTATCAGAACACTTCAAGTAGCGTCGTATAGATGAATTTCACGATCTCCAACAAAAAGGCTTGACAGTAACCCAGTATGAGAGTAAATTCTTTGAGTTGTTGCCTTATGTAGATTATCTTAAGGATGAGAAACTTCTTGTAAACTGCTTCATCAGGGGATTAAATGCTGGTATAGCCGGGTCTGTTATGATGTCCACCCCAAAGAGCCTTCGGGTTGCTGTAGAGAAGGCACTGATTGCCGAGGAAATTTAGGTTAGACCACAGGACAATAGGGATCGGTTTCAAAACCGAAATCCCACACCTCAGACTTATGGATTCCAGAAACCACATTGGAAAGGGAACAACCAAAAATCTCAGGGGTTCTCCAAACCCCCTCCTCCACAACAGACACCACAAAACCAGAGATAGAAGCCTCCACAGTATCAGCAGGGCTCTAAGCCCAAACAGTGGCAGACTCAGGGACAAAAACGTGATCAGAGAGCATAGGGGCAGTACACACAGCCGACGGGGACTCAGCAGTCCTCTAGGGGTGGGTACAGCGGATCCAATAGGACAAGAGGTCAGGCATTCTCTAGGCCTCAGGGTGCCCAGTTCCAGGCATGGGGTGCTTGCTTTATGTGTGGAGCCATGGGGCATATGGCGAGGGATTGCCCCCAGGGACAGGTAGCAGGGAGTCAGCGGATGGCCGCTTCAGAGCTGACAGTTGGTGATATGGGCAGGTCCCATAGAGTATTCGCAGCGGTTGACAACTGCCAGGCTGAGCATCAGGCCACGGTTATCGAATCTACAGGTATAATCAAAGGTAACAATGTATCTATTTTGTTTGATTCAGGAGCTACTGACTCCTTTATATCTCCATTGGTTGTGGAGTGTTGCGGGCTAGTGGCAACTAGACAGGTTGTCAGTTGGGAAGTGGAATTAGCTTCAGGAGCTAGAGTGTCAGTGGAATCAGAGGTCAGGGCATGTCAGTTGCAGATTGGCAAGTCCACCACTTTAGTAGACCTTAGAGTGACTCCACTTGGATCTTACAGGAATCGTACTTGGCATGGATTGTCTTTATGCTCATAGGGCCAAGATGGATTGCCGCTGAAAAAGATCGAGTGTGAGGATGATCATGGTTCGCCCATAGTTATTGCCGGGATTCAGAGGCTCGTGTCTCTTCATATGATCTCCGCAATGCAGCTTAAGCTGAGCATGCGGAAGGGATGTCAACTTTTTGCTATCACTATCAGTGACAGAGGAGAAGAGGAGGAAAAAGAAACATCACTCGATGACCATCCTATCCTTAAGGGATATTCAGATGTATTTCCTTCAGAGTTACCGGGAATGCCTCCTCGTAGAGAGATTGATTTTCATATAGACCTGGTACCAGGAGCCGAGCCAGTTTCCAGAGCACCTTATAGGATGACCACAAATGAGTTAAATGAACTTAAAATTCAACTCGAGGAACTTCTTGAGAAGGGTCATATCCGTCCTAGCATATCCCCGTGGGGTGCACCAGTCATCTTTGTTAAGAAGAAGGATGGATCTCTCTAATTGTGTATGAATTATTAGCAGCTAAATAAAGTAACCATCAAGAACCGATATCCTTTGCCCAGAATTGATGATTTATTTGACCAGCTTCAGGGTGCCAAAGTCTTTTCCAAAATAGATCTGAAGTTAGGATACCATCAGTTGAGAATAGTGGAAAGTGATATCCACAAGACCGCATTTCACACTAGATATGGTCACTATGAGTTTACCGTAGTCCCCTTCGGACTTACGAATGCCCCAGCAGTTTTTATGAGCCTCATGAATGGGGTGTTCCATACCTTTCTGGACCATTTTGTTATTGTGTTCCTCGATGATATACTGATATATTCTCAGAATGAGAAGGAGCATGAGGAGCACCTGAAATAGGTATTGCAGTGTTTGCGGGATAACCAGTTGTTTGGCAGCCTATCGAAGTGTGCTTTCTTTTGGTCTGAGGTCAAGTACCTTGGGCACGTTATTTCCGGTGATGGGATCTCGGTTGACCCATCAAAGATTAGGGCTATTATGGATTGGCCAGTGCCTACTAGTGTGATAGAGGTCAGGAGTTTCATGGGTTTAGCAGGGTATTACCGACGTTTTGTCGAGGGTTTCTCCAGAGTCGCACACCCTATTACTTCTCTTCAGCGTAAAGGGAAGAAATTTGAGTGGACAGAGAAGTGCGAGAAGGCCTTTCAGGAACTCAAGAAGGCACTTACTAGCACTCCTATCCTTGTTGTACCAGATCCTTCAGCTGACTTCATGGTTTGTATAGATGCTTCCCTAGAGGGTTTAGGGACAGTTCTTATGCAAGATGGTAGGGCCATAGCTTTCGAGTCTAGGAAACTTAAGACTCATGAACTTAATTATCCCACTCACGACCTTGATCTCACAGCAGTAGTGCATGCACTTGTGAGGTGGAGACACTTCCTTTTAGGACATCACTTCGAGCTGCATTCAGATCATCAGAGTCTTCAGTACATCTTTACTCAGCCGAACCTTAATGCACATCAGAGGAGATGGATGGAGTTCTTGTGCGAATATGATTTTGACGTTCACTACATCAAAGGAAAGGAAAATGTAGTTGCAGATGCCTTGAGTAGGAGACATCACGAGGTTTACACCATATCCATGGGAACACACTTGAAAGACCGTATACTTCAACACTTGTCAGAGGATGGATGGTATGCAGAGGTTTGTCAGGTAATACGATCTCAGGTTACTCTAGAAGGGAAATATGTGGATTATTCTTTGGAGTCCGATGGACTGTTACGCCACAGAGGGCACATTTATGTACCTTCCTCCAGAGGATTGCGAGAGTTCATTGTCACGGAAGCTCATAGAGCTCCTTATGCAGCGCATCTTGGGGTTAAGAAGTTGCATGCTGACTTAAGGCAGTTGTATCATTGGCTGGGTTGCTTCAGTCTCATGCTATACCAGAGTGGAAGTGGGATACTATATCCATGGATTTCATCATTGGTCTCCCTATGTCTTCCAGTCGCCATGATGCTATCTTGGTGACAGTTGACAAGTTGACCAAAGTAGCTCACTTTTCACCAGTTCGTACTACATTCATAGCTCTAGTAGTAGCACAGGTGTTCTTGCGAGACATTGTTAGACTACATGGTGTACCCTGCAAGATTATTTCTGATAGGGATTCTCTTTTCACTTCTTCCTTTTGGAAGTCATTACAGGAAGCTATGGGCACTAAGCTCAATTTCAATACAGCCTATCACCCGGAGACAGATGGTCAGACAGAGAGGGTCAATCAGGTGTTAGAGGATATGCTTCGTATGTACATCATGGATCATCAGACCCAGTGGGAGGAGTATCTTCCCTTAGTGGAGTTTGCCTATAACAATGGGCATCACACTTCTTTGGGGATGCCACCCTATCAGGCTTTATACGGCAGGCCTTGCAGGACGCCCTTGAGTTGGGATCGCATAGAGGATAGAGTTGCTATTGGTCCTGAGTTAGTTCGGGACATGGAACAGCAGGTGGATTTGATTAGGCAGCGTCTCAGAGAGGCTCAGGATAGACAGAAGAAATATGCCGATGCAAAGAGGATACATCATAGCTACTTGGTTGGAGACAGATTTTTCTTGAGAGTGCGACCGCATAAGAGTCCAATCCGTCTCGCACCTCGCTTTGTAGGACCTTTTGAGATTCTGGAGAGGATAGGCCCAGTTGCCTACCATTTTGCTTTGCCACCTATCCTATCACGCATCCACGATGTGTTTCATGTTTCAGTTTTGAGAAAGTATATCTATGATGAGTCTCACATTTTAGATTGGGATGCCTTGTAGGTGGAGTCGGACGGGCAGCTAGCTTTGGAGCCCAATCGCATTTTGGCACGCCGGACATTGGCCCTTCGAGGTCGAGAGTTGGACCAGGTTAGGGTCCAGTGGGATTGTTATGATGAGGTTACGGCTTCATGGGAGGACGCAGCACGTATGAGATCAGAGTACCCCCACCTCTTTGATGAACTCCAGGAGGAAGTTCATGCCTAGAGGGGGAGGATGTGAGGCCTCACCTTGACTCAATCTGACATTCAGTGGATTTTATATTTAGACTATTATGGATACTATATTTTGATGCTTTTTGAGACTTAGAACTTATATGATTTTAGGATTTGGGATAACATTGCTATGATTTGATGATTTTACTTATATGCTTTTGTGATAGAACACTACATGATTGTTAGATAAGATGATATGCAATGATAGATGTTGTTATTGAATTTGCAGAACTTTACTCTGAATTTAGAACTATGATGTATGTTTAGTTTATGTGAATTGGGATGAAATTGCTTATGTGAATTTGCTTGATAAAAGATGTATTCAATCTGTGCAGATGAAAATTGTATGCAAGTAATGATGTGCAATGTTATATTATTGAATTATATTATATATGGATATTTGGAAGTACTAATGTGTAAATTGAGATGCGCAGGAAATTTACCATGTGACCACGGAAATTATGGAGAATCAAACCTAGACTTATGTATGTTCATAAGCCAGGGTTTGTCTATTTGGAGAGACAACACCCCGTTTGCGTTGTATTTTATTCGTAATAGTATATGCTGCATGAGTGTTAAGTGTTATTTAAATTTATTGTGTAAAAACCACAAGAGACAATTTCATGTTGTATTTTTGTAAAAGTGTTTTATTTGTGTCACTTGACACATGTTTGGATTTAAATTACATGTTTTATTTTGTCTCTTGGTGGGAAAGTGTTTAATTACAGTTCTTCTTAAATAAAATAATGTGTTGTCATAAATACTTTGGGAATATAATATTTGGGGTGGTCAACTTATGTTTGACCCGAAAATAAACTTCAGAGGGGTTTAAAATGGGTTAAATGAACACCTAGTGGTAGTTTAATAGGGTTTCCTAAAGCCCATAAGGTATACCTAGGGGTTAGGGGTAATTTTAGGCAAGTTTCTACTTTATAATGATCTTTTAAACGCTTTAAAAATGGGCTTTTTTGAGTTGTGCGAAAATTGAAGATTAGAAGTTTAAATCTAATTAAGATTTTTCCTTTTGGAATGGGAGTCTTTTTGCATTTTTGCTTTCTTGCCCTTTTAGTTTTGGAAACTTGTGAGAACTCAGAGAATGAGCTTCTTAAGCAAGATTTTTGGGAATTGAAGGGTAATCACCCACTCTCCATTTTTGGAGACGAGAAATTTTGAAAAGAAAATAATGTTATGGAATAGAAAAATTGATTAAGGGTAGAAGGAAAAAGATTCCTGGATTGGGCAGTTCTTCATCAAATATCATAATACCTTTGGGCAGATTAAGGTTGGTTTCAGTTATTTATTATTATGTCTTCTTCTTGCTTGTGTCTGGAAGTTTGTTGGTGTAAGAAATCTGTGTTTCTTGAATGTTTTTGTTGAAAAATCTTTTGGTATTTTTGCATTATGATTTGTGTTGTGTTTTGGGAGTTTCCTCAAGACCTCTTACTCTTGGGAGAGAAGAGGATCTTATGGGTGGTAGCAGTGACAACCCTCGAGTGAGAGACTCTCTTTTGAGAGCGATCACAAGGGATCTTTGTGTGACCCTTGCTGCATGGCCTGTTTGTGCAATGGGGGTCATAAGGAGGGATATAAGGCTAGAATGCCTTTGCAGGGAATAAGGAATAAGGGGTTGAGATTCTTGATATATTTATTGTGCCATGAGGTGGCTTCTTGTTTATTTCATACTTGCAGTTCTCCTTAGGGTATTGGTCCACTACCACCCTTTGAAAAGATCATCACCAAAGTGTGGTGCTGTGAAGCCAAGTTGGGAGTGTGTTTGAAGATCTGTATGCATTACCTTCTATGTGTTTGCTTGTATGTTACCCGTCTAAGAATTGGTTCTCCGAGCTCGGGGGTGGCTACCAGTTAGCCTAGGCTAGGAGGTGAGCACTCCGTGGTCGTATTTGTCTTTTCTATTATGCAGGAAAGTCAGGAGAAAGAGAATAGGAACCATGAAAAGACAGAGAAGATTATTGTTGAAGATACTTAAATCCAGTTGTAAATATATGTTTAAATTTGTTATAGAAGTATGCCTCTTTCATAGAAAAGAGAAGCAAGTTGTAATTCTTGAAAATAGACTTGAGATTTATTGTTGTAGCTAAGCAAAGAAACATCCTGTAAATATGCAGAATATCTTAGAGTTGTAAAAGTTTGTTTTATTTCTACTTCTATTTGTGTTTCAGAAAAAGAAAAGCTTCTTTGAGTTGCATGTAAAAGCTTCTTTTGTATTATGGAAAAATTAGTTTCAAATGAATTTTATCTATATTCTACTTGTTGAAAAGTATGGGTTATTTTGCTGAAGAATCCTAAGTATAAAAAAAAAATAAGAGTGTTTTAAGTAATTGTTTTATTAGTGGAAAAATCAATGAATGTGTTTTATTCAAAATAGAATGATGTATTTCAAGAAAAAGAAAAAGTGTTAGAATAAAAGTTTAGCAAAAGATCTACTTCTATTTCTTTTATCAGCAATTAGAATAAATAAATAAAAGAGCACATGTAATTTTGGATTTACATAATGTGTTTCCCATTGTTATTTTGTTTAAAATTTTGTATGTAAATCTTATTCAAAAAATATATATATATTTTTATATATTTTCACCCTTAAAACTTTTATATATATAAATTTATATAAATATAAATATATATATATATATAAATATATATACATATATATATATATAAATATATATACATATATATATATATAAATATATATACATATATATATATATATTTATATATAATATATTTAAAAAAAATAAAAAAAATAAAAAAAAGGGGAAATTGGGTTCCACGTGGGCCCCACTGTGTGTACGCACAGTGAGGGCCGCGCGGTGCCCACTGTGTGCACACACAGTGCGGGCCGCTTGGTTCCCACTGTGTGGACACACAGTGGACGGCCACGGCCGCCACTGTGTGGCCACACAGTGGTTTGAGCCGCTAGCGGTGCCCATTGTGTGGACACACAGTGGTGCCGCGGCGCCCACTGTGCGCCCACTGTGCGCCCACACAGTGGCGCCTCGGCCCTCCCTGTCGCCTTCATCGAACCTGCAGTGAAAATGGCCGCCGCCTTGGGGTTTTGGCCCTGTTAAAAAACTTCAGTGGTAAACAAAAAAAAGAGATTAAACCCTAGTCCGGGTAGGGTTAGGGTTAAAGGAAATAAAATAATATGATAGTTTAAGAGTTGATAATATATTATAAAAAAAAAAAGGAACCCTAATTAGGGTTGAGAAAATATTGTTTATTATTTTGGAAAGTTATTTTAGAAGAATTAAAGTTTATAAATATATGTAAATATATATATATCTATATATATATATATATAAAAATCTAGTATATTTTGGGAAAAGTATTTAATTATAAATAAATATATATATATACATATATATACACATATATATATATATACATATATATATATATATATATATATATATATATATATCTGGTTATAATTTGGAGTAAGTAATTAACAGAAATTTAAATATGGTTGTTTAGACTTGTTAGTCATTTTGGAGATTGAATTAATTTTCCTCTCCTATTCCTTTATCGTGATGGATTTAATAAACTTAATGACTAGGTATCTCGTGGAGATAAATTTTAAACCAGTTAGTTTTTTGCAAATAGAATCAAACAAATTATTGATGCTTGGTTCGTTTCAGAATTAGCTCGATTATAGTTATGGGAATTTCATTAATGCTTGTCGTGTGAGCGAACATGTTAATTAAATTAGTATTTTAAAAAAAAAATCGTTCCGTTTTTTCCCTAAATTTTGGGCATGACAATGAGAAAGAACTAAGGAAGGAGAAGTGGGTGGCATATAAGAAAGCGCTTGATTTTATCCAACAATTTGATACTGGCTATGACCCCCTTTCTAGCTTCAATCAATTTGAGGAGAAAATAAAATTCCAGATTCTTTATTTTGAAGATCTCATGAAGACCTTAAAAGAAAAGAGGGAGGCCATAATGCAAAATGACCCTGATAAGGCTAAGATGGTATTGGCTAAGCCTGCCTTTGCTAGAGATATCCCATGTGGTGACTATGTAATTCACAAAAGGTCAAAGTACATTGTGATAATGCCAGTGACAGGTGAGCCTTCCACTTCAAAAGGGAAGAGGAAAATTGAAGATGTCATTGACATCCAGGATTCCCGTAAGAAGTAGAGAGTGGGAGAGGAAATTGAAACTAATGAGCCTCAATATTCTCCATCTCAGTCTCCTATCCACATTGGAGATGAACAAGCTATGGCTGAACAATTATTACAGTTAGGGAGTCTTGGTGAGATTGCCTATACCTATGAGGAGACCCAAGAAGGGATGCTTGAAGAGCCACCTAATGCTGAAATGGATTTGACTGATGGTGAGTTAAAGGGCCAAGAAATGGACCTTACTATTAAGCAAGCTAGTGAAGAATTCCTATCTAACAGTAATTTCATCACATCAGGAGCTTTTATACAGTTTCAATGGAAGCAAAATATTGATCAATTCAAGACTAGATGTGAATAGAGGAAAAGTGAACAACCTCTTAAAATTACAACTCAGGTAGAAGAAGAGGTTAAGCAAGAAATGATGGAGGATTTCAAAGCAATCACCCCTCAAAAAGGAAGAGAAATGGTAGCAAAGGCTGGTGTGTTGATTCTCCCTAAATGGGATATAGCTGATGCCTTAGTGCTTGATGCAGTGAGGAAAGAAACAAAGCCTATGGAAGGAGTGACATTCAACAAAGATAATGTTGCTCTTGTCATGTGGTCTTTAAAGAAGGATGAAAACAAAAGAAGGAAGGATGCATCAGATTCTAGCCTCTTAGGAGGCATAATAGTTAAAAGAGTCCAAGACAAAGGGGTTGTGGAAGCTGCAAGCACAATCCTAGAGACTGTAAAATTTAGTTTTGTGGTGGTAGAGAAAGAGGCACAAGAAAAGGCTAATCTCCAATTGAAGTTGGAGACTATTTTAAAAGCTTACAATGATGCTAAAGAAGGAATAGCCAATAGAGACAGCATAATTGCTAGACTCCAGAGACAACTGGCAGGTCAATATCATCTTGGTGAATCTTATACACTCATGATAGCCTCCTCTCCAGCAAGACCCCCTCCTACTAGTCTCATCATTGAATATCCCCCTTCTCCTATGCCTTCTAGTTCCCAATTACCTTAAAATGTCCAACATGAGTTGGAAAAATTGAAACAAGTTTAGACATTGTATGCAAACAAATATGAGGAGAAGGTGAAAGCCAGCATCTTGAAGTTTGTTGACTCAGTCAAAACCTCCAATGTATACATAAATATGAAGAGGATTCTTGAGATTTTGATCAAATTGAGAGAAGAAGAAGCCATTTTGGAACCAATCCTGAATAACTGGGTGCCTAGAGGTAAAGAGTTAGAGCTCATGTGTTCTTCCCATGCAGATGCAGAAGGGAATGACAATCTAAGGTCCACATGTGAGTTTATAAAAGAGATGAATATTCTTTCAATGGAAGGAGTAGGTATAAAAAGAAAAGCCCAACTTTATAGGAAAGAATATGCAAATCATAACTTTGAAATGTTTCCAAGAGGTTTCATTGGTCCTATCCAGCTAAAGGAAGAGAAGACTTGGTTAAAGGAGGTGGACCACAATTTGTCCCTAAGGATCAATCAAATTATTAGTACTGATGACACATCCTTATTTTTCCAAACAATTAAGGAAATTGAAAAAGTGAAATCTCATTATGGTTTCATAGAAACAAAGATTGGGCATGTACGAGTCACTTGGAAGCGGCTAGAAGATATGAAAAAGAAGATTGCTAGTTTTACTTGGCCTAGTGATGATGTGTATCAAGAGTGTAATGATAAGTATATGGGATAGAAAGAAGATGCTCGGGAGCAGTTACAGGAGGTTGCAATAGAACAACAAGCAGAGGAATCTGTAGATGCTGAAAAGGACTTATAACCGCTTCTTGAAAATGACCGGCTGTTTGTAACAAACTTTCTTTTGAAGGGTCCAAAGCTTGTATGCATCCATACTATTATAAATGGATACCAGGACTCCTAAAAAAATGATCGCAAGTAATTGTAAGAAAACGCTACAAAAATTTATCTGAGCTTTTTTCTAGTCTTATGGAGAATACTCTGAGTTTTGTAATATTTTCTCCAAATTAATATCAATATACAGACTAGAAATAGTGTATATACATAAATGTGCATAGCAGTCATAGGGAAACTCATGTCAAATGTGCAACTCAATACAATAAATAATCTTAGTTTGTAGCCCTATAGCATCATAATGCAATCCTTGACCATGTATGTATAAAAGAAACATCTAGTTCTATTAAGGCACAAGAATCAAAGTCAAAGGTTATGACAACTAGTGAAAAACATCAAGAACACAAATTTTAGTCTCAAGAATTAGGAGTTGTAATAAAAAAACTTACAAGGATGAGGCATATTCATAACTTTTGTAGTCCCACCTTGGATATCAACACTAGAAGCAACTCATATTGTTCGTGTAAAGACAAGACAATATGGGAGTTCATTATACCCAGTAACTCATGGTGTTGTTGTTCGTGTTGGCTCTGTTGGACCTTGCAATTAAGATTCAATATACATTATTCAAAAAGATTAATTGTGCAACATAATGAAATATTGAAAAGTGTGTTACCTTGTTGAGCTTCGCTTGGTTTGGAGAATAGTTTAATATTCTCTACATAACAGGGCCAACCATGTGAAGGTGGAAGCTCATTTGGCCCCTCCCCCCCCCCTAACATCACTCTAAATTCCCCGTTAACATCTTACAACATTCATTCATTAATTCTTTCTACCATTAATAAAATATAGCATTCATTCATTAATATCACATAACGTTCATTAACACATAACATTGATTAACATTAATTAACATGCAACATTCATCAATATTAATTAACACTAATCATCCATAACCATTAATTAGCACATAATTACATTCACTAACACATAAAAATCAGTCATTATCAAATAAGTTAGATTACAATCATTTCTTTCTTTGTTTTTTCTTTGAAGCTATGAAAAGTCTAAGTGGAACATCGATGTCTTCATCATTCCCCCCCTCTATAGATGTTCTGCCAACTGTTCGTGATCTCAATATATACCTAGTCCTATACTAAGGAAGAGGACACTGAAGTGAAGGGGGATCCTCTGCAATAACAAAGAAATGGGTTAAATTCAAAAAAAAAAATATTATTGTTACAAGTATTTCATTAATTTAGAGAACATAATTGTTGTGCTCTTTACCTGATGGGGCCACATAATTTTGTGTAGCCTCAACCTCAACATGCTGAATGCCACAGTCCTCTTCACCTAAGTGGAGAACATCATGTTCTTGAGGTTGTGTACCCAGACCATGCTCCACTTGCTCACCACTGACTACATGCTCTAAAATATTAACAAGAAAGGTTACATTAATTACTACTCTAATTACAAATTAAGATGTTTAATTGTATTAATAGCTAAATAAATAAATTTGAATAGCAAATGAATACCTCCACTACTAGGATGCACATCCAGACGCTCATGTGTAGGTGGTGTTTCATAATTAGCAGGCTGCATTCCAATGACATGCACATTGTTATCATTGCTTGCTTATTTAAAACAAATATAGTCACTTTATGTTGGAACTCAACATCAATTAGATTATTGGTAGAGTATTCAATTTGAAACAACTTCCATTTACCATATTTACCTGTGTGATGAATGCACTCGAATTTTGTGTATACCCACTCAATTCTCATAGTCGATCAGCCATGGCTAAATAGCCTTGCTGATAGGCAATTCTCTTGTTATCTTCTATGGGCGCTCTATTGAATTCAGAGCCCTGCATTTTTGCTTGGTACTGTGAATTTTGCTTGCATTGTTTGATAAAAAAAAATGTTTGCAATTTATTAATATTTTGAGACAATATGGGAGTTTACATGAGATACTTACAATTCATGCAAAAATTTTCATGTAACCACCAGAGCCGAGTTTGTGTTGCCTGTGCTTTTCTTGCCTTGCCTTGGTTGCCTTTGACATGTCACTGAGTCTATAAAAAGTTTGAACTATGTTAGATTATATAAATATAAAGAGTAATTATTTAGTACATAATTACATTCTTAATAGTATCATGTACCTTCTTCTGGCGTCTACTGGTGTATTTCCTTTTTTCCTTTCAATTCTCTCCTTGGCATCCAAAATCAGCTCCTTCCACTCCCTCTCTGGAATCATGGGGGGATGCTCATACTTTAGGTTCCTCTCCAAATGGGTCTTGTATTGGTCCCTCACATACTCTAGATATGTGCCAGCTTTTTCAAGGAGCTTGGTTTTGTCAAAGGTTTCATTTCCAAACCACTCAACCATTTGGTTTGTCAATTCATCTTTTAACCTTTTTTCTTGGTCATTCCACCTTTTAAAGAAAAAACAAACCTGTTAGATTCAGAAATGAACTGAAGCTACATTTATTACACTTCAAGAAATGGATCAAAGGAAAAGTATTCTAGCAATGATATGAAATCAAAAGTAAATTAGGTTTATTTCACATATGATGTACCACCTTTTACGTATGGTGGGCCCAAATATCTGCAATGCAATGTCACTAAGATGTTTATAGAAAATATCATTGCCTGCAAAAAATTCATGGGATCAATATTAGTCCAAAATGAGTGATCATAAAGTAAATTACAATTAGAGTATATATAATAATAATTTTAAAGTACCTGGAACCTTTTGTATCTTTAAGGGAAGCATTTCTTCATCGCTCACCACTAATGTGGCCTGCAACGTTCCTGTATTAGCAATACGAGAAGATCCATGAAATGATGCTATGTTATCAGTAGTAGTCACCTGTGGCACATCCTCATCTGCATCCCCTCCTACAAAAAATGAATCCACTATGAAATGGCATTAGAATTCAAAAAAGAACGCTCGACGAGAAATAAACACATGACAGAAGATAGAGAAAAAGAGGGATCTACCAACAGTGGGCAGGCCAATATGACGTGCACTAGAGGATGTCTGCATGCTACATGTTACCAACATGGTAGTCGATAATACAGGTGAGGGTGACCTCTGATGAGGCGGCGTCGGCATTTGCACAGTAACATTGACAGCACCTAAAGAATAATATATTAAATATATCAAACATTAAATATATGAAAAGTGCAAGAATTGTAAACAAGGATGAACCTTTATTTGGAAAATTGATAGTATCAAGTATGATGTGTTTTGGGTACTCAGAGTGATAAGCCAAGCAAGTGATAATACAAGAAAATCGTCATCACCTGATCCTGTAACACCCTGATCATAGGAACGACTTTCATGAGGGCGGATAAATTGGTGTAAAAACAATACGTACATATTTTAGTTAATGACATAAAAAGAGAATAAAATATAAACCATTATTGAACTTTTGTTATAATTAAAGCTTTCATTACTACTTACTTGCAAGTTTTCTGCTGTCTTATACAATAATTCCACCCTTTGTCGTATCTCATCAGTGGTAGGATGCATGACTGCCAAAGCAACAATCTCTTTTCTAATTTTTATAAGAGGCATTTTAGATAATTTCACAAGGTCTTTGGGATCTTCAGGGTCATCATTGCTTAACCCTAATGATTCCACATCAATAGAAAGGTGCTCAGGTACTGCAACTCCCTTTCCCTTTCCCTGAACATCCGTCTGTGTCAAGAATATCATTAGCAATTACAAAATTAGTATAAATCACTAAAAAAAGAACATAATAATGTAACGGCTTGCTTCTACCTAATTTGTACAATTACAATGAGGTTTACCTTCTCGGTAGAAGTGTCGCAAGGTAAATCTCTATTTGTGATATGTGATGGATCCATGTCGACCTGTGACAAAGAAAAAATATAAAAAACGTTAGCGAAATTACATCATACACAACATGAACAACATGAACTTTGTAGACAAAAAGAGTATTAAATAATAAAAGGATGTTGTCATCAAAATCATTGTAAATTTTGTAATTCCTTACCTTTACTTTATGTAGACTATGCATGATCATTAAGTAAATGGTCACATAAATAGTCACATAGCTAATAAACAATCCAATTTACATAAATAAACACAGTTTAAAAATTATCACATAAATAGTCACACCCCCTATCTCCATCTCCATATTAAAAGGTGCATCATGAATTAACTATGTAATGGCATTAGAATTCAAAATAGAATGAATTAATTATGTAAAAAAAATTCTATCAAGAAGTCAATATTCAATAGATAATATACTAATCGCATTCCTCATACATTTCATTCCTCATCATCATGAACATCAAGGTCATCATCATCATCATCATCATCATCATCATCATCATCATCATCATCATCATCATCATCATCATCATCATCATCATCATTATTATTATCATCATCATCATCATCATCATCATCATCATCATCAACGTCTTCACCTCATCATCTCCATCATCACCATCACCATCATCATCATCAACATCATCATCATCATCATCTTCTTCTTCTTCTTGTTGTTCTTCTTCATCGTCATTGTGAAACTGTCGATCATGATCATCATGCACTTCATCTTCTACTTCTTTGTTATCTTCTTCCTCCATCACATTATACTTTATCGGCCTTCCTCTCGGATCATGTCTAACAAAAAATGACCAACCCGGTTTATCTGGAACCTCAGAGTAAAATACTTGCTCACATTGGCTTGGAAGAAGATAGGGCTCATCCCCAACTGGTTCAAATGACCTTGTATTTAGAATTATAAAACCATTACCATGTTCAATAACAATTCTATTAGGATCATTTTTATTCAATCATAGCCTGTACCATTTGACAATGAACAAAACTAATTTGAAGGAATTAAAATCACACTCAAGTATATCATCCAAAATACCATAGTATCAATTTTGAGACTGTTGAGGATGAATGTCATTTCTCGATGAAATATTTGTCACCTCAAAGACTGCAGTGATTCCAGAATCACAAGTTTTCTTCGTGTCATCCAACTTTTTTATGTGAAATTTATGACCATTGCAGCACATAGCGTTGTGGTGTTTCACCTGCGATATGTCAAACATGTAAAATTTATTGCATTATGAGTTGATAAACATATCGGTGATTAACAAATTTATATGTACCTGTTTATCTCTTAAACCATATGCTAAATCAATTTCCCTTTGCGTAACATTGGAATCTCCATTACGATGTGCGTCCTTAACCAATGAAGCCACACCTTCCCATGTTAACGTGCATCCATAATGTTGACAATGTTCAATCCATACCGTCATCCAATCAAGATTGTTTGCAATATACAAATGTAGTGCATCCCACCCACGACCAACTATACAAAAAATAAATAGACGTCTTACAATCAATTTATTTTGAAGATTAAGAATTAATTAACTACAATAACATCTTATAATTACCTCTCACTTTCCTCAATCTACCTTTCCCCGTCAAGTACTCCCCTTTGAATTTGTTAATGGTGTTGGGATCCCAAATGCGATCCATGTGGATCTTTGCTGCAAACTTAGGAAGATATTCAGAAATGTACACCATAGTCTGGTCTACCATATATCCCTCCACCATAGAACCCTTAGGATGTTCTCTTTGTCAAACCAAAGCCTTCAAAAATTTCAAGTGCCTCTCAACCATCCACATTGACCTAGTGTGTACAGGTCCACACAATTCAATCTCCTCAACTTGGTGTATGAGGTAGTGTTCTTGTGCATTGAAAAAACATGGAGGTAGACACTTTTGCATTTCACACATTAAATGAGGAATTTTTCTCTTCCAATATTTTATATCATCTTTATGGATTTCTTTACATGACAACCACCTACAAGGTATTCAAGATGCAAAAAAATATATTACATAAGAAGTAAAACAAATCGCAAATATAATATTTATACAATGAACTAAACAAATATCACTACATACCTTATGTATTTTCCAAGATCATATATGACTTGCTTGACATTATTGTCGAAGTTGTCTGGGAGAGATAGAGGTAGAATGTACTACAACAATTATAAAATTATCTTTTCATTTTTTTGTAACATAATGAAAAGTACACGTACGCTCAGTACTTAAATACATACTAAAAACACAAGAACATGAATTACCTTAATGAAGGTATGCCAATCATGCATTTTCATCCCTGGCCCAAATTCACTTTTCTTTGATATGAGATTGTTTATGTTCGCAGCAAATCCTATGGGAAATCGAATTTTTAGTATGACTTCTTTTATAGCATTGCTTTTCTAGTCCGTAAATAACCAAGGAAGCTCACTTATATTAATCTAGTCTCCATGGCTATTTGATTGAATGATATTTATCATTACATGATTGGAATCCTGAATGTCACTACATATTTTGACAATTTTTTCTTTGTCACGCCTTCCATCCAATATTTTCCATAATGCCTCTGTTATATTCATTCCAATATGCATACTATAAAACAAATGAACAATTTGTAACTGCTCGTAGTAGGGCAACCTACTAAATTGTCAGGGATAACTTTTTATTCCCTTAGGAAGGTGGTCATTTATGCCTTCACGACCATCATGATCATCAATCACGTCATCAATAAACAAAACAAAATAGAAAAGATGTTTTATGACAAACCAATAGATGGAATGACATTACCTTGACGTTTAATTCTAATATATTCCAACTTCCACATGTGAGGTGTCGGTCTTCATGGCTTTGATGTATTCTCTTCTTTCCCATTGAAAAGATGTTTTTCAGTATTTCGATACTTACGATTTTTGTGGAGAAAGTGCCTATACTCATCAAACACTTGCTTTCCTAAACTTTTTGAATGATGAGATTTCATCTTTGGACCACAAATAGGACATGCAAATTTTCCCTTTGTTTGAAGACCTACAAGATAATGTATAATTGGATTAAATATGATAATTTTTTGAATTATAATGTTCAGGCACAACTTAAACACTATAACATACCACAAAATTGTGTTAGCCTCAGGGCACCGTGTATTGTCCATAGAAGCATTGCATGGAATTGAAATTGTCTTTGTCCTATTGGTCTAGAGACGTCATACATAGTGACACCATTCCATAACTTCAGTAACTCATTGATAAGAGGCTCGATATATACATTCATATCTTTAACTTGGTACTTACCTAATCGAATGAACAAAAACATTACATAATTATTATGACCATTTTAGTGCAATATTTATAATTAAATTTAGACGACTATATTTAAATGATAAAATACCTAGAACAATCATTGCCAACATTATGTTTTCCCTCTTTATTGACATCCATGGAGGAATGTTATTGTTGATAAAAAAAACAGGCCACACTAAGTAAACAGATCTCATCTCTCCAAATGGATTGACACCATCTGCTGCCAATGAAAGCCTGAGATTATGAGGTTCTTCTTTAAAGTGTGGCCACTTTTCCTCTATGTCCATAAATGTTGAACCATCTGCAGGCATTCAAATAATCTCATCTCGACTTCTATTGCATGCATGGTAATCCATAAATTATGCCATGGTAGTGCACTTGAATAATCGTTACATACATGGAATAATGGAAATATAGCGAAGAACCTTGCGAGGAACCCTTTTTGTTATTTGATATGTTCGATATCTATTGATATGACATTTAGGGCATTCAGTTTGAAATTCATGTTGTTTGTCATATATAATATGATCATTGGGACAAGCATCTATTGCTTGATACTCCATTCAAATATCTTTCATAACGACAGATAATTCTCGGTATGAGCGAGGTAGAATATTTGATGGTGGTAACAAAAACTCACCTATCAATCTACAGCAACAAAATATAATTTGTTATAATAAAGAATATTAATGGTACAGTATGATTCACAGTTTATTATGACATATATGACATGCCTTAACATACATGACATTGTTATGTTGGATAAACCATTCATAACCTTCAAGTTCACCAACAACAATACAACGGAGAGAAGAGTTTCCTGCAAGCCTTCATAAAGGGCCTCAAATGCCTTCCCAAGTAGAGGGACATCATGAAAAACATCAAGGTCATCTTCATAATCATGATCAGCTGTGTGAGTACTAAATGAGTCATGGATCAATGTATTTGTACCATCGTCTTCAATTGTGTTTTCTAGCTCATGATCGTCATCTTCCATGTGATCATTATCTTCAGCTTCGATATTCACACCTCCATGTTCGTCCACTTCAAAAATTATATTCTCAGGGTTGTGTTGATCCATACCATGTGCTCCAGGGTGCTCGACCTATATAAAATTGATATACATAAATAAACCATGATCATGATCTCATCATCACATGATTTATTATGTATATAAATTGTCAAAACGATATAATGAAAAACTTACAAATGGATGAAATCATGTCCACCTTCAATGTGACCATGCAACCTACAATGTTTCTTCATGGTTTTGATTAGAAGTCTTCTAGTCTTTAACCCCTTACAAATTTTGCACAAACAATAACATTTTCCATCACCTTTTCTTTTCAAGTTAGACCATAATCTAGCAATTGTCTCGTTATTTTGTTGTTCATTGATATTGTCTGACATGGTCTTTCTTCACAGGCAAGAAAATAGAAATTATTGTCTGACATGGTCTTTCCCTCACGAGCTGGTAGATCCTGCTTCCATACTTTAATTCTATTTTCTCAAAGGACAATCCTAAAAATCTATGCATTGCAAACAACTTTTTACACCTTTGTTGGTTGTGGTGGAGTCACAGAGAGTTTACATCAATAAATGAAGAACATGCCAATGGAGCAGTAGAAGTCTATCTCTTATTCAATATCTCTAGTGAAACCCCCATGATCTTTTGTTGGAGTAGAATTTGTTATATTCTAGAAAGGGTCTTGTCCTTTGTTGATGGGATATTCATCTACCTCAAGAAATAACTGTTCTTATCTCCAACAAGAAGTGGCACTAAATGAAGATCTAGCACCATGAAATTAATCATCAAAAGGATTACTATAGTGAGTTTTGGTAAATAATGATCTGGGTAAAATACTAATGTGGCTTTATGAAACATTATGTGTAATGCCCCGCCAGGAAACCCCGAAGGGATTAAGCCATAACACAAGAATAGAGTGCAATTTTTTTTTTTTAAAGTTACAACACAAAAGATGCAACAAGATAACAAAGATTCAGATTACAAAGCAGAAGACATCAACTAAAACCTAAAGAGTTTCCCAATGAGATTACTTAAATTTCACAATTCACTTAACTCACACAATTAATCCAATAAGCTAATTATCTTAACAACGAGATAATTCTTAATCAGGATAATTTCTTTCAAAAAGGGAAATATAAATCACAAGGGACGATTCATCATTAAGATCCATTCATAAACTTCATTCAAGCTTTTCATTTAAAATGACAAACCATACATCTAACATTCTAATACACTAGGATTTCATCATAACATAAGAGATCTTTCCAAGCATATTTAAATTCCTTGACAACACTGAGTATAATCCATTACTCTAAGTTACATTCTTTCATATTCCAACTCATTGCATTTTAAAAGACGATTACATACACGCATCTACGACACATCTCATCTAAACCACTTATGCATTCGATCAACATGGCATTCAAGAAATAACTGAATATGAGCATTTAAAGTTAATTCCAATTATCCACTTAACCATTCTAATCATAAGTCAATCATACATGATAAAGCTGAATAAAGGAAACATAAGAGAAAAACATCCCATAACACCATAATGATCTCGGAGTTCACCCCTAAAGGGCTACATCTCCGGGTCTGCTCAACTGCAAGACCCCCTCTGATAAATAATAAAGTTAAGAGTACAAGAGATTACACCATTACAATCCAGCCATCAAGGCGAATATAACAAAATACAAGCGACCGCATCGGTCCATAAATACATAAACTATCCTTAAAAAGAACAGGATCCAGATGAACATAATCCAAGCTAATACAAGAGGTCCAAGAGAGCATCTATAAAACCGAGCCATCACCACCCCAGGGTCTAACATGAAACCGACACTCACAAGGGCAAAGGCAAAGGACGACTCACAAAGGTACTCAAAACAGGACAAAACGACAACACACTAGCGAACGTAGGGACAAGTGTCATCACACAACCTGGTATGGATACCATGGCAAGTCTTCATAGGTCCCGGTCCATACACTGGTAACCCTGGCAACCTAATCCGAACTTCCGGCCCATCCAAGCCTCATGTGGACCCACACATCCTCTCGTGAAGACAAGGAAGATGGTTTGCCATTTCAGGCATTCTCACAGCATGTCGAATCTATGATAGCACTCGTCCCATGTGTGAGGCACAATTATCTTAATTAGAGATTATATTCTAATCTACTTAAAGGTTATCACTTATTAGACCCACTTTCGACGGGTTACCCAGCAGCCACTTTGGGTGCGGCCCCCAATCGAAAGCCACTTTCCCATACGACACTAGACTAAACTCAGACGAACTCCAAACCAAGGAATACACATGGTCAGACGAACGGAGTTCAAGAAGAGAGAAACAATCATCTGGTCAAACACGACTCAAGGATGAACACTTACTGGCGGTACTCTAACTAGAGACCTGACAACTAAGGTCAACCACGAATCATCATTCGACTCACACAAAGAGGATATGACCAACTATGACAACATCACAATACAACAGTCAACTCGGAATCGAGGACTGAAACAGGTACCCCAAGTCAATCCATACGACAGGGTCCTACTAAACAAAGCAAAACATGCCATTTCATA
Organism: Cryptomeria japonica; assembly: GCF_030272615.1. NCBI lineage: Eukaryota > Viridiplantae > Streptophyta > Pinopsida > Cupressales > Cupressaceae > Cryptomeria > Cryptomeria japonica. The sequence goes on along the minus strand of NC_081413.1, from coordinate 699,116,645 downwards.
ATTAAAGGTGAATACATAAATTAAACTCGCAAGGCAATAATCAGAAAAGACAATATTTCCTCAAATTGATCTAATCATTACAAGTCGATCAAGTTTTCTACAAGATCTAAATCAGCTTACAGTTATCTACCTCATCAAGGGATAGGTTGTTCTTGGTTTTCTAACTCTTTAAGGTTCAAAGCATCGAACAGACATATAAAGCTGCAAAGAGTTTTTTTACCAAATCATATTAATAAATCTCAGACAACCATTGATCAACTAAGATAAGGTATTTGATCTCCAACAAAAACATCATTAACGCACGGGTCTAAAAACAACTTCTATAGTTTCGTAATTTCAATTCCGGATACATTATACGGATTATGAAAATAAAAATGTAGAAAGAGAATCTAAAGAATCTAATCATTTCCAAAAGCACATCGTTTCAATTCAAACACCCAACGATAAATACTTCACTACTTCTCAATTAGCCGAATGCTCTAATCAGCTAGAGGGTGAGATCTAGATTCACTAATCCCAGATCAATCAGAATATAAACAACAATATTCAATTGCAAAAGTTCACAATTTCAGAACTTAATCAGGAAGAGAGCAAAAATAATGAAATGAAATTGAATAGCTAATTCACCTATAAACTCCGTTATAGCACTAATCAATATCCAAATATCATTTTCCAAGATTAATGCCACCATATTCCTAATTTAAGAAACTAACTAAAACTTAACATTAAGATAACTTACATTAAAAAGATACTAATACCCTATGCATTTTCTTTCCTTTCCCCTTTTTTTTTTAAATGATAAAAAAAAAACACATTAAAAATAAACCATGAATCAACAACTATGATTTTAATTAACCAAAAAAAATGCATTTTTTTAAAAAAGGTTAGGGCGAAGCGAGCTGGGAAGGGCCGTGCCCTAACCCTAGCCGCAGCGCTGGGTAAATTCGCGGGCGGCGCCACTCAACATGGCCAGGCGGCGGCGCCCTGCGGTGCCCGCAGGCTCTGCGGCGCCCTGCAGCCACCGCGGACCTGCGGCCACCGCAGTGTGCCGCGGCCGGGGCTTTCAACGCCAGTGGGGGGGGAGAGCATGGGACGGGGAGAGGAGAAAGGGGAGGAGCGGGGGAGAGGGGAGGCGGAGCGGGTGGAGCTCCGCTCCCCACCTCCACTCCCCAAAACTTCGGTTTCATTAAAAAGAAAACTCGCCCAAGCCGAAATAAAACTCACTCCTAGGCCGAAATAAAATGAACGCCCAGGCCCAATTTCATAATGAACATAAATTTCGATAAAAACAGTTCGAAAATGATATGTATTTTTCATTTAATAAAACACACAGATTCAAAATAAACAAGTTCATTTTAAACGAACTGTGTATTGGGAAACAAGATATTTGATGATAACCATTTCTTTCCCAAACACAAACAGGTTTAACACCCAAACGATAAGAGGAAAACAACATCTTAAAAACACTTCCAGCCAAGCTGGTTAATCCACTAAATCAATCAAAACATGAAGACATCCAACTCCCATTTCCATTTTAACCATTAACTAAAATTGGGAATTGAATCCTACCTGATCTCGCGTTCCTGGCAAGATCTGCTGAGGAGTCCCAATCTCCAGCTGTCCAAAACCATCTTTCTCCATCCAAAATCCCCAAATTCCTTCCAAAAATTTTTTCTCCAACCAAAAATTTTCCCAAATTTGTCCATCGCTCCATTTTTCCCCAAATTTGGGTTATATGGAAGAGTTGACCCAAAAATTCCATTTTTGGAATTAAAATCCTTATTTAAAAATAATTCACAAAATTTAATTCTTTTCAACTATAACAACACATTAACTTGCTTTTCAAATCCAAAATCGATTTCTCATTTAACTGAAATTTAATCTTTCAAATTTTAAAAGCCAACAGAATGCAATAGAATCTATTGAAATTTAAATACAAAACTTCTTTTCATCAGCATATATAAAATGCATTTAATATTCAAAATCAGTCATTAAATCGAATTTACTCCCAATTTAAAATGAGCAATCCAATACCAACGAAAATCGCATAACGAAATTCTGATTAGTCTAGTCCATTAATCTCTAATGCACAAATACATATTTAATCCAGATAATTACTAAGGACTAATTAATCAATTTAACCATGCACCCCAAGCACGCAAACCGAGAAGGTCAACCAAACAGACGACTTGCAAACCCAAACAAAAAGGGGTAACCGACGATGACTGACAATGCTCACTTGAGCACGACTAAGGTGGACTAGGGTCTTACGACCACCTAATCCAACTCTAAGGATTAAAAGGTATGCTCAAACCTGCAAAACCAGGTGACGACGAACCTCGCACTCATGCGACTTCATACCTGAAATCTCCTGCAACCAACGATCATACATGCATACATATATAATATCTTAATGAATGCGTTAGCTCGATGAATACCATGAAATAAGAACACTAAACAACTAGCATAAAACTAGTGAGAAACCACATCAATAGCTATGCGTTAATTCAAACATCTGACTATAACATAATATTACGATAAACTAATCAAGATTAAACCAAGGTTAGAGATCGATTACGGTAGGGGTACTACATTCTCCCCCCCTAGGTTCCGACTTACTCCTAGAAGTCGTAAGGCTAGATGAAGAACATGTCGTACGCATCAGCCCTGAAACTCATTCAACAAAGATCAAATTGCACATAGAAAACTTTCCATAAATAAATGAAATATAATTGCAAAATCCTTTACAAACGCCATTATCCATTGGCAAGATACATCTAAACCATACGTTCCTTAAAGATATTCTAGGAATTATCCACAATCATAGCAGAGAAACAGGAAATTCCTTCCTTTCATTGCACCAAATTAAAACATTACAAGGAGGTAACCAACAATTACCATAATCACCGATCAAAAATGACAGGAAAACATGCCATAAGATCAATTTCCTTTACTAATCCATCTTTATCATAAAATTTTATTGAATAGAACTAGCTCAAAATATCAATTTCTACAACCAAATTAACTTTCATGAAATAGGAGCAACGAAATAACTCAATTGCTTACACTTGCCAGGCATAAGAAAACCTTTCCAAAGACTATGTCCCATAACATAGTGACAAGTTAACCCAATTTACTCCATGATACAAGCAATAACCATCCACATAACTGGAATGCATAACAGAAAAGGCCACATGTGAGCATGTCTAATGCTCGGTCACAGATAACATGCACGATCAGCATCTCTATGCCTGATCTCATAACAACAATATGATCATAAAATCCAATATCTCACTCAAAGGCTCGATGGTGCTAGGCCCACCATAGCGGTGCTACCTTCCATACAAGACCTTTGTGAATATCCCTTGTTGAGCAAGGTGGTTAGCCTCCAAGAGATAGTCACCACACATAGGTAGGTAGTGGATACTAGCTGCATCACAGCCTCACATACCCCCATCCTCAAGGTTCCTTGCGTCTACTTCCTCGTATACACTCATCCAAGCCCGTCTCCTACGTTCTTGGAGAGGAATTCACATTGCAACACAAGACCAGCATACGAAAACAACAAGGATAAACCAGTTTAGCCACCAAAGTACAGAAGAATAAAGACAATAAATCCTCAATTCCAACAGTAAGGCAAGAAAATGATCCGGAATCTCAACACCAAATCAAAAGTGCAAAAGATCACAAGATCGTGGCTAAACCTTCACAGTTAAAGTAAAATAAATTGCTGATCCCCAAAGAAATAAATAAAAGAAATTCATAAGTGCACATTACATCACTACGTGACTAATAGCTAGCCACCAACGAGGAAGGAAGGAACAATCGTCTAGCTATCCTAGTAGCTCATCATGTGGTGTGGCCAAGTCACACATCCACATGGCATGGCAGTGTGCACCTCGACATCACCCCGCATCACGTCGTCACGTGGCATGGCTCTACCCTATACCTAGCAGTAGGCCGCATGGAAATGTCTACTACATCCCGCATCGTGTCTTAGCACGGCATGGCAATACTCCAAGCGGACAAAGCACGCAATGGACGTATCCTGCATGGCAGTGTACCCCGTGGATAAGGCACGCGCTGGTCACACTCCGCATAGCGATGTTCCTCTCAGGATACTTGCCGTAAGCCAGAGGTATACATGGCTAAGGTCTACCCACAAGTCTACCAACACTGGTTAGTTGGCAACTTATGTAAGAACAATAACATGCCTCTCATGAAGACAAGGCAACAGATGCTCCAATAGAATCCAACGATATGCTCAAAAACTGCCATCTATATGCTTCAAATAAAGGAGAGGAATAAGCTGGCACACATAAACCTATAAATAGGTTCATCAAAAGGGAAAGTATTGAGTACACCTTTGATATAGTTTAGTAGTACAACTATATCATTCCTCGAAGTAGAGAAGCTAAAGTCACTTCGTGCCGACATTACTCATACGCCAATCCATACTATTCAAGGAACGGTCGCTTCGAATACTACCCCTTAACATACTGAGTTACCCACAACCCGAGGTTTGGTACTCAGCAGGGAAACAAATAAGCAACAGCACATAAACAGTATGGTTTCCCATACTCATAAACAACATATCCTCCATGGTTGATTACTTCACCAATCCATGGGCACATATAATAAGCACTGGTTTCTTACAACACACACAAATACACCAATACTGGTTTAGTCACATTTACGGGGAATGCTTTTCAGTACGCTAACATCTATACAAGGAAGATTCCAATTATGCTTTCTACATAAATTACTGAATCAAGTTTACTCTAGATACAAGTACTAAAATTATTAACAATTCACAATTATAAGGAAATAACATCATTCCTATAGCTTTCTCGAATCTCACTAAGCATTCATAACTAAATTACTAGCTAAGCAAATTCATTTCTAAAGCTTAAGACTTTCATCTATCACTATGAAGCCAAAAAGAAACAGTACATTTTCACATGTTTTATAAACATTCTATTTAAATCAAAGCATTCTTTAATACCATTTCTAAAAATCTTATGATTAGGCCAAGAGAAGGGAAAGAGAGTTTGATAACCAAACTATTTCCTACAAAAAACGCAAGATCAAACAAGATCACGCTGCATTATACATTTTCTGACTATAAGCCTATCATTTAAATTACACGGTTTTCATTTCGCTACTGATTTAGAAAGATGACAATCAGCCGAACAAAAACATTTCCAATATTTATGGTTGCAACAGGAGGTTCTAGTTTACAAACAAAATGGAGATCAAGAGAGGCAATCTTTTCGATAATGCAAGACCTCTTAAGAACACTCACTTATAATAATACAATATAGACACATGTCATAGTTTGCAACCTATTAGAAAAGATCACATTACGATCAAAGATAAGCAAGAGCTATTACCCAATAACACATATTAATGCACGCACATCAAACAAGCTTTTCATTCGCACTTTCTAAACACATTAAGGTAATTCCACATACCCAAAAGCGAGTTCAATGGAGCATTTGCTAAAATACATCTTCAGTCAAACTGGTTTAATGAAACACATAAGACAATCTTTCGGAAAACACATTATTACTCTCTCGAAACTACAATAACATGCTCTTTTTAACACTTTTTCTACAAACCAAGCAGTTTCACATAATTCAACTATTTGCATAGCAATGCACCTTACTAAGGTAGAATTTAATCATGCTACTCCTACAAGATACACATGGAGAATTCTTTAAACGTACCCATACAGTTTTCTCCCAATAACCAAATAAATTTTTAAACCCATAGCCCTTTAATAATCTAAAAGCATAAGCGACATAAGGCTCGCACAAGGGTTCAAGAAGTCACACCCTTTGCTCTCTTGCAAACAAGAAACTCAAATCAAAGATAATTACACATATCCTAATCATTTTAATTTCCAGAAAGAGGAGAGGAATGGTGATGATCATTTAACTTTCTATAAAATAAGCATTCAATAATTGCCATACTAGTCCTTCAAGTGGACAACACTAAGCTAGATCATAATCTTAAACCAACACAATTCGCACTTTCAGATTCAAGACAAGCACGGACCGACCCAAATGGATTGGTCTAAAGAGTTCAACACTCAATAATGGGAGGTACATACGACACTCTTACAAGATAAGAGTAATCGTAGACCAAGACATCAATAAGCAAACAATGCACAAATAAGCACTCAAACACCAACATCAAGAAGGCGAAAACAAGGTGTGAACACACATGTTACACACCAGCTAAGGTCTGCTCAATCACTCACATGCAAAGGAGGACAAGCATACACATAAGGTCGATACACCTCACACAAATAGAGGGCACACGCGACACCAGAGATCCCAATGTTTGCAACATGGGCTCTGATACCAATAATGTAATGCCCCGCCAGGAAACCCCGAAGGGATTAAGCCATAACACAAGAATAGAGTGCAATTTTTTTTTTTTTAAGTTACACCACAAAAGATGCAACAAGATAACAAAGATTCAGATTACAAAGCGGAAGACATCAACTAAAACCTAAAGAGTTTCCCAACGAGATTACTTAAATTTCACAATTCACTTAACTCACACAATTAATCCAATAAGATAATTATCTTAACAATGAGATAATTCTTAATCAGGATAATTTCTTTCAAAAAGGGAAATATAAATCACAAGCGAAGATTCATCATTAAGATCCATTCATAAACTTCATTCAAGCTTTTCATTTAAAATGACAAACCATACATCTAACATTCTAATACACTAGGATTTCATCATAACATAAGAGATCTTTCCAAGCATATTTAAATTCCTTGACAACACTGAGTATAATCCATTACTCTAAGTTACATTCTTTCATATTCCAACTCATTGCATTTTAAAAGACGATTACATACATGCATCTACGACACATCTCATCTAAACCACTTATGCATTCGATCAACATGGCATTCAAGAAATAACTGAATATGAGCATTTAAAGTTAATTCCAATTATCCACTTAACCATTCTAATCATAAGTTAATCATACATGATAAAGCTAAATAAAGGAAACATAAGAGAAAAACATCCCATAACACCATAATGATCTCGGAGTTCACCCCTAAAGGGCTACATCTCCGGGTCTGCTCAACTGCAAGACCCCCTCTGATAAATAATAAAGTTAAGAGTATAAGAGGTTACACCATTACAATCCAGCCATCAAGGCGAATATAACAAAATACAAGCGACCGCATCGGTCCATAAATACATAAACGATCCTTAAAAAGAACAGGATCTAGCTGAACATAATCCAAGCTAATACAAGAGGTCCAAGAGAGCATCTATAAAACTGAGCCATCACCACCCCAGGGTCTAACATGAAACCAACACTCACAAGGGAAGAGGCAAAGGACGACTCACAAAGGTACTCAAAACAGGACAAAATGACAACACACTAGCGAACGTAGCGACAAGTGTCATCACACAACCTGGTATGGATACCATGGCAAGTCTTCATAGGTCCCGGCCCATACACTGGTAACCCTGGCAACCTAATCCGAACTTCCGGCCCATCCAAGCCTCATGTGGACCCACACATCCTCTCATGAAGACAAGGAAGATGGTTTGCCATTTCAGGCATTCTCACAGCATGTCGAATCTATGATAGCACTCGTCCCATGTGTGAGGCACAATTATCTTAATTAGAGATTATATTCTAATCTACTTAAAGGTTATCACTTATTAGACCCACTTTCGACGGGTTACCTAGCAGCCACTTTGGGCGCGGCCCCCAATCGAAAGCCACTTTCCCATATGACACTAGACTAAACTCAGACGAACTCCAAACCAAGGAATACACATGGTCAGACGAACGGAGTTCAAGAAGAGAGAAACAATCATCTGGTCAAACACGACTCAAGGATGAACACTTACTGATGCTACTCTAACTAGAGACCTGACAACTAAGGTCAACCACGAATCATCATTCGACTCACACAAAGAGGATATGACCAACTATGACAACATCACAATACAACAGTCAACTCGGAATCGAGGACTGAAACAAGTACCCCAAGTCAATCCATACGACAGGGTCCTACTAAACAAAGCAAAACATGCCATTTCATAATTAAAGGTGAATACAGAAATTAAACTCGCAAGGCAATAATCAGAAAAGACAATATTTCCTCAAATTGATCTAATCATTACAAGTCGATCAAGTTTTCTACAAGATCTAAATCAGCTTACAGTTATCTACCTCATCAAGGGATAGGTTGTTCTTGGTTTTCTAACTCTTTAAGGTTCAAAGCATCGAACAGACATATAAAGCCGCAAAGAGTTTTTTTACCAAATCATATTAATAAATCTCAGACAACCATTGATCAACTAAGATAAGGTATTTGATCTCCAACAAAAACATCATTAACGCACGGGTCTAAAAACAACTTCTATAGTTTCGTAATTTCAATTCCAGATACATTATACGGATTACGGAAATAAAAATGTAGAAAGAGAATCTAAAGAATCTAATCATTTCCAAAAGCACATCGTTTCAATTCAAACACCCAACGATAAATACTTCACTACTTCTCAATTAGCCGAATGCTCTAATCAGCTAGAGGGTGAGATCTAGATTCACTAATCCCAGATCAATCAGAATATAAACAACAATATTCAATTGCAAAAGTTCACAGTTTCAGAACTTAATCAGGAAGAGAGCAAAAATCATGAAATGAAATTGAATAGCTAATTCACCTATAAACTCCGTTATAGCACTAATCAATATCCAAATATCATTTTCCAAGATTAATGCCACCATATTCCTAATTTAAGAAACTAACTAAAACTTAACATTAAGATAACTTACATTAAAAAGATACTAATACCCTATGCATTTTCTTTCCTTTCCCCTTTTTTTTTTAAATGATAAAAAAAAAACACATTAAAAATAAACCATGAATCAACAACTATGATTTTAATTAACCAAAAAAAATGCATTTTTTTAAAAAAGGTTAGGGCGAAGCGAGCTGGGAAGGGCCGTGCCCTAACCCTAGCCGCAGCGCTGGGTAAATTCGCGGGCGGCGCCACTCAACATGGCCAGGCGGCGGCGCCCTGCGGTGCCCGCAGGCTTCGCGGCGCCTTGCGGCCACCGCAGTGTTCCGCGACCGGGGCTTTCAACGCCAGCGGGGGGGGGAGAGCATGGGACGGGGAGAGGAGAAAGGGGAGGAGTGGGGGAGAGGGGAGGCGGAGCGGGTGGAGCTCTGCTCCTCGCCTCCACTCCCCAAAACTTCGGTTTCATTAAAAAGAAAACTCGCCCAAGCCGAAATAAAACTCACTCCCAGGCCGAAATAAAATGAACGCCCAGGCCCAATTTCATAATGAACATAAATTTTGATAAAAACAGTTCAAAAATGATATGTATTTTTCATTTAATAAAACACACAGATTCAAAATAAACAAGTTCGTTTTAAACGAACTGTGTATTGGGAAACAAGATATTTGATGATAACCATTTCTTTCCCAAACACAAACAGGTTTAACACCCAAACGATAAGAGGAAAACAACATCTTAAAAACACTTCCAGCCAAGCTGGTTAATCCACTAAATCAATCAAAACATGAAGACATCCAACTCCCATTTCCATTTTAACCATTAACTAAAATTGGGAATTGAATCCTACCTGATCTCGCGTTCCTGGCAAGATCTGTTGAGGAGTCCCAATCTTCAGCTGTCCAAAACCATCTTTCTCCATCCAAAATCCCCAAATTCCTTCCAAAAATTTTTTCTCCAACCAAAAATTTTCCCAAATTTGTCCATCCCTCCATTTTTCCCCAAATTTGGGTTATATGGAAGAGTTGACCCAAAAATTCCATTTTTGGAATTAAAATCCTTATTTAAAAATAATTCACAAAATTTAATTCTTTTCAACTATAACAACACATTAACTTGCTTTTCAAATCCAAAATCGATTTCTCATTTAACTGAAATTTAATCTTTCAAATTTTAAAAGCCAATAGAATGCAATAGAATCTATTGAAATTTAAATACAAAACTTCTTTTCATCAGCATATATAAAATGCATTTAATATTCAAAATCAGTCATTAAATCGAATTTACTCCCAATTTAAAATGAGCAATCCAATACCAACGAAAATCGCATAACGAAATTCTGATTAGTCTAGTCCATTAATCTCTAATGCACAAATACATATTTAATCCAGATAATTACTAAGGACTAATTAATCAATTTAACCATGCACCCCAAGCATGCAAACCGAGAAGGTCAACCAAACAGACGACTCGCAAACCCAAACAAAAAGGGGTAACCGACGACGACTGACAATGCTCACTTGAGCACGACTAAGGTTGACTAGGGTCTTATGACCACCTAATCCAACTCTAAGGATTAAAAGGTATGCTCAAACCTGCAAAACCAGGAGACGACGAACCTTGCACTCATGTGACTTCGTACCTGAAATCTCCTGCAACCAACGATCATACATGCATACATATATAATATCTTAATGAATGCGTTAGCTCGATGAATACCATGAAATAAGAACACTAAACAACTAGCATAAAACTAGTGAGAAACCACATCAATAGCTATGCGTTAATTCAAACATCTGACTATAACATAATATTACGATAAACTAATCAAGATTAAACCAAGGTTAGAGATCGATTACGGTAGGGGTACTACATTATGTACTAGCTTAGCATACTCTAACAACTTTTGTGCGACATGCTACATCCAATTAAGTCTCCATCGGCATCTCTATTGTGTTTATGGATTGGGATTCAATGTACTCTTTTTATACATAGATTTTACTTTCAACTAAGGAGGTTTGTATGTACTTACTTGTCTTTCGATTGTATCCCTATTTCAAGAATTTCTTCTATCAACAAATCATTTTTTGTAAGTTGTACAAGTGGATGCTTGAAGATGCCTTCCATGCTAGCCTTGTTGATACGTTCAACACCATCTTGTGCAACAAATCTTTCGAACTCCATTTTTCTGAATTGAAGAGTGAGTAGTAGGGACAATCTAGGATACTTACAGAGGTTTTGTAAGAGAGATAAATAGACCTAAATATTATGGCTTAATAATGATCAATAGGTAAATAGATAAGAAACTCTCAATATCAAAATAACTTTCTTAGTTGTCTTTACTAGAAATGGATAGACCTCCTAATAATGGCTTTATGACTGTATGTCAACTTTAGACTCAATCCAAGAAGAGCTATAACTAATATGCGATATCTAGATTTATTATCTCTATAATATAACAATCCAATAATTATGTTTCCACGCATCTATACCACAACACAAAAATCATGCTAGTGTTCAGCCATAGCAATTGATATCCTAATTATAGAATGTGAAATATGCACATAACTATGAATAAAGATTAAGAAAAACAAAGAAACATGCTTATTGCAAACATAAATGAATAATGGACAAGAATTGAATTCATTGTAGATAGTTTTGAATATCAAATTCACTTATTTGTGTGTATTTAGTAACTCATGTACTTGTCGCCAACCATTTATCTCTTTCATAAATTAAACACTTATTAATAACATTAAATGGCTGAGTAATTATGTTTTAGTAGAAATTGAAAATAAAATATTTTATTTCAGGATAGCTCACACTATTCCCTATCATATTTTAGACTCTCGATTTTGTTAGTAGTGGTTTGATGTCTTTCGAGCTAATCATTGCATTTATTTAGTTATGTTTGCTAGCCTACTCCCAGCCTGTGCCAAAATGGGAGCTTTGGATCAGGGTATGGACATCCATCAAAGCATAAAAGATAGAGGAATTTTGTTAGATGTCGTTGCAACTGCACAAAATGGATTTGTTGAGAAGGCTTTAGAAACTTTCAAGCAAATGCAATTGGCAGGTGTAAAGCCAAATTCCATGACCATTGCTACTATCCTCCCTGCCTGTGCCAAAATGGGAGATTTGGAATAAGGTATGGACATTCATCGAAGCATAAAGGATAGAGAAATTTTGTCAGATGTTATAGTTGTAATTGCCTTGGTAGACATGTATGCAAAATGTGGAAGCATAGATAAGGCACGTGAACTATCTGATAGAATGCATGAAAGAAATGCTGTCTCATGGACTACAACGATTGCTGGATATGCACAAAATGGATTTGTCAAAAAGGCTTTAGACACTTTCAAGAAAATGAAATTGGAAGGCATAAAGCCAAATTCCATAGCCTTTGCCAGCATCCTCTCTGCCTGTGCAAAAATGGTAGCTTTGGAACAGGGTATTGACATCCATCAAAGGATAACGGATAGAGGAATTTTGTTAGGTGTTGTACTTGCAAATGCCCTGCTTGACATGAATGCAAAATGTGGAAACATGGACAAGGCTCATGAATTGTTTGATACGATGGCACAAAGAGATGTGATCTCGTGTGATCTCATAGGAGGAAGGGATTGTTGATACAAAATTGAACGCTCACTCCTCAATCACAGTTCTATGGTTTTATGAGATTAAACTAGGACAATTAACCACCACATGTATATTTTTTGCAACATGAAATTAAAAACTAGGGCAATTTGAATCTACCTCCTGCATGGGATTGTCTTCGATGCGGGTTTGATGTTCTTGGGGGTTGAAGTCACCACAGACGCCTACACAGGATTGCCATTCACAAATGAATTCCCCACCTCTTTTTTTATTTTTGTAATTGCCGCTGTCGTTGGAATTACGACGAACTCGAGCACTTTTTTGTAAAAAAGAAAATTCTCATTTCTAATGCCTTCTTCGTCGAAACCAAATGGGTAATTTCCATCGGAATTACGATGAATGTGGGCATTTAAAAATAAATAAATAAAAATTTGGCCACAATATACCTTCTCTGTCAGAAACCTCAATCAAAAAACTAGTCCAAATGTATTAGTGTGTCGAGTGTGCTTTCTGATGGTCCTTGGTTGATTGGAAAATCTATGCTTGTTCTGCAAAAGTGGTTGCATAAGATGGACCTAAATGAATCTTTTTTTGTACAAGCTCCTGTTTGGGTCAGATTGTCGGGCCTTCCACTAGAGTTTGAGGTTGAAGATTTTTTTAAATGAATTGCTAGTTCCTTTGGGGAACTCTTATCTATGGATCCTATCACAGCGGCTAGAAGAAGACTCACCTTTGCTAGGATTTGTGTGGGACTTATGCAAGGAACGAATATTCCTTTATCTATTGAGATTAATTCTAGATTGGGGAAGTGGGTCCAACCTATGTAATATGAAAGTGTCCCTAAATTGCATGTGTTTCACTACAAAAAATCAAGGCATACTGCTAGAAAATGCCCTCTAGAAGTTATCAAAGAGAAAGAAAAGAAAAACAAGACAATGCAATGGAGAGCCAAAAATCTTGCTAAGCAACTGATGATTGCTAAACAAAAAAAATGGTAGAAGAGGCCCAAAGTGTAATCATCTGTGACACTTTTGAGCAACAAGCGAATATTAATTTGGAAAACCCAGAAAACCATATGTTTGAAGAAGGGAAGGAGGATAAAATAGGAAAAGATGAGAGAGAACGACAAAACACCAATTAGAAGGAACAACAAAGTGATAACCTGGAAGACGGAGAAATACAGGTGATTTTGTAGACCAAGGAGGAAGTGGATTCAAACTGCACTATGGAAAACACTAACAAAGATAGCCCTAGATCTAACTATGAGGATGCCCAAAGGTGTTTTATCCTTGGAGGGATCTCGTCATCAAAATCACAACAGTCAGTGGATATGGTGAAATCTACTTTCCAGTAGTCCCCAATGAATTCATTGCTTAATATAAGTGCTAAGTGGGTTGAGGATGATGATGTCAAGTAGAAGACAATCATGCAGAACAACCAAGAGGAAGATATTTGGAATAATGAAGTTGCAGAATGAAAGAAAGTTGGAAAAAAGGGGCCAAAATATACCCCTCGGGATACTCTAGTCAAGACAAGAAATAGGACTAAAGCCGAGATGGTTTTATCCCCTCTCCCCCTGGAAGAAGATCAGCAAGTGAGATCAACAATCAAGAGGTAAGAAAGAATATAGCGGATGGTACTCAGATGACCATCCTTGAGGTATGTTCCCTAAAAAGAAAATAAAAATTGTTTTATGGAATATAAGTGGATTGAATAGTCCACACAAACAAGATGTGTTTAGAAATTTAGTTAGAGAGTATAAACCAGATATTGTTCTTATCCAAGAAACTAAAATGACTAAAGAGAAAGTTGAGAAGATTAATCTTTTTAAGGATGGTGGAGTTTTAGGAGGTAGCTCGGATGGTGCTTCTGGGGCCATTGCCATTTTCTGGAATTGAAGGCGTGTTATTGGGGTGCCTATTAAGCAGGATAGTAATTTGGCTTTTGTTAGGTTTCATCATTTAGGGGATGGTACATCTTGGCTCTTGACTAACATCTATGCCCCTAATAATAGACTTAGTAGATGTAAATTTGGGAAGAAGCTGGAGGCCATTTGGTCTCTTTTTAAGGATGAAAGGTGGATGGTCATGGGGGGCTTCGATACCCCTCTCCATGACAATGAGAAGTTTGGGGGCATCCCATCTCAGATAGAAAGTAAAATGGGCCTACTAAACTTTATTAATAAATAGGGTCTGGATGATATAGATCTCCAAGGTGCCAATTTTACCTGGACCAACCGAAGGGCGGGGGGAGATCTTATTCAAGTCAAATTAGACATGGCCCTAATCTCTAATGACTTGTGTAGTCACATAAATCTATCCACTCAATTAAATAAATATTTAATATTTATTTGATTATTTAACCATCAATAATCAGTTAATTTCATCCTCAATCTCTTCTCCTATTAATTAAATAAATTATTCAATTTATTTAAATTAATTCATTAAGCCACACTCTAAATCAATTAAATGAATAAAACATATTTATTTAATTTAACCCCCTTTCCTCCTTTAAATAAATAAATAAATATTTATTTAAATCCCTAAACTACCCCCCCACTTGCATTCTCCTACAAATGCAAGTTGCACCTATTTGATTGAAATAATGAATTTTATTTTAATTAAAATCCTCTTTTCTCTCACCTACTAGACTCTTCTAACCCATTCTAGATTCTTCTAAACCATTCCTAATTATCCTAATCACCCTCCCTAATTATTGTCATATCCCTAAGCAACTTGGAGTCACTTCTCAAAACCTCAAAGTCTTTGAAAAATATTAAAAGCTTTTATCCTCCCACAAGTTAACCGCTAAAGTCCTCCAAACCATTAATGGTTCTTACATAACCATTTATGGCTCTTATATGATCATTAATGGTTAAACTCAACTCACCCACATGGTTAGAGACTTTCCCTCTAACTCAACCCTGATTTAATTCATGTGTCTCTTCAAGCATTCATTGCTTTGACCATGGTTTCCCCCACTAACTCTTGCACAAGAGTTTGTCCATTGGATAAAGGCATTATTCATTTGATAAAAGATTTATTCATTCAGCTCAAAGCCTAACCCAACCTCCTAAGGTAACCTTCAAGTCATCTCAAGAATTTAATGCTTATTCCCTCTCCTCTCAACCCATCTCATGTTGACATTTGTCATCCTAGGATTGGGTTGAAAGCCCTCACATGGATCACAAACCCATCAATCCTAACCCTTGTTGAGAGTAATCAATCTCAACCATCCATTTCTCCATTTTTCCTATTAATAGAGACCATTGTTTCTTAATCTAGATCCATAAATCTTGTATGCATCAAACTTATACCAAATTTGAGAGAGCATCTAGGAACACATTTTTTGTTATTTTGGATAAAATTAACATAGATTAATTAGATACTTTCTCATATTTAGCTTGCATTTGCATAATTAATCATTATCCATAATCTTGAATCTCCATAGGACATCCATAGTAGTGGAAAAAGCTAAAGGCTACACTCATGTGGAACTTGGAGAGGAGAGAAACAAGGGAGGAGCGGCTATGAACATTTTAGAGAGAATTTGGGAGGGTTTAGTGTCTTTCCACCATTTTTGTATTCTTTCTATAATCTGTTTGATATCTCTCTTTATCTGCATGCTTAGGATTGTAGTTTCTTTTGTCTTTCATTTCTGATTGATACTAACAACACTAATGTTTGACTTGAATCTTGTGTGTTCCTAACATCCTTTTTGTAGTGCATCAACTTGTTTTTCCATTATGCGTGCTCCCTATCGGATATTTCTCGAATTGGTTCTGACCACTTTCTTGTGGGTTTTGTGGTGGAGAATATAAGTGTTAAAAGAAACTTCCTGTTTATATTTGAAAGGATGTGGCTGGACCTTCCTAACCTTGAGAAGGTCACTGAGGAGTGGTGTTCAATTGATGTCAAAGGTACTTCGACGTATAGAATGGCGAAAAAATTAAGGCATGTGAAAGATAAAATTAAGGAATGGAACAAAGAAGTTTTTGGGGTTCATTTTGTTGTCAAATCCAAAACCCATCTTGAGCTAAAGGAAATACAAGATAAAATCCAAACCAATGGATATAATGAAGTGTCTATCAGAGAGGAAAATGAATTGCTTGTCAAGTATCATAAGATCATCGGAAGAGAAGAAGAATTTTGGAAACAACGGTTTAGATCTCTTTGGCTTAAAGTTGGGGACAAAAA
The DNA here is from genome assembly GCF_030272615.1 of Cryptomeria japonica. Taxonomy (NCBI): domain Eukaryota; kingdom Viridiplantae; phylum Streptophyta; class Pinopsida; order Cupressales; family Cupressaceae; genus Cryptomeria; species Cryptomeria japonica. The sequence continues at coordinate 699,100,055 of NC_081413.1, read as the reverse complement.
TAGAAGGTTTTTCCATATGACTATTGTGAAACATAAGGCTACTAATAGGATCTTTAAATGGAGAATTGGTGGAATTGAAACAAGGAAGGATGATGAGATTGAGAATGAAGCCAAAAAAAAATTCAAATCTCTTGTCTCAACAGATAGCAGTCTGGATGATCTTTCCCAGAGGGCCCTCTTAGAGACCATTCCTTCCATCATTAATAATATTCAGACCAAGGTTTTGGTGGCCATTCCCTCTGAGGGGGTAGTTAAGAAAACCTTGTTATCCTTTGATGGCAATAAAGCCCCGGGATTGGATGGGTTCCCGTTGTTCTTCTTTCAATCTTTTCAGAACATTCTCAAATTTAATTTGGTTAAAGGACTGCAATAATATTTTGGGGATATGATTATCTTAAAGGATATGAATGCTACTTTTCTGGTTTTGATTCCCAAATGTCTTGAAGCTGATTTGATGGATCAGCTTCGACCGATAAGTTTATGCAATTCTTTCTATAAAATTATCTTGAAGGTCATTACTGGTAGACTACTCACAATTGTTCCTTCTATTATATCACCCCAATAGAGTGGCTTCGCACTTGGCAGATAAATCCTTGACTCTATCATTACTATTCATGAAAATATACACTCGCTGGTGGAATCGAAGAAACAAGGCTTCTTGATGAAATTGGACTTGTCTAAAGCCTATGATTAGGTGAGCTAGGGTTTCTTGGACAAGGTACTTGGTGCTTTTGGCTTTTGTGATAAGTTTATTTAGTTGGTTGACAAACTTATCTCGACTCCTTTCTCTGTCATTGTGAATGGTGTGTCTTCCCCCTTCTTTAAAACTTCTAGGGGTATCAGGTAGGGGGATCCCATCTCCCATATTCTCTTCATTATTCTGGTTGAATGTCTCGATAGTTTTATAGGCAAATTTGTTTCTTAGGGTCTTCTGCTAGGACTCTCTCCCTCTTCTGGATTCAAAGCCTATTCCCACCAAAAATTTGTTGATGATACCATCTTAATGGGAACTTCATTGATCAGATAAGCATCTGCTATGAAGAACCTTCTCAATACTTATAGTTCTACTTTGGGTCAAGCGATTAATTGGGAGAAAAGCTCTATTTTTTTCTTCAACAAACTGAAGGATTGATAGAACAAGATGGCCCAGATCCTTGGATGCCAAATTGGCAAGCCCCCATCTATTTACTTGGATCTTCCTTTGGGCATGAAACCTACAGATTTTTTTTGGAATAGTCTTGTTGATAGATTCAACAGGAAGCTGGCTAGATGGAAACGTACCCTTCTTAGTCAAGCTAGTAAAATCTAGCTGTTAAAATCTTCTCTCTAGAGTCTTTTGGTTATGCTTTAAGCCTTTTCAAAATTCATGGAAAATTTGCAGATGCTATTAAAAAAATTCAGAAAGCTTTCCTCTAGATTGGGGTTGAAGAGAAGGAGAGAGTTTCCCTCATTGCCTTGGATAATGTCTGCAAACTAAAAAGGGTGAGGGGACTGGGCCTCAGAAATATTAGAACCCTAAACAAGACCCTTCTAGCCAAACATATTTGAAGAATCTATTAGGGAACTATTGAGTGGAATGAAATTTGGAAGGCTAAATACTTACATGTGGTCCCTACCATGGAAGATTTCCTTGCCTCTAATCAGATACCAAGTGGCTTTACTGTTTAGAATAGTGTTACCCATGCTAAAGGTATTGTTAGTTTGGGAAAAGTTTGAGCCATTAGTAATGGTAGAAAGGTGGATTTCTAGGATAATGCGTGGATTGGAGGAGCTCCTCTCAATGATAATGGTGTTTCTCAGATGATCATCCAAACCTGCAAGGACAAGTTCAGTGTTAAAGTTGCTAACTACTGTAGAGATCAAAAGTGGGTGGACCTCAGCTCTATTGTGATAACTCAATGATGAACCAATAGTACCAAACTGGTAATGAGAGGGGGGGGGTGAATCAGTACAAACAAAAATATAGTCCAAAACCAGTTTGATAGCAAATACTCCAAATGACTGGCAAGCAGTGATACTAGCTGAAATAGAGTGCAACTAGTAAGACCCAAAATAACTAAAACAATCATGAACCGGTCACTCACTAAGCTTTCCTCTTCACTCAATACTATAGTACCATTACACCCTCATGCATGAATAGGGAAACTATCATCTGAGCTTCACAATAGTTAGTTTAGTATGTTTTATAGACAGGCATAAAACACAGAACCATCATATGCTCAACAGGTAATAACAAAGCATCACAAGAAAAAAGCATCACACATGACACACATATTTTTCACGTGGAAACCTATTGATGTGTATTTTGTACACGACCAAACATAGAATAAAATACCCAGAGGTGTCTTATCCTCTCTTGAATGCTGAAGATGTCACAAAAGGATCAATCGAGATGACTTCAAGGTTCTTCTTTGTAGGATCTCTACTTGTGGATAAGCACCAGTGGTCATTGTGTTTGCTATTTCTTCAAGGGGTCTTACGTACTTTCAGAGAAAGCTTGTTCATACTACTTCCTTTCAAATGAGGGAACATGATTTTCCTAATGCTGATAGATTTTCAAAAATATCAAAAGATAAGGGTTTCAAGGAAGAGATACTTAAACTAATCCTAAGAATGACTCAATGAAGGCTAGAATTGATAAGATTCTACCAATTTCAGTATCAGCAAGAGATTACAACTCTATTGGAATTGGTGCAATCTTCTAAGGGGATTCAATAACTTTCAAATCATCAAGGATATAGATACTATCAAGGAGATACATATCAATACTTCTAATGATGATTGAATTATTAATCAATCTCAGTGTTTCCAGTTGACCACACAAGGCATTCTTACAATCAATAAGAAGCTAGTGGTTTGGAATGTGAATCTTATCAAAGATCAAGCACAACAATTTGTCCTTCAAACTTAAAATTTAAATGCTATTTCAATTGAAAGTGATTCAAGAAGATAAACAATCATGAAGATATCCACAAGTATTGCAATAAAATACCATAACTTCAATATTTTATTGATCTCATAACCAAATGGACAACAATTGTTCAAATTTCTCTCTTCACTACTCAATTTTTCTACAACAATAACTTATTTCTCTCCAACTTTCTAACTTTCTTCACTCTAAACTCTCCCTAACCCCCTAAAATGAAATGAGTGAGGGCTTATATAGCATCCTCAAATACAATGAATGACCTAGATCAATTCGAGATCAATGGCCAAGATTTTACAATAAAACCCTAATTAGGGTTTGTTACAACAAACTTAATTCTGACCAATGAAATAATTGCATTATTTGGACACATGTCTTCTCTAAAATATTTGACCAATGGATAGCTGGGGTAGGTACATCAAAGTTTGTCCCATCTTTAATGAGTCAGGAACATTGAATCTGAACATGCTGAGGTGGACCAACATGACTGGAGGAGTGATGACTGGGATGCCACCTTGTCTAACACTTGGTTGATGCTCAATTTGGTGATGCTTTCCTTCAAATGATGGATGGGAAGATAGATGGAGAAGGTCGTCCGTAATGAAACTGGATTGGAGGAGGTCATCCTTAATGATGTTGGACTGGAGGAGATAGTCCTTGTCCTAGCTTGATCTTTTTTGATGAGAGTCTACCAAGTAGTTGATCCTCCAGCTTTGGGGGTCGTCATTTGATGCCTACACAAAACTTAAAATTAGTCTTTGAGCATAATATCTTAAAGTATAGGATCTAAGACCTTTCAAGGGAATAATTTAGATATTAATTTGAAAATGACAAGATAAATCCAAGAATTATAAATTTTCAAATTAATTATGAATGGAAATCAGATTTTACAAGACTTGAATTTTAAAAGATTGCTATGAAATCAAAATAAGTCTTGAATAAGAACTTCAAAAAAATTGATTCTTCACACCTCTTCTTTGAAAGCTTAACTATCAACCTTTGGAAATGAAGAAAAGGAGATCAAAATTTGCTGGATAAGGAGTGAATTTTTGGTCTTCCTTTGGATAAATTATGCCTCAATCAGCCTTCAAAAGAACTTTACTTTCCACCAGCCTCCAAACACTTAGCAAATTCTGAAAGTTAGCCTCCAACTTAATAAAAATTCGCTCCTCTAATTTGCTCCTCAAATTCGCATGTGAATAATGAATGAATGATTTGCATTTTGTCCATAATACACCTCCCTTATATAAGGTGCTCACCCTAATTCCTCACGAGGCCAACCTAGGTCAATTAGCAATAAAATACAATAAAATTGCTCTTAAAAGGAGGCCAACTTACCTAAAAAGACAAAATAAAAGGCTTGAGCACTCACCTTAATTTTTTTTTAATTTTAAAATTAAATACAAGGCTTCCAAGGTGAATTTTATATTTATTTTAAGGCTTGAAATTAATTAGTTCAATTGCAAATGCCTTAATTCATGCAAACTTGCTTTAGCCTCGCCAAATGTCTTGAATTTGGCAAATTTAGTGAAAATTGAGGAATATTAAGGTTTGATCAAGGCTTAATGAAGCTTCTTTCCTCCTTAGGCATTGAATTATCCAAAGTGATGAAGGTCTAAATTACTTTCAAAGCTTGTTTGAACCTCACATCTAGGCTTGTTTACTTCATGAGTCAAAATTTTCAAAAACCTAGATTTGCAAATTCCCATGCCCTTGTCTTCACAATCTTGCAATTTACCCTTGACTCACTCTAACAAGGTTGAATGATAGCCTTTTTGATGACTTTTCCCTAGACCCTTTGGAAGGGTCAGGAGCAATTTTTCAAATTAGGACTTGAATACCTTGTTTTCTTGACTCCAAAATCTTCCGAAAGGAAATCTCATGTTTGTTTTGACCTAATCAAAGTCTTGCATTTCAAATTTTAGCATTTCACATGAGAAAATTAAGTGATAATGTGAATTTCACCCTGGACCCTTTGGAAGGGTCAGGAGCAAAATTATCTCTTGAGCTCAATTTTCTAGTCTTCTTCACTTCAATTCATCAAAACTTAGTCAATTTGAGTCCACTTCTCAACTTGCTATCATTAATTTGATTTTCACAAGGTGAAAAGGGTCACTTTTGTTCAACAACCTAGCTAGGGATAGGACCTATCCTAAATTTTTCTCTAGACCCTCTAGAAGGGTCATGAGCAAAATTCACTCTTGAGCTCAAAATTAACACTTTTTGAAGGTCCAAATCTCTCCAAGGCATTCCAAATGGCTTTTTTCACTGTAGTCTAGGCCTAGTTTTACTTAAACTTTGGAAGAAAAGGTGGCTTTGATTTTTTTCGCCCTAGACCCTTTGGAAGGGTTAGGAGTAATTTTACTTGCTTAGGCTTACTCCTCCATCATTTTAACTTCAATCCACCTCACAAGGTTAGGAAATAGTCTCCTTCATTCACTCTATCCAAGTTTGATTTGTTCTTGTAAGGCAAAATAGGGGATTTTAAGATTTTTGCTCTAGACCCTTTGGAAGGGTCAAGAGAAAAAATCTTCCTCTAACCTAGAATCATCACTTTTGGAAGCCAACATCAACTCAAAGGTGGTCTCAAGGGCAATTTCTACCTTGGTCTAGTCTTGTCTTAGCACAAACTTGAAAGGAGCACATTGGTTTTAAGATTTTCGCTCTGGACCCTTTGGAAGGGTCAGGAGTGAAAATAAGGTTTTAGGGAAATTTTCCAATCCTTTCATCTTAAAATCACCTCCAAGGAACAGATCATCTTGCCTCACTCCTTTCCAAGTCATGAAAATCAAAAAGTTGTCTTGACCTTGCAAGGAAAATGGAGAATTTGGAAATTTCATTCTGGACCCTTTGGAAGGGTCAGGAGTGAAATTCTCTCTTGGCTTCAAAATTTGCATTCTTGACCACCCAATTCCACTCTAAGGAAATCCAAATGCCTTCTCATACCCATATCTAAGCTTAGTTTTGTCCAAAATTTGGAAGAGAGGATAGTTTTTAGGATTTTCGCTCTGGACCCTTTGGAAGGGTCAGGAGTGAAAATCTCTCTTAGGCTAAATTCCTTCATCTTTTCAACCTTAATCTTCAAAATGAAAAAAAAACACCTCCTAACACCCATTCAAGCCATAAAAACCAAAAAGTTGTCTTGACCTTGCAAGGAAAATAGGTGTTTTTAGGAATTTCGCTTTGGACCCTTTGGAAGGGTCAAGAGAGAAATTCACTATTTGGCTCAATTCCTTTTCTTTTCAATGATTTATTAGCACTTCAAGTCACTCCCAGGGGAAATTCCTTCTTGATTTTACCTTATCCCACACTTGACCTAGCAAAACTTGATAGCAAAGAGTGTTTTTGAGAAAATTCACTCTGGACCCTTTGGAAGTGTCAGGAGCGAAAATCTCAATCTTGACCAAAAATATTCATTTTTCCAACTTGAAAACTCTTTGCAAGGTAGGATTTCATCTTTCATCGTGCTAGGAATAAAGTTTCATGTCCAAGAAAGGCTAAAAAATAGGTTTATAAGGAATTTCGCTCTGGACCCTTTGGAAGGGTTAGGAGCGAAATTTCCTTTCCTAGCCAGAATCCTTCATCTTCACAACTTCTAAACATGCCCAAGGGTTTCAATATGTTCATTCTTCCTTTCATTGTGTCTTGGATACCTCAATCTAACCAAACAAGGCAAGAAATGTCTCCTATAGAGATTTTTGCTCTGGACCATTTGGAAGGGTCATTAGCGAATTTCTTAATTTAGGCTTATTCCACCATCATTTCAAGTTGAATTCACCTCTCAAGGAAAGAAGACACTACTCCTCTCTCATACAAGCCATAAAAATCCAAGTTTGACTTGATTTTACAAGAAAAACAGGTGATTGAAGAATTTTCGCCCTAGACCCTTTGGAAGGGTCAAGAGCAAAATTCTCCCTTTTGGGAAAAATCCTTCATTTTTCAATTCAAAACATCTTCAAGAGGCAAAACAAGTTATCTCCCTTCCATTCATGCCAAAAAAATTGACCTTCTTCACTACACAATAAGAGCTTTTGGGAATTTCGCTCTGGACCCTTTGGAAGGGTCAGGAGCGAAATTTCCCTTTTTGTCCAAAATTCCTCATTTACTCATGTTTCCAAATCTTCAAAGGTGACAAGAATGTTCAATACTCCCTCCAAGATACCCTGCACATCAAAATTTAGCCAAAGGAAGAAATGAGGTTTAATATGATTTTCGCCTTGGACCCTTTGGAAGGGTCAGGAGCGAAATCTCCATTCTAGGCCAAATTGCTCAATTTTCATGTTTAAAACCACCTCATAAGGCAAAGTTAGGTAATTTTCCAAGCTAGGAACAAGGTTGCAAGTCTATCCAAGGAAAGAAATAGGGTTTAAGATAAATTTCGCTCTGGACCCTTTGGAAGGGTCAGGAACAAAATTTTAATTTAGGCATCAATCTTGCTCTTCAAAATCCACCAACTCCTTCCTCAGGCAAGAACATATCATTTCACCTCCAAACATGCCCTACTTAGTCAAAAATGAGAAGAAAAAGGAGGTCTATAAGGATTTTCACCCTAGACCCTTTGGAAAGGTCAGGAGCGAAATTGAGATTCCAGGCCAAGTCTTACCTTGGTTTTCTTCATTCTCCATCAAACTTGATCATATCAACTCCCTTTCTTCACTGACTCTGCTCAACTGACTTAGACCCGGAAACAAACAGGACCCTGACAAGAAAACCTTCTTTCAATCTAGACCTGACCTAAGACCTATTCACCCTGTTCCTTGATCTAACCCACTTGACTCTGCTAAAAGGCATGCTTCATTATGGCAAACTTGAGGTTTTAGGAAGATGACCAACAACTTCCCAAAACTAGGCTAGACTCAGCTTGGAAGAAACCCTAAAATGAGCTTCTAAGGATTAGCCCTAATCTAGCCATGCCAGGCAAACCACTCACTCACTCAAAAAACCTAGAAAGCAGAGAGAAAAATAAGAAAAAGGAAAGAAAAACCTAAAGAAAAAAGAGGGGGTCCCCATTCTAATGGGGCGATGTGTGAAATGATCACAACAAAACCCAACTGGGAAAAACCACGGTGGGGATGAATACCCACAATCTGCTTTTGAACCCTTTAGAAGTCTGCTCTGTTAGGAGCCTTGTCTAATTAAAGACATTACAATAGGTTCTGCTAGGAACCGATCCTATTAGGGATCACCCAGTCAAGGGATGACTACAATACCCAGTTAAGGGTTAAACCCAGTTGGGGTTACCTTGTTAGAGGATTTCAAGAACTTAATAGATAAAGGATCTCCAGAGCTCTATAGCTTCCCAGAAATCATTAACTTTGAGTTACTTGGTTAAGGGATTTGAATCAAGCCGATTAAAGCTACCCTATTAAGGGATTTGTATCAAGCCAGTTAAGGCTACCCTGTTAAGGGATTTCACAACTATTGAAGTGGTTAAAGATCAACAGGAATTACAATGATCTGGTAACAATACTCCATGCTAATGCAGATCCGTTTTGGCTCCTCTTCACCTTTTGCACATTCACTTTGCAGGTATCTCTTCTCTCCTTTGGTCTAGCAAGAATCATGTATCACTTCCCTTGGATACACACTCACAACTTTTTCCAACAACCTTAGAAAGAAACACAACATCGACCTTATAGGAAATAGACAGGTCGGTAGCAAAAACCCTAAACCCTAAACCTATTAGGTTAAGCAATTCAAGCGGTTCAATCTTGACCATTGAATCACACTGCATTAAATGCAACAGTCTTGAATCGATCTTAAGACATTATCCATCATCCATTATCCACCAATTTCATGGCGACTGATAACCCATCACACGTTATCATCGTTTGACAAATTTTGCACATTCCCGAGGTAGATAGGAATAGACTTCTTCATGCAAGATCCTTCACGCGCACAGAGCTTATGTGGCAACATGACCTGTTCTTTGTTATACTATTAAATCATCACACAAATATCACCAATTAAGTCACACAAGCTTGAGGTACTCCAACTGGAAATCCTAAAGTGGAAACTACCTACTAACCGGTAGTCACATAGTGCTTCCATGTGCCGGTTCATCTTGAACAAATATACTGCTTCACTTTGGCATATATACCGGTTCACACATATGCCGGTTCTCTCTTCTCACATATCACATATGTCAGTTCACTTCATATCACATATTGACATCAATGACAACATACGATATCATTATGTCCTTATACCAGTTCACATAATGCCAACAATCTCCCCCTTTGGCATTGATGGCAATATACAAAGATATCTCTCTTCTTCACATCTTCTCCCCCATTTTTTGCAGATATCCTTTTCGCTTCACTCCTTCTCCCCCTTTGACAACAATGCTAAAGTGGAGGCACAAGCAACCCTGTTCCATTATGCTGCTCCCCCTGAGGAGTAGCATTCTTCAACACATCAATCAACAAAAATTTGACTATACAATACCTGACTGATGTGGAACAAATACTTTTAGTTCACCTCCTAAAGGGGTAGTACCCCCAATTCACCTCTTAAATGCAGAAATGTAGTCTTTGGAAGAGGCTTGGTGAATATGTCTACTAACTTCTCCTTACTGGAAACATGTTCCAGTGCAATCTCTTTATTCTAAACCTTTTCCCTCAAGAAATGACACTTGAGCTCAAAATGCTTGGTTCTAGAATGTAAAACTAGATTCTTTGAAATATTGATAGCACTTGTGTTATCACAGAATATACTTACTGGTTTAGATACAGGGATTTTGAAGCCTTCTAGTACATGCTTCATCCAAATTGTCTGAGTGCAGTTCATGAAAGCTGCAACATACTCCGCTTCTACTATAGACTGAGAGATACAAGTTTTCCTTTTACTCATCCATGAGACTAGTCTACCACCGAGAAAGAAAGCACCACCGGTTGTGCTTTTCCAGTCATCCACATTACCTACCCAATCAGCATCTATGAACACTTTCAAATTGAAATCATTGTTGTATGGGTACCACAATCCATAGTCAACTGTTCCCTTCTGATACCTAAGAATCCGCTTGACTACAATCAAGTGGGATTCTCTTGGACTTTTCTGGAACCTTGCAGTAATGCCAACTGCATGTGCAATATCCAGTCTACTATGCACTATATAATGTAACTTACCAATCATTGATTGGTATTCCTTCTCATCAACCAGTGCAGAATCATCCTCTTTTGTCAATTTGCAACTGGTCACCATCGGTGTACCAACTGGTTTGCTATCTTCCATGCCAAAAGTCTTCAACATCTCTTTGACATATTTGGACTGAGTGATAAAGATTCCATCTTTCATCTACTAGATCTGTAGTCCAATGAAGAACTTAATCTCCCCTATGAGTGACATCTCAAACTCTTTCTTCATCTCATCAGCAAACTCATGACTCATCTTGTCATCTCCATCAAAGATAATGTCATCAACAAAGACCTCACAGATCAGGATCTGATATCCTTCAGACTTCAAGTAGATATTGCTATCTTCACTTGTTCTCTCAAATCCAATCTTCACAAGATGGGAATGTAGGTGCTCATACCATGCCCTACGTGCTTGCTTCAGACCATATAAGGCTTTATGTAGCCTGCACACCATATCACTATCTTCAGATAGGGAAAACCCATCTGGTTGCTGTATATATACCTCCTCTTCAAGTACACCATTTAGGAATGTAGATTTTACATCCATTTGATTTACTTTGAAACTTTTACAAGCTGCATATGCAAGAAGCATATGAACTCCTTCCAATCTGGCTACAGGAGCAAAGGTTTCTCCATAGTCTTCTCCTTCTTCTTGAGCATATCCTTTGCACACCAATCTGGCTTTATTCCTAATCACTATGCCATCCTCATTTAGCTTGTTTCTAAACACCCATTTTGTGCCAATGACATTTTTATGCTTCGGTCTAGGTACTAAGGACCATGTACCATATTTCTCTATTTGATCAAGTTCCTCTTCCATTCCCTTGATCCAGTCTTCATCTTTATGAGCCTCTTTGAATGATTTAGGCTCAAATTCAGAGATCATACATGAGTTTTCTTTGATCTTTCTCCTTGCAAGGATTCCTGCATCCTTATCTCCTATGATCTACTTAGGATCATGATTCAACTTGACATACCGAGGAGTGGTCTTGACTAGTTCTTCTTGCTTTTCCTCTTCATCCTCATCTTCATCAGTATTAACATTCACCGGTTCAGGAACACTGTTACTGGTACCTGGTTGACTGACAACCAGTTCCCAGAAGGTTGCAACCGGTTCATTCACAGCTTGCTTACTGTCAGTTTCCTTAGTTTTGTCAGAGGATTCATCAATTCTTACATTGATACTTTCCATAATTCTCTGAGTCCTATTGTTGTAACACTTAAAAGCTTTACTCTTGGTGGAATATCCTAGGATTATTCTCTCGTCACATTTAGCTTCAAATTTGCCTTGATGTTCACTCCTCTTGATGTAACATTTGCTACCAAATACCCTAAAGTAGCTGACCATAGGTGTCTTAATGTTCCAATACTCATAAAGAGTTTTGTCCTTACCTTTCTTGATGAGTACCCGGTTCATAGTGTAGACTGCAGTGCTCACTACTTCTCTCCAAAAGGTGTGAGCAACCTTTCCTTGAGTCAACATGGTTCTAGCTGCTTCAACCATAGTCTGGTTATTCCTTTTTGCTAGGCCATTCTGCTATGGAGTCTAGGGGGTAGACAACTGCCTTTTGATGCCAAATTCTTCACAGTACTTGTTGAATTCACCGAAAGTGAATTCCCCTCCTTGATCGATTCTGAGACACTTGATTCTTTTACCGCTTTCCTTCTCCAGTAATGCTCTGAAAGACTTGAATTTCACAAAGGCTTTAGAATTTTCTTTCAAGAATGTGACCCACATCATTCTTGAGCAGTCATTAGTGAGAATCATGAAGTACCTGTCACCCTACACACTTCTAGTTTTCATAGGACCACAAAAATCAATATGCACAAGATCAAGCAAGTTGTCAGCAGTGAAATATTTACCTTTAAAGGTTGAGGAAGACATTTTCCCCAATTGACACTCTCTGCACAAGGTATTATCCGGTTTGCTTAGCACCGACAACCCTCTAACTGCTTTGATCTTACTAGCCTTCACAATGTTATCAAAGTTTACATGGTAGAGTTGCCTATGCCATATCCAGCTATCATCAAGCTTAGCCATAAGACATGTACTTATATTTGCATTCAAATGAAATAGGCTACCTTTGGTCTACATGTCGGTGGCCACCAATTTACCATCTTTTCCTTTGATTTTGCAAACTCCATTCTTGAATTCTAGAGTAAGGGCACTATTATTTAGCTGGGCAACACTTAGAAGGTTGTTTCTGAGACCATGAACCTAGTACACATTGTCAGCACTTCTCTTTCCATTCAGAGAGATGGACCCTCTACCTTTGACCATGCATGGTGCATCATTGCCAAAGCGAACCACACCACCATCATACTCCTCCAAGGATAGAAACTTGCTCTGGGCACCTATCATTTGGTGAGAGCAGCCACTGTCAATGACCCACTCATTGGCATTATCAAACTGGGAGACAAGAGCCTTCTTGTCTGCCACATCTTCCTTTATAGCAACAAACACAATGTCTTCATTCTCTTCATCTTCTGATTCCTCATCTGTGACACCTTCATCAATTGCCACAAAATAGTTTCTCTGGTTTCCTCCTTTGAATTTCCTGAACCTTTCTGGTTTGTCCTTGTTATCGCCATTAGGACAGTTTATAGCAATATGTCCTATCTGGTTACAAGAAAAGCATTTCAAAGGTAGCTTACCTTTGTATTTATCAGTTCCTTTAGGAAGCTTCCTAGCAAGGAGAGCTTCAAATGCCATCAGAATCTCCTCATCATTCATTTCTTTGCTTTGACTAGGTTCCCCACTAGTGCTAGCCTCTTTTCCTTTTCTAGATGGTATAGCAGAGGCTTTGAATGCTGATTCAGTCTTTTGAACACTGCCATCAAAACTATTTAGCTCATAGGCTATTAACTTGGCTATGATGGAGTCCAAGGATACTTTAGACTTGTCTATTGATCTCAGCTCCTGAATAGTAGCAACCCTTATTGCATAGACCAGCAACAGGGATCTCAGGACTTTGCTTACCACAATGGAATCTTCTATTTTACCACCTGCACTCTTGATTTCTCCAACAACTATTTTGATTCTTATTCCAGACTGCTGAATGGTCTCACCTTCAACCATCCGCATATCTTCAAACTTTCCTCTTAGGCTTTCTTCCTTAGCAAGTTTTACATGTTCATCACCACCATAGATATTTTCAAGAGCATCCCATACCTCTTTGGGATTTACCTTGTCTTGAACATCAATAAACTCAATGTCAGATAGACTACTGATGAGGGCTTCCATGACTTGCCCATTTTCTTGTATCTCTCTCTTTTGGTCACCGGTGAGAGTACTGGTAGGGACAACATAGACATTCTCAACATAACTCCAGTGTTGAGCACCCATGCTTTTGATGAATATCTTCATCCTATCTTTCCATATACCAAAATTTTCCCTATTAAACTTTGGACCTTCCCTCTTCATCATTTGACTGGGATCTTTACCTCAAGCGATTAAGCTTACAACATAGAGGACCTAGAGTGCTTTGATACCAATTGATAACTCAATGATGAACCAATAGTACCAAACCCATACTGAGAGGGGGGGGGTGAATCAGTACAAACAAAAATATGGTCCAAAATCGGTTTGACAACAAATACTCCAAATGACTGGCAAGCAATGATACTAGCTGAAACAGAGTGCAACCGGTAAGACCCAGAATAACTAAGCTTTCCTCTTCGCTCAATACTATAGTACCATTATACCCTCATGCATGAATAGGTAAACTATCATCTGATCTTCACAACAATTAGTTCAGTATGTTTTATAGATAGGCATGAAACACTGAACCATCATATGCTCAACAGGTAATAACAAAGCATCACAAGACAAAAGAATCACACATGACACACATATTTTTCATGTGGAAACCCAACTGGGAAAAACCACACTCGGGATGAATACCCATAATCTGCTTTTGAACTCTTTAGAAGTCCACTCTGTTAGGAGCCTTGTTTGGTTAAAGACATTACAATAGGTTCTGCTAGGAACCGATCCTGTTAGGGATCACCCAGTTAAGGGATGGCTACAATACCCAGTTAAGGGTTAAACCTAGTTGGGGTTACCTTGTTAGAGGATTTCAAAAACTCAATAGCTAAAGGATCTCCAGAGCTCTATAGCTTCCTAGAACTCATTAACTTTGAGTTACTTGGTTAAGGGATTTGAATTAAGCTGGTTAAAGCTACCCTGTTAAGGGATTTGAATCAAGCCAGTTAAGGCTACCCTGTTAAGGGATTTCACAACTATTGAAGTGGTTAAAGATCAATAGGAATTACAATGATCTAGTAACAACACTCCATGCTAATGCAGATCTATTTTGGCTCCTCTTCACCTTCTGGACATTCACTTTGTAGGTATCTCTTCTCTCCTTTGGTCTAGCAAGAATCACGTATCACTTCCCTTGGATACACACTCACAAATTTTGCCAACAACCTTAGAAAGAAACACAACATTCACCTTATAGGAAATAGACTTGTTAGGTTAAGCAATTCAAGCGATTCAATCCTGACCATTGAATCATATTGCATTAAATGCAACAGTCTTGAATCAATCTCAAGACATTCTCCATCATCCATTATCCACTGATTTCATGGCGACTGATAACCCATCACGTGTTATCACCATTTGACAAACTTCGCACATTCCGGAGGTAGATAGGAATAGTCTTCTTCATGAAAGATCCTTCACGTGCACAAAGCTTATGTGGCAACATGACTTGTTCTTCATTATACTGTTAACTCATCACACAAAGATCACCAATTGTGTCACACAGGCTTGAGGTACTTCAACCGGAAATCTTGAAGTGGAAACTACCTACCAACCGGTAGTCACACAGTGCTTCCATGTGCCGGTTCATCTTGAACAAATATACCGCTTCAATTTGGCATATATACTGATTCACAATATGCAGGTTCTCTCTTCTCACATATCACATATGCCGGTTCACTTCATATCACATATTGACATCAATGACAATATACAATATCATTATGTCCTTATACTAGTTCACATAATGGCAACATATTGATCCTAACTTAAAGCAGGTTAACTTAGTGATCAACCAAGTAGTTATTAACCCAAGAAGGGAGGACCACCTGGTATGGAGCGGTACCCCTTTAGGGACTTATTCTATGGTGTCTGCTATCCTCAGGTTGGCTCAGTCTCAAGACTCTAGTCCCTGCTGGGCTAAGGGCTAGTGTTGAGGTTTGACTCCTAAATGATGAATACTAAGAGGGGGGGTGAATTAGTATACCAAAAAATATTGTAATCAATCTCTTAAATAGTTTAGCAGATAACCGGTGCAGCAGATTCATTAATAAACTTGTTAAGATTAATGCAAAATAAATAGAAAACAAAGCATTCACCCACAAGAGCACAATCACCATAACACAAGATATTTTATGTGGAAAACCAAATGGGAAAAGCCATAGTGAGTAGAAACTCAGAAGTGACTATCTATAGAATAGTAACCAGACTGATTAAGGTCAAACTGGTTAAGGTCATACAATGTTCTTCACCAGAACATATCCTGTTAGGAATCTAGATCTTCGTTAGGAGATAAGTCCTGTTAAAGACTACCTTGTTAAAGGATTTCAGATCCATAGTTGTGAACCACCTTGTTAGAGGATTTACATAAGATTTTTTGGGCCTACCCAATTAAGGGCTTTAGATTTGTCGAAGATATTAGTAATCAACAAGTGGATGATCTAGATAATAGCACATTATGCTTAATTAGATCCTTGACAACTCATTGTTAAGGCATTTCAGCAATACTTCAGTCTTCAATATCTCCACACTCTATCTCTTCACACAGACCTAATCTTCTCTTCAATATTTGCACATAACCTTTTCTATTCTTTCTCTCACATATGCAAACCCTAGACATGATGTCCTTATAAAGGAATCTAATTTCATATTGGTCCAATAGAATTAGAGTACAGTGCATCTAGACACATTTGGTAACACAACACAGACACACCACCAAGGTGTTAGTGGATGAACACCGCCAAAGTGGTTGTGGATGATAACTCATCACACACTACAATGATACCGGTTGGCAACTCATCATAGATATATACTGGTTAATACAATATACCAATTACCGGTTGTCAAAAATGAAGACTCAAAGATCGTAGTGTTCCCATCAAAAGTTAACTACCACTTGGGTCCTTCATACCGCTTGAGATCCTCAAACCACTTGAGGTCTTTATATCACTTAAGATCCTTGTACCTCTTGAGGTCTTCAATCAATTTGTGACCGGTAAACATCTTCTGCAGAATACCGATGGTCTAAAGACTACATATTCAATGACATACAATACCGGTTGGAACAATTACTAGTTGAGCATAACTCATACATCAAGTAAGTGTGTGTCCATCAATGACAATCATAACTAGACAACATCAAAATACCAACAATCTCCCCCTTTGGCATTGATGGCAACACTTAGGAAATTTTTGACATCTAAGTGGAAAAAAAATGATGCCATAATCAAAATTACTCCCCCTAAGCATATACACTACCCCTTTTGCAAAAATAAGTAAGTGCATGAAATGGTAATATTCACCAAAATTTTAATGTATGTACACTACTCCCCCTTTGCCAACAATGACAAAGTAATGCAAACTATCCTTTTTATAACATAACACAAAGTAGATGTTCATCACAATAAGGAATGAAATTTCTCAAAAATAGATTTAAAAATCTGCACAAAAGTTTCATGTCCAATGTCCATGACTCAAGTAATGAGGTAGCAACCTCACTTTCAGTCTTCATCTGGAATGCCAATTCTTCCATTGCATTGATGGTACTCATCTCTTTAGTTACTGTGATAGCTTCCAAGTTGAGAAAACATCTCTGAAGAACCTGCAGTTTTGGCAATAGGAGTAGTTGAAGCTCCTCCCAATCTTGAGTCCTATTGTTGATCTCTAAGTCCATCTTGTCAGTCTGACGCTGAAAATGATGAACAACTTGTCCATAGGAAGTGAATAAATCATAGGGAATCTTGAAGTTTCTGATGTATACCTGTAACTTTGATTGGAGTTGAGCTTTCTGTTTGAGCACATCTTCATAAAACAAATGGGATTGGCAGATTTTACTCAAAAGTAATTTACCCTCACCCATGGCAACACTGATATTATCCTTTTTCTTCAGTAGTTGTGTCTTGAGTTCATTCCTTTGCTTGACATAGGGAATGTTGAGTGCCTTTTCATAGTTCTTACTTGCAGTTGCTTGAGCAACATCTTCCAAGCATTGTACCTAGTCCTCCACTATGGTACAAAGAAGTTTGAGCCTGGATAGAGAGGGGTCGGTATTGGGGAGGTTAGTACAAGGAATTAGACTGGTAAGGGTGTCAACAACAAATTGTATGACATCCTATTCTTTCTTCTTCTACAATTCTTCTAGTCTCTCTTGTGCAAGTTTGATACGTCGAAGTAGCTTAGACTTATCTGCTGATTGAGTCAGACATGCAAGAGTTAGATCAATAGGACTAGTGGTATCAAACTACTTGGTTGGATCACCGGCTGCCTTAGGAGTCTGCCTCCTTCTTTGGTCTTGACCTCCACTTGTTTTCTTTTCTTTTCTTTTTTCTCCTCTTCCACTCTTTTCTTTTCTTCTTCTTTCTTCTTCTCTGCCTCTTTCTTTGTCTCCTCTTCTTGTTTCTTCTCCATTTCTTCCTTCTTCTTATCCTCTTCTTGCTTTTTCTTCTCTTCCTCCTTCTTCCTTTTTCTTCTCTTCCTCCTTCTTCCTTTCTTCTTCCTTCCTCTTGTCTTCTTCTTTCTTCTTCTCTTCTTCTTTTCTCTTATCTTCATCTCTCTTCTTCTCGTCTTCTTTTCTCTTATCTTCTTCTCTCTTCTTCTCTTCTTTTCTCTTATCTTCTTCTTGCCTAGCTTTCTCCTCTTGGTCTTTCTCCACTTTCTCTTTGTCCTGTTTCTCTTTCTCAACTTTTTCTTTGTCAGGAGTGACATCCTCATTATCTAATGCATCAACATCAATAGGGTCAATTTCTTTTGTCACTCTTTCACCTTGACTGTCAAATACCTCATCTGATTTTTCTGAGGATAGGTTTGTGTCTTGATCAGCCTGCCGAGAGGCTTCAGATACTTGGTGCATTTTGACAACAACTTTAACCTATATAAGTGTATCTTTTACCACTTCAGAGGTTTTACCTTCTAGTAGCCTGAGTCGCCTCCTTCTCATGAAGAAAATGCCTTTGTGCTTATCTATAATTTCAAACAACTCAGAATTTGAAACATCAAGTAAGTATTGTGCAAAAAATTTCTCCCTGATCTCTTGTTCTCTTTCAATGGCAATGCGACATTTTTTATCCAAAGAAACATACAAAGAATTTGGAGTAACAGATTTAGTCTCAGACGGTGACCGATCATTAATACATAAATATTTAATGACCTCCTGTTCTACCTCCTCTTTCTCACTATCATTAAAGTCATCAAAATATTCCATTAAATCATCAAGCACTTTCCTCCTAATATTCTTTATTGTCCTCTGATAGTGTGTCATTGGTTTATAAGAAGTAATATCTATATTTACTAGTGCAGAAGTTGCAGGTACATTACCGGTAGACTTCAAATTTTTGCTTGATTGCCTTGACTTCTTCACTTCAACCTTTTGTTCAGTGTCCTCCGACTCCGGTGAGTGAATCCTAGTTTTCTGCTTCCTCTCGAATACTTTTGTTAGAATAATCTTAGGATTCTTTTTGGCTAGTGACTGCTTGGTCACTTTTGGACTAGCAGGTGTAACCGGTGTAGATACTGATTGCACTGCTTTGCCCTTTTTCTACTTCAGTTCCTCAGTCTCCTCAATCAGTGTGACCCTCTTTAAGTATGTACCGGTTCTTTTCTTCTTTGCATCTAGAGGTGAGGCAAGTAGGGTAGAGGCATACCCGATCAATAGGTCATTCACCACGTCATACCCCATAGGGCCAACTACTTCCTTTCTTGGTTCCACCACTTCCATTATGCAGTCATCTATCCTTATTGTGAAGTAGATGTCATCTTCATACTTCTTCACTATATCACCAAATATCCTCATTCTCTAGTTCATCTTTAGTCTGAATTCGTCAAGATACTTATTTAGAACCTCAAGATATCTAGTTCCCACTACCTGTAGACTCTCCTTAATCTATCTCGAAACTGGTAGGTCAGTAGACCATTGAACATTACCTACACCAGGGAAATAACGTTGAAAATAGAAGAATAGACCGACCAATAGTTTCCCAAACCTGAACCTTAGTGATTTGTCATGTTTGATGGATTTCAGATTCACCAATAATTTCTTTTGTAAATAGGTACATAGGTCAAATTTAGTATCTTCTTTGATTATTCTGTAAGCAGCATTCACCGCAGCAGCAGGGACATAATTCATTCTATTGGCATAAAATATCCTGTAACCAATCACCATGCAAGCATATTTCACCAGATCATCATTAATGGTGTTGACGATCATTTCCCATTGGTCACTCAAAGAACTAGTGAGCTTTGTCATTTTAGTTTTGGTGACCTTCCATAGAGTTGGTACTTCTCCAACAT
The DNA here is from genome assembly GCF_030272615.1 of Cryptomeria japonica. Lineage (NCBI taxonomy): Eukaryota > Viridiplantae > Streptophyta > Pinopsida > Cupressales > Cupressaceae > Cryptomeria > Cryptomeria japonica. Next base: position 699,080,443 of record NC_081413.1, on the reverse strand, counting down.
TTCAAAATCTGGTGACAACATGAACCACTTTCAGTGTGATTTCATGGGTCCACTCGAGGTACATCTTGTCACCATGCACTCTACTAAGGATAATGCGAATGTGTTCTTCTCTAAATTCTTCCAGAAAGTATACCGCATTGTGTAGATTTGTCTTCTCGAGGATGCTATACTCTAGTTTGATCTTTTTGTCATCTCCATAGAATAGACTTAGCTAGGAGTGAATCACTAGGGATCCTAGGTCTTCCAACTTAAAGTCTATATACCCTAAAATATCTTCCTCGATAATAACTCTGACAAGAATTTGAGATAGGGCATTGTATCTCATTTTCTTTTGAAGAAATTTAGGTGTATCTATAGGTGCACTAGAACTAGAATGCGATGTAGAAGCCATAACCAAATGATAAGAAATATTTTTTAGAAAATACCTTCACAATCTGAAATTTAGGTTTTCCAATATCGCGACAGTTACCACTTCGATTGCTAGTTCACTGCTTAGTGTTCACTGATTGCTTGAAGATGATTTCAAAATTTTGCACATGATTTTTCCAAATGCTAGACAAATTGCTCTAGTTTCTCTTCTCTTGAAGATTCTTCTTTTGAAAATAGATAAGTGAAAATGTTGACGAAACCCCTTTTAAACAAATTCTCACATACCATAATAAATGCATCACTGCTATGGTACAAACCCTAATTTTTCCTTTTACCACTTCGATTCTTCTACCGATTGGCAGGTAACATATACTGATAAGGGTCTTTACCGATATAAACTGGGGGTTCGAAAAATTTCACCGATATGTTCCCCCTAAGTTTTTCTAAAGCTCAGTTTGTCGGTTCAAAGACTTCCACACTAGGTGCAGAAGCAGGTTTAGCCTATGACTCTTCATCTGATTTCTTTTTCCAAACTTTATTCATATCTGCTTGAACGGTTTCAACATCAATCTTCCCTTTTGGAGTGATAGGTATATCATCCGATAGGTTCTTTCTCAGTCTGCAAGTTCTGGTAGTGTGTCCTGGTTTGTTGCAATGATAGCATACCATTTCAGGTGTTCTCCATGGTCCATTATTCATACTTCCATTCTTCCTTCTGCATGTTGCATTAGTGTGACCTTTACCACGAGAGAACAAACAAGTTTCTCTCCAGCTAGTAGCCGCTTGATAATAGTCTGACCGATGGTCATAGGTATTGTACCGGTTGGGGTTCTGGTTCACAGAAAGTTTTGGGATAGCTCCTTGAGTCCTTGGAGGATATTTCCCAGTGTTGTGCAAAACCGGCCTGCATTCAAATGCTCTATGCCCAAACTTGTTGCATGCATAACAGTTTCCATTGAATCTATTGGATCTAGGCACATTGTTTAGAAAATAAGGAAAATTGTTGTAGGTCTTGCTTTTACATACATTGGTAGTATGTCCTTCTTTGAGACAATTAAAGCAATTAGGTTTAAATTTTTTCTTACCTTTATCCTTGGATGTCAGTTACTTCTTTGATGCTTCAACTTTTGTTCTAGAGGTCTCACCTTCCTCATACCCAAAGAAACCAAGTCCAATGGTATTCTTTACTGGTTTTGCCGATTCTAGTTTTTTCTCTAACTTAGCAGTACTCTAATTGAATTTGGAAAGTATCTCCTTTGACTCAGTAAGTTCCTTGGAAATAACAGCATTGGATTCCATCAGGGTTGCATTCTAAGAAATACCCATGTTTAGTTGACCTTGCATTTCTTCTTTTTCCACTTTACTCTCTTGGAGATGAGCGGTAAGGGCACTGATTTCTTTGTTCAGCTTGGAGATCTCATGATCTTTGTCTTTTACCAGAGCTTCAGCTTTCCTTCTATTCTCAAGCTCTTGACACATTTTGATAGTTAGTCCTTCCAACTCACTTCTCAGGTTAGCTTTAGATTCATTCATTTTTTCAACTTCTTCAACTAGGGCATCCATTTCTGCTTCATCAGAAGAGCTATTTTTAGTAAGTTCCATCAGTTTCTCAGCATGCTCTCTTCTCTTGGCTAAAGAGGCTTTATACTTGACTTTCAGTTCATCATAGGCTCTCTCAGTCTCAGTGAGATGATGAGTAAGTTCCCTCATATTGTATTCCCCCATATCTCCTTCCAAGTGGTTAGACTTATAGAAAAGTTCTCTCTGATACCGATTGATGAATACTAAGAGTGGGGCATGAATTAGTGTACCAAAAAATACTGTAATCAATCTCTTAAACAATTTAGCAGATAATCGGTGTAGCAGATTCACCAATAAACTGGTTAAGATAAATGCAAACCAAATAGCAAATAAAGCATTCACCCACAAGAGCACAATCACCATAACACAAGATATTTGACGTGGAAACCCAAATGGGAAAAACCATGGTGAGCAGAAGCTCACAAGTAACTATCTGTAGAATAGTAACTAGACCGGTTAAGGTCATACAATGTTCTTCACCAGAACAGATCCTATTAGGAATCTAGATCTCTGTTAGGAGATAAGTCATGTTAAAGACTACCTTGTTAAAGGATTTTAGATCCATAGTTGTGAACCACCTTGTTAGAGTATTTACAAAGGCTTTTTTGGGCCTACCCGATTAAGGGCTTCGGACTTGTCAAAGATATTAGTAATCAACAAGTGGATGATCTAGATAATAGCATAGTATGCTTAATTATATCCTTGACAACTCATTCTTAATGCATTTCAGCATTACTTTAGTCTTCAATATCTCCACACTCTATCTCTTCACATAGACCTAATCTTCTTTTCAATAATCACACATAACCTTTTCTATTCTTTCTCTCACATATGCAAACCCTAGACATGATGTCCTCATAAAGGAATCTAATTTCATGTCGGTCCAATAGAATTAGACTACAAGTTCCTAGGTACAGTGCATCTAGAGACATTTGGTAACACACACTACAATGATACCGGTTGGAAACTCATCACATATATATACTGGTCAATACAATATACTGATTACCGGTTGTAAAAAATGAAGACTGGAAGATCATAGTGTTCCGATCAAAAGGTAACTACCACTTGGGTCCTTCATACCGCTTGGGTCCTTCATACCGCTTGAGATCCTCAAACTACTTGAGGTCTTTATACTGCTTAATATCCTTGTACTGCTTGAGGTCTTTAGTCAATTTGTGACTGGTAAACATCTTCTACAAAATACTGGTTGGAACAATTACCAGTTGAGTATAACTCATACATCAAGTAAGTGTGTGTCTATCAATGACAATCACAACTAGACATCATCAAAATACCAACACTAAAATTAATATTTTTTTATGGATTCTTTTGTGAAATTTTTTTTTTAACCATAGATAACTTGAGAAAGAGGGGATTCTGCATCCCTAATAGATGCTATCTATGTCTCAATGATGAGGAATCCGTGAACCATATTTTTATCCACTGTCCATTTTTCTAACCTATCTAAGCTATGTTTTTCCATCATTGGGGTTTAAATTGGGTGTTCCCAAAGGAGATTCAAGATTGTTTCAGGAGCTGGTATTGCAATACAAATAATTTGACCATAATAAATTTATGGAAGTTTCCTTTCCACATATCCTATGGGGTATCTGGAAAGAAAGGAATAAAAGAATTTTCAAGAATGATATTAACCCCTCTGAGTTGGTTTGGGCTAAGATAAAATACAATTTTGTTGAGAATGTGATGGCTAGTGGACCTCATTATTGCAATAGTAAGGATGATTTTGATGTTCTAAGGAGATGGAAAATCCCAGCCCACATGGACATCAATACCAACCAACTCAAAAGAAGGATGTGTTGTCGGTCTTTTCCTCCTAATGACTGGATTAAGGCTAACTTCGATGGGGCTACTAAAGAGAACCCAAGACAAGTTGGCTATGGTAGAGTTATCGAAATTGTGTTGGCGTTTGCATAGGGGCGGTAGCCTTCCCCTTGGGGAACCAAAAAAATCATCTAGTTGAAGCTATGGGCGCCCTCCAAGTTATCAAATTAGCACACAATCTGGGAGTCCAATTTTATGGCTGGAGGGGGATTCTAAAAACATTATCAATTGCCTCCCTGGTAAGCATCAACCCTTGTGGATGATTAAAAATATCATTGACACAGGTAGGGAGATGCTTGAGGGATTCAACCAATGTTACATTTCTCATGATTATAGAGAGGCCAACAATAGCATTGATTGGGCTACTAATGAGGCAGTACAAAGCAGGCAACCAAGATTTGGAATGGCGAGGGGGATCTCCCTCAAGTGGCATGTGACATTTTAAATTATGAAAGATATTATGGTAAACAAGGTAGGATTTGATATCATTTCCCGAGATGGTAGGGGTGGTTGTGGCATCATGAAATGGTACCATAAGTAGTCGAGAGGGAGGTACATTAGTAATTTCCATATCATCTCACATGCTTTGTGGGTTCTTTTTTCCTTTTGGGGCGGAAGCTTAAGTAATACCTATTGGCTTCTAGAGGCTTGTTCCTTGCTAAAAATAAAGTTTGCAATGAAGAGAGGTATTTGCAGGAAATTACAATCAACTAAAATTAATAAGAAGATGGGGCGAAGTCGCAAGCGCATAGAGGCAACTAAAATTGATAAATGGTGGGACCGTCCCTAGGTTTGGGTTGTGCTGCAAGAAGCAAAAATGACAGATTACATGGAGAGAATGCAAGAAAGTGTTACTACTTATCGAGTTGCCATTAGTTTTTATATTCAAAGTCATACTATATATTCTAGTCGGTTAGCACTACCGAATCATGCAGTTGGTATAAACAGAGAAGTCGATATGCATAGTCTAGTCGGTTATAGAAGAAAGCAGTCACAGAACACAGTATTCACTGAGCTGTCTACCGAGTATCTTTTTATGGCTACCGAGCAGTAAAGTTAACACACTGAGTTGATATTCACCGAGTGAAACGTGTTACCAAATACATTGAACCTAGACATGCATATGAAAACGTGTTACAAGATCGAGGCACATCTAACCGTTATTACATTGGAAATTGCACTAGAAGATTGTGTATGATTATAAGGTCAATCCAACCAATGAAATATTTTGTTTAGTTATTCATTCTAGAAATCTTGTTTGTAAGATCGAAGCAATTAATTGGATCACTGTTTTAAGAGATCTATTTATACAACATGAGTTAAGAGTAAAGTGTATGTGCATGTATGTATGAAGGAAGACTGTTATAGAGACACATAGGTCACCGAGAAGGTTTTTAGAGAACAATCGAAGAATAGAGTAAACAGAAGGGTTTAACGAGTTACTATATGGGTTACCGAGGTATGCTATAAGCAAGGTAATCTTATTCTGAGCACATAGAATGTGCTATAACATTTCAGATGTAAAGTTACAGATATTTGTTATGATTTAATTGTATAATTGTGAAGTTAAAAGAGAAACCTTTAACAGGGTAAAAGACTCTAACCAAGTCTATAAATTGTAAAGCCTCTAACCAGGTGCAAAATTCAGATTAATGTTGTAAAATCCTTTAGCAAGGTAGATCTAATAGATCTTGTTACTCCTAACAGGGTAAGCTATCAGAAATAGCTAAATGTAGGTCTAACCGAGCACCTTTATTATTGCAGTGGTGAAGTTGTGGGTGCCATCCCCACCGCAGTTTTTCTCTCTAACCAAGAGTTTCTATGTAACCAAAATATATGTGTTATGGAGTGAATCATGTATGATTGTTATCTATTTGTTTTAACTTTATTTTATGTTACTGCACTATTCTGTTTATGCATAATAGTAAGGTTATTATTAAAGAAAGGTTTTGGAGTACTAATTCACCCCTCCCCTCTCAGTACATTAGCTTTCCATACTGGGCCTAACAGTTGGTATCAAAGCTCTAATCTTGGAAAAGGGTTTAACTACCTAAAGAGAAAGATCTTATCAATGGAAGGCTATAAACAATCTCGGAGGATTGTGTATCTATAAGAAGAGTTGGATCATGCAAATCAAGTGATTGCAGACATGCAAAGGCAAATGCAAAAATCTCTGAAAGTAAGAAGAAGATTATCTGATGACTTGCAAGATTCTCAAGAGTTAATGGAACAAATTGAGACATCATCTGAGAATAGTATATATGAAGAAACTGAAGAAATGATTGGAGTGTTGAAAGAAAAGAACAAAGCATTGGCTGATCAACTAAAAGCAATGAAAAGAGAACATGAACATTTCAATACATAGATGACTGAAAATCTAGATGCATTAAGGATAGTAGAGGATAAAGCAAGAGATCTACAAAGAGAGAAACAACAACTTGAAGTCTTAGTATCTGATAAGAATGATGAAATCATAAGGTTAACTAGGATTCAACAAACTATGATAGATCAACTAAGTTATGCACATCATGAAGCAATTCTAAAGAATGATGAAAATCAAGCTTTAAAACTTGAAGTATCAAGGTTCACTGGTGAACTTGAAATAGAGAAGAAATCCAAAAATCATTGAAGAAAAGTTATGATGCATCAAAGATGTTGGATGAGCAACTGAATACAAGAAGACCCAACAAAGATGCAGGACTCGGTTACAAAGGAAAAGATTCAACCGAGAAAGGAATTCATACTACCGAGAGAGGAGAATCATCAAAGGAAGCTAGAAACAGGAATAACATCAAAAGGAAGAAGCCTATTAGCTACTACTATGGAAATCAAGGTCATACTGCCAATATATGTTAGATTAGAAAAGGTAAGCAACCGAATATCATAAGTCCAATGTATATTGTTACAAATGCAATAAAAATGGTCACACATCTAATCAATGTAGGACAAAGTCTGTTAACAACTATCAGAAGGCAAAATTCAAAGGGTTTTGTAGAAACTATAATAGATATGGACATAGTATCGAGAAGTGCTAGTCTAAGCAAAAGAACTACATGCGGTTTCCACACCGAGTAGACACTAAAGGTTATCGAACTCACACAGATCCTTACCAACAATATGCAGTAGTACCATGGGATTACAATACAAGGATAGGGTGCAAATGTTGTGGAAGATATGGACATATTAGTGCCAACTGTTTTATAAGGTTTGGAATGAACAACCGAAGATCATGGAGAAATCTTGGTATGGCATGTTTTCATTGTCACAAAGTCAGACATTTAGCTGGAGATTGCAGAGATCAACCTAAAAGAGACACTAAAGAGATAAAAGAAAAATTTAAGATGATTTAGAAAAAGAAGGAAATCATGTCAGATGAAGAAAACACCTTACCTACCGAGTTAGGTGCACCTATTCCAAATTAATCAGAAAAGGTATGAAGGGACTACATTCTCTAAAGGTTAAATCATAACAAATCCTATTCTATTATGTACGAAATTCAAAATCTACATAGTTAAGATGCATTAGTAAGTTTGAAATTCTATCAAAAGTACTTTACAGGAAACCTGTCAAATTGGTGTATACAGGAAGCCTATCAAGTCGGTAAATGAAGGAAATTTGGTTACTTGGTTAAAACGAAAAAAAGGAGTAAATCGGTTAAAGGTGAACTGAGTACATTTAATGTTTTGACCTAACTCGCACGGAGCCCAATAAGGTATTTTGAGTACTTAAAGGTATTTTCACTGTCATTTTCATTCACCAAGTTTTCAAGAGAGCAGAGCAAAGAGAATCAAGGTGATCAAACTTCATTCAGAGTGAATTTCAAGGTATTTATATCAAATCTCATCACACTGTTAAGCTAGTTTCCGATCTTGTCAAATTGTTATTATCTACCAAGTGTGATGCATCAGTTGTTTGTAAACCGTCAAACCCTAAGGATAGTTTGCTAAGTTTTTACCTGAAACCTACAATGGCACCCAAGATCCAAGATCTCGTAGTTGTCAAGAATGTGGAGAAGCCCTCGCTGAAGTACTCTTTGACTCCTAAAATCGCCTCTGAACCGGATGACAAAACTACATTTTCACTCATCTCGGATCGAGTCTTGTTAGTCGAAGATGTTAGATTCTTCACCAAATGTCATGTTGAAGAACTCGGTCATGTTAAGATTAGTGACACATATGATGAACTTTGTACCAATGGCAAAATGGATAGCAAGTATGAGCATATCAAAATCAAGGGATTAACTGAAGCCCTAGCCTATCCCTATGTGTTCAAACCCCAGTGGGTTAAGTTTGTTTTAAGTAGAGTTCATGATGATTTTATGTGGCTAGAGGAGAAACCATTCAAAATCACTAAGGAAATCATTCATGTGATCACCAGATATCCTATCTATGATCATGCACAAGCATAGAAAATGATATCACAGAAGGAGCTAATTAGTCTAACTGGAGTAGAATCTGATTACCGAGGACTGAAATTGAACAATGTCACTGATGCAGAACTTAAGTTTGCAATTAGAGTAATTGGTTACAGTTTCTTCCAATCTGCAAGGGAAAACAGTGTACCATGTGTTGCAGTTGACTTAGCCTACAAAATAGTGAAAAAGGGAATGAAAGTAGATTTATGTGAAGTGCTACTGAAGAACTTATTTGAGAACCTGAACACAATAAGGAAGCCAAAGAAGAACAACTCAGCAAACACATTGAAGTTTAGTTCACTTCTTGTATGTATGTTTTTCTACTTTGAGAAGTTCTTTCCCTCAGTCGGTAAAGTAGTTTGGGAGCTACTCCGACCTATCACCCATCAAATCAATGATTTTATCATGAAACTAGGAGATAATTTTAATGATATCATGGATGACTATTTCAGCAAATTTCAAGAGAAGATGCACAACAGGTACCGGATTCCACCACAGCTGGTAGAGAAATATAAGGATAATATATGTTTTGAGGTAGACACCGATTACTGTTATATGAATGCTGTTGAACCAAGGACTCAATCTTTGCCACCAATGGGTTATGAGATTGACTATGATATCACACAATAGCAAATTGATGCCTATCTTTCATTACCAAGGCATGCTACCGAACTAAGATATGGAACATATGAAGAGGTGAAAGAAAAAGTAAAAATGAGCATTGTAGTACCCAAAGCTACAAGAAAGGCTACAAAGATGATCAAGGTTTTATCTGAGAAATTTGGAGAAGAATCCTCCTCTACACCTGTCAAAGGCACTCTTGCCATTACCGAAGAGGAATCAGAAGCTCAAGAGGCAACAATAACATTAAGTACCGAGTTGCCTAAGGGTAAAGTTTTGAAAAGAAAGAAACATGACACTTCAAAGGCCCTACTGACTCCACCAACAAAGAGACCTAACACTAGAGCATCAACTGCATCACTGAGTAAGAAACAAAAGAGTGTTCCTATACCCAAGGTAACCAAGACCTACAAGAAATCTACTCGGAGACTCATTTTGGCAAAAGAGTCCAGCGATATAGAATTTGATGATGCAAACGAATTTTAGATTGTAAAAAGAAAGAAGGTAAATATTCATAGTGTTGAAAACTTTTGTGCCAATCTTAAAGAATATGGTGGATTTGCAGGATTTAGATATGTCAAGTATGAGACTAGGAATAATGATGAGAAGTGACAAATTGAAGAAGTTGTCATCTGCACACTTCTAAAGTTTCGGCTAGCTCCATTAGAACTAGTAAAGTCACTTCTGAGTGAATTATACTTACATATTGATAACAACTGGAAATATGCAATGGACTCAGAGAAGCAAATAAGAGAAAGAAGTCTAGTCCATCTATTTCCTGATATGTCTGTAGTAGAAATCAAGGAGCATTTGACAACATACAATTCTAAATTTCTTGTCAAACAAAGAGCCTTAAAATTGATGAATGGGCTATATATTGATGTAGAAAATGAGACAAAAGCCAAGTGGCAAGAAATCTTCAAACTAAAGGATATCGGTGAACAATCTCAAGTTGAAATTGTTGATGTCACCAAGCAAGATCCTGATGTCACCGAGCAAGGTCCTGATGCTACCAAGCAAGACCTGGCTGACACTATTCAAATTGATGAAGATGTCATGGATGAAGAAGCACTAGAGCAGGAAATGATTGAAGGCACTACCTATACAAAACTCGTATCTAGTGAATCTATCTTAGAACAAGTTCAGCCTTATCCGCTGGTCAAGCCCCCTGTCTCTACCGAAGCTCCTAAGGATACAGAATAGGACACCGAAGGTAACAAGTCTGAAGCAGCAGAAGATACAACTAAAGATCAGATGTCTCAAGCATCGTCAAGCACTAAAAATGTTACAGCTGAGACCCCTAGTACCGAGACACCCAAGGACATTACAATGGCTACAAGAACCGACCAAAGTGTTGCATCTACTGAGCAACCTATCGTGGGTCAGCAAGCCTCACAAGCACTTGTCTTAGTACAACCGACCAAAGGTAAAGAGAAGAAGGTGAGAAAGCATAGTTTCAAAGTAGATTTAACTAGACCGATAGTGTTGCCCAATGTGAACATCTCAAAATTAAAAGGGCAAGCACTTATTGATTTCATAGAACTATGCAAAGCAAAGGCCGAACAAGAAAAACAATTGGCCATTCAAAAGAAGAATAAAGTACTACAGAAGGTAAAGACACTACTAACAGATATGCTACCTTCAACAACAGTGTCAACCAATGTAGCCATCCACATTCAACTGGATGAACTCCTTACTCAAATAGAAACATCTAGAGTTGATGCATCTGAGTACTTGAGCAAGCTAAAAGATAAAGAGCTTACAGCAAAGATGATTAAAGAGGTACAAAAAGCTCTAGCTATAGGAAAAGTAAAGCTTGTCAAATTCATTGTTGAGTTGTCCCCTCAACTCAAGCATATTCTTTATTTATTTCAGAAACTTTGTACATTTTCCTTATTCATTAAAGATATCAAGAATAAAACTGATGCAATTGAGAAAGAGAACATCGATCTCTCAACTAAGTTGACCACCGAGCCTAATTCAGTTCAGAATTTTTATACAAAGCTTCAACAGCTCATGGCTCAACAGTTAGAACTCAGAAATGATGAGCATAAGGTCAGGATGGATATAATGACCCTTCAGACATTATTCCTTCCTCATCTCTCATCAGTTCAAGAATAGATCAATAGAGCTACATGCCTATCAACTACACAAGAGGGAAGCACTCTTGATGGCTTAATATCACTATTAGCTGATATTTAAGCACAAAATTCATTAATGGAAAGTGTAAAGGATGCACTCTCAGTCGCACTCACCAACGTCCGGAATAAGTATAAATCTATTTTTGATCAGGTACTGCCCCCAGATGGAAATTAAGTTTTTGATGTTTGTCAAAAAAGGGGAGTAATACTACATAAGGGGAGTACTATATATAATACTACATAACGGGAGTAATATATACATTTGGAGAGTGATACAGTTTTGGTAATATAGTTTTGAGTATTGTATATAGGGGAGTATATTGAGCAGAGCATGCAGAGCAAACAGAGAACACAAGCACAAAGCAGAACCAAACATGCAAAATCCGAGTAATATACAGAATAATGATAAGGGGAGTATATCTGCATATACTATTTCATTGACTATTGTATATATTGTCAAGTATAGTCATTTTGCAAAGTATATAGATTTTTGAGTTATGACTTTGAAAGTAGTTTTTGTCAAACATCTCAACTAATGTCAAAAGGGGAGATTGTTACTACTTATCGAGTTGCCATTAGTTTTTATATTCAAAGTCATACTATATATTCTAGTCGGTTAGCACTACCGAATCATGCAGTCGGTATAAACAGAGAAGTCGATACACACAGTCTAGTCAGTTACAGAAGAAAGCAGTCACAGAACGCAGTATTCACCGAGCTGTCTACTGAGTATCTTTTTATGGCTACCGAGCAGTAAAGTTAACACACCAAGTTGATATTCACCGAGTGAAACGTGTTACCAGATACATTGAACCTGGACATGCATATGAAAACGTGTTACAAGATCGAGGCACATCTAACCGTTATTACATTGGAAATTGCACTAGAAGATTGTGTATGATTACAAGGTCAATCTAGCCAATAAAATATTTTGTTTAGTTATTCATTCGAGGAATCTTGTTTGTAAGATTGAAGCAATGAATTGGATCACCATTTTAAGAGATCTATTTATACAACATGAGTTAAGAGTAAAGTGTATGTGCATGTATGTATGAAGGAAGACTGTTATAGAGACACAGAGGTCACCAAGAAGGTTTTTAGAGAACAGTCAAAGAATAGAGTAAACAGAAGGGTTTACCGAGTTACTATATGGGTTACCGAGGTATGCTATAAGCAAGATAATCTTATTTTGAGCACATAGAATCTACTATAATATTTCAGATGTAAAGTTACAGATATTTGTAATGATTTAATTGTATAATTGTGAAGTTAAAAGAGAAACCTTTAACAGGGTAAAAGACTCTAACCACATCTATAAATTGTAAAGCCTCTAACCAGGTGCAACATTAAGATCAATGTTGTAAAATCCTTTAGCAAGGTAGATCTAACAGATCTTGTTACTCCTAACAGGGTAAGCTATCTAAAATAGCTAAATGTAGCTCTAACCGAGCATCTTTATTATTGTAGTAGTGAAGTTGTGGGTGCCATCCCCACCATAGTTTTTCTCTCTAACCAAGAGTTTCTGCGTAACCAAAATATATGTCTTATGGAGTGAATCATGTATGATTTTTATCTATTTGTTTTAACTTTATTTTATGTTACTGTACTATTCTGTTTATGCATAATAGTAAGGTTATTATTAAAGAAAGGTTTTGGAGTACAGATTCACCCCTCCCCTCTTAGTACATTAGCTTTCCAAATTGGACCTAACAGAAAGATGGCTGGAAATCACTAGGATTTTCAAAAAGGGGTGGATTAAGGGCACCTTGACCATTGGCAATAGGAAGGTTAAGGTGAATGAGAACATGATCGTTGAGGCCCTTAAGGAGAAGGAGGAGAAAGCAAAGCTGGTGAAGGGAATTCACACTTACTACTCCCCTAAGGTAGTCAAGATGATCTGGTGATAGGTTTTGTTTGCCATTATGGAATTTATAAATTTAGATGGTAGATATACTGGGGTTTATAGCTACCATTTTGTTATTCTCAACCATTTTCAATATAAGGAGAAAATTTCCATCCCCTACTACTTGTTATGTGCCCTAAATGTTAGGATTATGGATGCTATCTCTAATCCCAAACCCAATCCTGCTATAAATGAGGCTCTTATGGTGGTTCTGTTAAACCAGATCAAGAATACCATGGTTCAACTAAATATTGTAGAGGTTTTTGAGTCAGATGAGGAATTGGATGATTCAAATGATGGTGGTAGTGAAGGTTATGTCACAGAGGTGGATGTTAAGCATGACCTCCATATCACTTGGTCAAGAAAGCGAAAAAGGAAAACTAGGCAAGAGAATCAGGGTAAAGTGTCAACTAGAAAGAAGCAAAAGGGGGAGGATGAGGGCAATTGGTATGAGGAAGAAGATGATACTGAAGATGATATGGAGACAGACAGTGAGGAGATTGAAATCCTCTCTAGCTAGAAGCAAAAGGGGAAGATTCTGAGAAGTGAGAGTTTGAAAGCTAAGAACTGTTCGCCCTTCCCTACTGGTTCTAAGGACCACAATAAGGGCTTGGCTGTGGAGGACACCTCCATGAAGGAAGCAATTAATGCAGAGTTGAAGGAGGTGGGTTTGGAGGTGAACTTGGATCCTGCGGGAGACAAGGCCCAGGATGGCTCCCATCTGGATATTGACCTTTGTTTCATAAACAACAACAAGAAGCATAAAAGAAAAATAGATCTAGGAGGCTAGCAAAATTGAAACTTTAGAAGCTATTGGCATTGGTAAATTTAGTTCCCTCCCTGAAAGTTTAAGTGAGCTTACCAAGGCTATCAGCAATGCAGAGGAAATCATAATGCCAAACACAATAGCTTCCAAACCTTGGAAAACAGAGCTGGGGCTACTGAAAAGAGGTTGGAAGGGGTTGAGAAGACTCTCAAAAAGATTAGGGAGCAAAGTCATAAGATTTTAAAGGCCGCCTCTGATAGCATTAAGATTCTTATCAACAAGCTTGAAAGTGACCAAGGGGAAAAGGCATTTGGGGACACCACTGAGGTGAAGGAAGACACCCCTGAAGATAAGGAGATTGGTCTTGGAAGAAGAACTCACGCAAGCACCAAAAAGAAGCAAAACCAAAGCAGGGAGATTGAGGAGATCAAGTGGACTGCTAAGAACATGGAACAACTAGAGCTGGAAGCTTTCGAGTTGCTAAAGAACTTTACCTAGTCTTGGTTATTTTCTTATTTTTTGGTTGTCTTCTCTTTAGGTCTTGTGTGTTGTGTCTTTCTGTTCCTAGCTTTTTATTTTTTGGTCAGTTGTCTTTTCTATGTATGTTGTCTCTTTCTTTTTGATGTGCTCTAATGGCTATCTTTTGATCTAATGCTTTAAAGGGTTTCAGGGGCTCTTCAAAACCTATTTTCTCCTAATCAAAAACAAATTTCATTTAATATATTGCTAAAGATTATACTTTCATTTGTATAATAACAACTTACAAAAAAATGTTTTTAAAAATTAAATTTTTAATAGATAATTATATTAATCAATAAGATTGAAAATTGAAAGGAGAGTCAATTTCCAATGATACAAAATCTATTTTTTTAGAGAAAACAACAATATTATATCAATTATATAAATCTTTATTTTTTTTATGGAAACAAGTAAGCATACATAGATGTCAGCATCTCAGCCTTTACATAGTAGATTACAACATTTCAAGTAAGAATACATCTAAACTACAAGCCTCCTTCGTCTAAGCAACCACGTGCAGATGGATCCAGTGCATCAAATTCACCTAACGATCAAACCTGGCCTAAACTTGCCTTTGGGGGTTTGAACCTTGGTGGATGGCATCTATATCTCTTACCATCATCCTCACTAATTGTGCCCAACAAGATGAGCTACAACCCTTTGGCAATTATATAAATCTTTTTGACTTCAAATAAAGATAAAAACATAGTAGTTAAATAATTGATCATATATAGATCTATTTGAGAAGGTACTGGAAGACCTAATTTTGGAGGTCACTAGGGGCTAGGAGAACTGCTGGAAGTGGGTTATTAAAGAAATTGTAACCTTGAAGATGGCATTAAGGGCATTGTTGACACTTTCACGAAGTCCCTTGGGCCTAGTATAATTGAGAATCTCATGAGCATGATTCAAAAGTTGTCTGAGGATGTCGAAACTATGAAGATCATGCATGAGCGCAAAATTGATAAGCTAGAAGACTATGTGAATGACATCAAAGACAAACTGAATAATCTGGTGGAAATTAGTAGGGAGGCAATGAGTAATAGCGCTAAAGGTTTGGAAAAAATCAATGCCATGATTGCAGACTATAGAACCAGACCCATAGCCAATGATCCTCCCTTGGGGCAAAAACATAAAAAGAATGCTTTGGAGGGTGGCCAGATTGTTGCTAGAGGGAAGACTAGTTCGGGTCCTTGTACTAGGACTAGAAGTTAGAGCCAGGACCAGGGTACCTCCAGATTCATCATGGAGGATCTGGAGAAAATCAACAAGAAGATTATTCAAAAGAATACTGAACATATTTTTTTGTTACTTCTTTCATTTTTTTCTATAGTCCTAATAAAGATTGGATATTGAACATTTTTCATACCTCAAAAAATCCCTACTCATTCCATCACATTGGCCTAAAGAGTCAAGAATATATTGATATCAATCAATAATAATGTAAAAGGAAAAAGGATGAAAAAATTAATCGTATAAATTTTAAATCAATTAAAAACTTAAAATTATTTTATGTCAATTCTATCAATTTATTTCATTTCCATTCAACATTAGTAATAATTATGTCAAACATGTTCTCATACTTGTTATTAAATATTTATTCCGTCCATAACCATTACCCAAAAAGTTTAAGAATATATTCATTACTAGGCTACTAAATATATAATCAATACATCATAAACATGTCATAAGTTGGGTAGAAAACTTTTTTGGCTCTAAGGTTTGAGGAAAGAAAACAAATTCTATTGAAACTTTACACTCATATTTTATATGTGAATTTACATAGGCCGAAAAAAAAAGTAATTTAGGTGGTGTTCAAGAAAGGCCAAGTAAATTTGACCACCAATAGTTTATAATGTAATTGTTTAGACAATCTGATGGGCTCTAAAGAAAATTAAAATTCTATTCACAAAGATACTTTCTCATCCTTTTTTGTCAATATATATTAAAATTATACTAATTCTATATTCGCATCAATCAATTAGATTGCGAAAGAAAGGAGGGGAACAAATGTCTGACAATAAAAATCTTTAAGACATTAGAAAAACGCCATAAGTATATGTTGATTCTTCTATTTATTCACCTTCCAATGAAGATTGCATAATGATTGTGTCTAACATGTGGTCATACATACCATCAAATTCCTATTCAATCCTTATGCATTGTCTGAATAAAATGAATATATTGATGTCAATCAATAAGATTGTCAAAAAGTGTGTATATATATATATATTGATCATACTATAATATTTCTCATTAAAAAAATTATCAAATCAATACACATTACCCAAAAAAATATTATAATAGAAAATATTTTATGAAACCTAAACTGGCATCACAATGATCAACCATGATCGTTGGCTCTCATTTCACACATCGTCGAATAAATGTGAAATTATTGTTCCGGTCATCGTAGAGACCATCGAACATAAGTTGAAATGAATATATGATTAGATTTTTCTAATAATTAAGAAATCAAAGCAGAAGAACAGAAATAGTTGAAAGTTACGAGTGAGGCAAGCAGCTCAGATGGAATATGATTAGATGTCCTTTGTACACAGATGATTCCCAACATGAAGTGGACAAGCTTTGATATGTTTTTATCGTACACATTCAACAGTCATTTACATTGGCAAGCAAACGATTTAGTACCATTCTATATTTTAAACACTATATATCAAATGAAGTGAGAGGGGTAAAGTCTGTTAAAGGAGTCTCAAAGATTTGGTATCTTCGTATATTTCACTTCTTTTCAAAAAGTAAGCATACTTATTATGCTAGAACATAAAACAAGAACACTAAAGCCGGTTGATGGGGTTTTGACCTTATCACAGATTTAAATGCTAAAAATATTATTTAGAAAATGGGTGAAATTTGAATTGAAGATGAATCAGTTAGCTAAAGAATCGGTAGCTCAGTGAGCAGGAGGTTTTAGGTTTAACTTCTAACTGCTCTATGTAAGTTAAATACTTCTAACCGGTCTATGTAGGTTTAACAGATATCTGTTCAACAAAGTGCATTGATTAAAGCTAGATCGACCTTATACATTATACAAGTGGCATGAAGGGCTAACTAAATCAATTGAGATGTTTGATTCCATATATTAAATCATTAGTATCATACAATATCAACTATAAATTTAGGCTACTCAATGACTTGACATAATGACTGGTAATTTTAGAACATGATGATGAAGCTTTTTCCAAAAGATTAACTATTAGTTCTGTTATTGTTGGTTAATGGATTTATCACTTAATTCTATATTCTCATGCTCATAAAGGTGACAAATGTAATCATAGTTGAACCAGTCTAAACAAACTAACTACTAACTAGTTCTCTGCTTATTTTACAAGGTGGCAACTACCTTTTGATGATATTCAATGAATGGAAATTAGGTGAAATGCTTTTAACCAAAACGAAAATACGAATAGAGATTTTAACCAAAAAGCTTTGAAAAGACATGCACAACATACAAATACTTTTTAGATTTTCCAAGATTTTGAAACAACTAGATTGCTACAAAATACCATCGACAACCATTCAAAAGAATGGAATGCACTCACACCATAATTCAAAGATTACCAATATATGAAGCCACCGACAAATTTTCTATATTGAAGACGGTAAATAGAAAAATGCTTAAAGAAGTTTTTGTTCTTAAGAGAAAAACAAAGATTTCTCCAAAATATCTTTCAAGATCTACTAATCTACTTATTTATAGCTATTACCCTCTATCTTTTCCATTTTTCAAGAAACGGTTATTAAAGATAATGGTCTTGAACATGACCCTTCTCAAAACAAAAAAATATCTACTAAGAAACAAAGTCCAAATCACATCACAAGACCACAAAGCTATAAAGTCACCAGACTCAGGTTCCATCATTGGGTGTCAAGAGTCATTCTACAATCTATTTGTCAATCTCCTCTGCTATTTCCTCTTCTTCAATCAGTGTTAGAAGGAGATCTGAAAACTCTTCCTCATCGAGTACAATAGCTTGAAAAAAGTTCGTCAAGTTCATGATGATATTATTGGCAATTGGAGGAATTGATTATGTGGTGCATTGATATTTTGTCATTGATGGAAACACCGGTTGTTTTGGTTATTTATCGGCTTTCGATAGGTTCTGGTAGGGTGCTTGGTTTATGATATTGATCCGGTATGCTTTGATTTTTGGATTTGGTTTAGATTTGTCATTCATGCTATTTACATGGGTATGATGATCAGTTGGTTCGGGATTTGATGACTCAGGAGCTATCATTTGTTCTAGTAAGTCTTTTGTTCACTGGTAAGGGTTCTACCGATAGATTTTTGTTGAAGATCTTTTGATGCACATAATAAGTGGTGTTGGCGTAGCTTCTAGATGGCTTTCGGGATGTTGTTGCTTATCTTGTTCGTGTTCCTATTGATTGGTTGTGTTGGATTTGGGTCCGGGCCTAATGTTATCTTATTCAGCTAGGTTATGGACTAGTTTATGTAATGTGTTGGTGGATGATCCCAATGCGTTACCGGTTGGGTTTATTTATTGGATTACGTTGTTTCGTTCTTAGGCTGACTTAGTTGATCATTAGATTGCAAGTTTATGTTATGAGTTTATTGTATTAGCTTTTAGGTGGCCAACCTAATTGTTTAGGTCCCGAGTTGGTATAAATATGATGTAAGATCTCTTTGTAGATCATAGGCATTAGGGTATATGGGCATGCTTATGAGATATGTGATTATGTGTGTGTGAATAAGGTTATAATCATCTGAACAGGTTTTGGGTCGATCATAGCTGATTGAATTGGGTTGGTGAAAGAGGTTTAAGACTTCCGGTACTGAGCTTAACCAGAACTATACTCAGGCATAGGGGATGTTATTCTTATAGTTCATTCTTCTTCTAGATTGTAGTCTGGATTTATTTTGTAGTCAGTGAGGCTCCTTTTGTGATGAGAAGTGCGCTCTAGGGTGTTGGTCTTCCTGCATGCGCAGGCCCCTCTTATTGTAATCACATACTTACTGTAGAAGTATTATCTGACTGTGGGTAGCCTTCCCATCATGGTTTTTCCCTTTACCGGGTTTTCCACGTACAAATCTTGGTGTTATCTTTTGTGGATGGTTGGTAAATGTTCTGTGGTTTATATTTGTGCTTAACTGTTGTATCAGCTATTGTATTCTGGTAATAAGGTTTTAATGCTTAAAGTTCTATAATTTGTTGACAAATGATTCACCCTCCCTCTCAGTTGTCCTTCGGTTATCAGAGCTATCCAACAATTGGTATCAGAGCCTGGACCTCTCTGCAGAATCTTAACTACTTGAGGAAGATCCTATGGCATCTAATAGTGCAAGTTCATCTGCTGCTGTTTTCCGAAGAGAAATTCCTAGGCTTGATGGAACAAGTTACAGAGTTTGGAAGATTCGGATGGAGACTCATCTAAGATGTCTTGGCAAGGAGATTTGGGAGATCACTAATAATCTCTTTACACCTTATAATCCAACATCTATAAATCCTCCCCAAGCGGGCTTGGATAAGGACATTGAAAATGATTGTAGAGCTAGAGAAGCCCTTTTGTGTGTACTTTCTGATCAACAAGTTATGGGACTATCTAACAAATCAACTGCGAAGGCTATATGAAATAAATTGGATACTTTGAATGAAGGTGACCCTACTATTAAAATTGCTAAACTTAATGGTTACCGGGTGAGATATGAGAACCTGAAGATGGAAGAAGATGAAAGGATTATTGCTTTTATAGAGAGAGTTAATGAGATTGTCATGGGAATTCAGTGTTGTGATGGATCTCTAAACGAAGATGAAATAATTTCTAAAGTATTGAGAGATTTGCCACCGACTTATAAGATGAAGGCTACTACAACTAATGAGTTGAAAACTATGGCAAAAACCTTTGTTAACAGGGATACCTTGGTTGAAAATTTATCTTCTTTTGAGCTTGAGGAATTCGGTCCTTCTAGAGTTGCAAAATCTAAACCTTGTTTTCATGCATCTACATCATCTACCAGCAAGAGTGATTGGAAAGCCTTATATGATAAGGAACTGGAGGAAATAAAGAAATAAGATGAAGAGTTTGAGCAACTTGAAGCCCTATTTGCTAGAAGAGTACCTGAAGGTCCTGCAAGAAGTAAGTATGAAGGAAAATCACCTTTTAAATGTTTTGTGTGTAATAAGATAGGTCATTTTGCATCTAGATGTCCAGAAAGGAATTCAAGATTTGAGGAAAGAGTTAGAAGATTATTAGGCCTAACCATGATTATCAGAACAAGCATAAGTACAGGAGAAACAAAGACAAATCATGCTACTATGGTGATGAGGAAGGTGTGACTAATTATGATGATGAACCAACCCAAGATGCAACTAGTGGATCTGGAAATGGAAAGGAATGAGTATTTTTGGCTATCAAGGAAGATGATCTGGTACATGAAGAAAAGGCCCTTGCTGCTAAAATTGAAGACAAGGATGAATGGATGGTAGATAGTGGTTGTTCACATCATATGACTAGAGATAAAATGAAATTTCTATCTTTGCAAGAATTTGATGGTGGTATGGTTAGATTTGGAGATGACAAATCATTCATGATCAAGGGAAGAGGAACTATATCACCAGATGGTGACCATGATACCAATAATGTTTATTATGTTAGAGGTTTAATGCATAATATTTTGAGTGTAGGATAGTTGGTGGATAAGGGATTTTAGCTACAGTTCAAGGATGGAAAATGCAAGATTATCAACATATCTAGATTGGAGTTTGTAACCAGTACTAAGACTAAAGGTAACATCTTTCATTTGAACTCCAGTGAGAAGACATGTTTGATTGCACAGATTGATGCATAAGAGGTTGTGTCTTATGAATTTTGATTGTCTTTACAAGATCGGCTCTACTAAGGCAGTTAGAGATATACCTAAGATTGTGAAGCCCTATAATCAGGTATGTAAGGAATGTCAAATGGGAAAGCAAGTCAGAACCTCTTTTAAGACTATACAAGACAAATCTAATGATTTTCTTGATCTTATTCATACTGATTTGTGTGGTCCTGCTAGAATCAAGAGTTTTTAGGGTGATAGATATTTTATGCTAATCATTGATGACTATTCTAGAATGATGTGGGTTACTCTTCGAAGGGAGAAATTTGAAGAGTTTGAAAAGTTTAAAATATTTAAAGATAAAGTTGAGACAAAGACAGGATTGAAGATTAAATGCTTAAGGTCAGATCAGGGTGGAGAATTCACATCCAGTGAATTTAATAGTTTTTGTGAGAAAAATGGGATAAGGAGACAGTTATCTGCACCCCAGACACCTCAACAAAATGGAGTTGTAGAAAGGAAGAACAAAACTATCTTGGATGTGGCTAGAACTATGATGATGGAAGTTGATCTACCTCATATCTACTAGAGAGAAGCTATGAGCACCACTATATACACATTCAATAGAGTTCATATCAAGGGAGACATCAGTAAGACACCTTAATATGAGTTATGGTCTGGTCGTACACCTATAGTTAAGTATTTCAGAATCTTTGGTAGCAAATGCTATATCAAAAGACATGATTCCATTGGAAAGTTTGATCCTAGATGTGATGAAGGGATATTTCTTGGTTATTCTAATGAAAGAAAAACATATAGATGCTATAACAAAAGATTGCACAGAATTATGGAGAGCACTAAGGTCAAGGTGGATGAGCAGAACATAAATCAAATTATAACTTATAAGAGAGAATCGGAAGTGGAGATTATCATAACTGAACCGATAACACCTACATCAGAACATAATGTTGAACTAGTTACTTTGACAGTATCAGAAAAATCAATCGTAACTGAAGATCAGAGCAGAGGAACAGAAAGTCATAATACTCCTCGGTATGTAAGGTTAACTCATTCAGAAGATCAGATCATTGGAGATAAGAAAAAAGGAGTGATGACAAGAAGGTTGACAGCTGATAAGGTATGTTTAATTTCTCAAATTGAACTGACATCAGTAATTGAAGCATATAAAGATGAATGCTGGATGAAAGCTATGGAAGAGGAATTAGATTAGATAGAAAAGAATAATACATGGACTTTAGTTCCCCGACATAAAAATAAGAATGTTATTGGAACTAAATGGGTTTTTAGGAATAAATTGAATGAAGATGGACAAGTTGTGAGGAATAAAGCTAGATTGGTTTGTAAAGGATATTCTCAGAAAGAAGGAATTCATTATGATGAAACTTTTGCTCTGGTAGCTAGGATTGAAGCTGTGGGATTATTTCTTGCTTATGTTGCCCATAAGAACTAGAAGGTTTATTAGATGGATGTTAAGTGTGCATTTATTAATAGAGATCTTGAAGAGGAAGTTTATATTGAGCAGCCTGATGGATTTTCACTTCCAGATGACAAAAACATGGTTTGTAGGTTAAGGGAAGCTTTATATGGATTGAAACAAACCCCTAGAGCCTAGTATGCAAGATTGGATAGATATCTTTTGAAGCTTGGTTTTCACTAAAGGTAATGCTTATAGTAATTTATACTATAAGATTACTGACGATGACATATTGATTGTTGAATTATTTGTTGATGATATCATTTTTGGAGGTGAGGATAAGTTATGTATTAAATTCTCTGAAAAATATGAAGAATGAATTTGAGATGTCTATGATTGGGGAGATGAAATTTTTCTTAGGTATGTAGATTACTCAGACTGATAAAGGTATTTTCATCTGTCACTAAGTATTCTAGAGAGTTGTTGAAGAAATTTGGTATAGGAAATTCTAAACCAATTGGTACACCTATGGTTACAAGTGAGAAATTGACTAAGAAAGATGCATCAGCACAAGTAAATCCTACAAGGTACAAGTCTATGATTGGAGGTTTGTTATATCTGACTCAGACTAGACTAGATATAATGAATGCAGTTTGTATTGTATCAAGATATCAGAGTGATCCTAGAGAGAATCAGGAGACTGTGATAAAAAGGATTTTCAGGTATTTGTAGGGAACATGTGAATTTGGTTTTTGGTATCCTAAAAATGATGACTTTACACTATGTACATATACAGATGTTGATTGGGCTAGAGATGTTGATAACCAGAAGAGCACATCCGGTGGAGCTTTCTTTCTTGGAAAGAAAATTGTTTCATGGATCAACAAGAAGCAGTCATGTACATATTTATCTACTACTAAAGCTAAGTATTTTGTTGCTGCTACTAATTGTACATAAGTTCTATGGATGAAGCAAATGTTGAAGGATATAAGGGTGGATTGTAATGAACTAGTAGTTATGCACTATGATAACTCTAGTGCTATTGATATATCAAAGAATCTAGTATTTCATTCTAAGACATATAACATATCTATCAAGTATAAATTTTTGAAGGAGAAGGTGGAACCAAATGAAGTCAAACTGGTTTATGTGAACACTAAAGAGCAGATTGCACATATCTTCACTAAACCTTTGCTTAAGGAATAATTTGCGTACTACAGAGACAAATTGGGGGTTTCTGCCCCTCTGGTAGAGACCTGAATGATGTTGATTGGCATCAGTTCGACATGCATTTACAGAGATATTATTCATTCCAGATTGATGTGTCGGTACTACTACTCAGGGGGAGTAGTCAAGTGTGTGGATTCAGTGGATTTATGTTTTCTCTTTGATTTTCATGTTAGATTTATGGCATTGATTTCAAAGGGGGAGAGATATATGTGAAAAATAGAGCTTAACAGAATATCAGTCAAGGGGAGAAATTAGAGCTTATCAGAGATATCATTCATAGGGGGAGTTTGTTACTTCATTGTTATATCATCTTTTGGGAGATTGTTTGTTGTCTTCCTTTGGGGGAGACTTGTTTGGCATTTCTTGGTACATGGATGTTTTTCACATCTAGTGTTGCCATCAATGCCAAAAAGGGAGATTATTGGCAATTAGAGGAATTGATTATGTGTTGCATTGATGTTTTGTCATTGATGGCAACACCAGCTATTTTGGTTGTTTACTAACTTCCGATAGGTTCCAATAGAGTGGTTGGTTTTTTATATTGATCGGATATGCTTTGGTTTGTGGATTTCGATTAGATGTGTCATTCATGCTATTCAGATGGGTATCACAATCAGTTGGTTCGGGATTTGACTTAGGAGATATCATTTGTTCTAGTAAGCCTTTTGGTCATCGGTAAGGGTTCTACCAGTAGAGCTTTGTTGAAGATATTTTGATGCATGTAATAAGTGTTGTTTGCGTGGCTTCTAGATGGCTTTCGAGATGCTATCGGTTATCTTGTTCGTGTTTCTATTGATTGGTGGTGTTGGATTTGTGTCTGGACCTAACGCTATCTTATTCAGCTAGGTTATAGACCGATTTATGTAACGTGTTGGTGGATGATCCCGATGTGTTACTGGCTGGGTTTATTGATTGGATTATGTTATTTCAGTCTTAGGCTGACTTGGTTGATCACTGGATTGTAGGTTTATGTTATGATTATCATATTATCTTGTAGGTGGGCGACCTAATTGTTTATGTCCCAGGTTGGTATAAATATGATGTAAGACATCTTTGTAGATCATGGGCATAACAGTATATGGGCACACTTATGAGATGTGATTATTTGTGTGTGAATAAATTTGTAATCATATGTAGAGGTTTTTGGTCAATCATAGGTGATCAAATTGGGTTTGTGAAAGAGGTTTAAGACCTCTAATACTGAGCTTAACAAGAACTATACTCAGGCATAAGAGATGCTATTCTTGCCGTTCATTCTTCTTCCGGATTGTAGTCTAGATTTATTTTGTAGTCAATGAGGCTCCTTTTGTGATGAGAAGTGCGCTCTAGGTTGTTGGTCTTCCTGCATGTTCATGCCCCTCTTATTGTAATCACATACTTACTGCAGAAGTATTATCTGACTGTGGGTAGGATTTCCACCATGGTTTTTCCCTTTACCGAGTTTTCCGCGTATAAATCTTGGTGTTATCTTTTGTGGATGGTTGTTAAATTTTATGTGGTTTATATGTGTGCTTAGCTATTATATCTTCTATTCCGGTATTTGGTTTATGTATTTCGGTAATAAGGCTTGAATGCTTAAAGTTCTATAATTTGTTGACAACTGATCCCCCCTCCTCTGAGTTGTCCTCCACTTATCTGAGCTGTCTAATAGATATCTTCCTAGAATTCTTCAACATCCAGCTATACTAGAGGGCCTTTCTTACCTTTAAGAACCATCTTGTCAAAGATAATTATTCAGGTTTCTTCTTACTGCGAGCTCTCTTGGAAGCATTGTTCATGATGTTTAGCTTACTCTCCAATATTGTCTAATATAGTGATGAACCTCCTATATTCACTTAAATTAGTTTGTGCTTTCTATGCAAAAGCCCGTACTTGTCAGACTATATCCTCCTACTCTTTCTCTAGCCAATTAAAATTTGGGTTGTGAAATGACAAATCACCGTCCTGAGGAAAAACCATTTTGATACATGCAAATCATGACATTTTCCTCTTTTAGCTATCTTTAATGTTTTCTACAAAAAATGACAACATCAAATCAAGGAACACATGTCACAACCTTTTTAATGTCCTTGGTTATTTAATGGCCATTAGTGATGGTACTTCATAAATATCCCCTTGATTTTCTCTCTGGAAGCAATGCATGACGTGACAATTAATGAAAAAACAAGAGTAGCAGCATGAAGCAGTTCTTCTTAATGACCTGATAGGTTTATTTAATCTCGGCAGTGTCGAGGCATGACCTATATTTACCATGACTTGTGCTGCCACCCCAAGGTACTGAAATAACTTGAAACTAGATGCCAAAATATTCTTATTTGGAATGGAAGATATCACTTTAAATCTTGAGGAAGCTCAACATTCATAACAAAATGAGGAATATCAGAAAGTTGGGAGATTGGACAAGTCCAAAATCATCAAAATCTTTTTGCAAGAGGTCACAAGTTTGATTCCCTACAAGTACCAACTTTATACAGAATTCCCCAAGTCGGTTGTGTGATCAAGTGGTTCTAGAATTTGAGAACCTTACGAAAGAAGTTAGGAAATTCAGAGAGGCCATGACAAGAGTGAATGGGAAAAAATAGAGGAGGGAAACGACCAATCGAACATTTTAAAAATTAATAGGTAACATATAGGATTTGAATTTTGCAATAGGACTAGCAGGATGCAAAGAACTCAAGAAATTGGATGAGTGCATGTAAAATTATGCAACAGAGTCAAGCGTAATAGAAGAAAAGGGCGTTTCTTAGTAGTAGGGTGGAGGGGTGATTGGGAAAAATGCAAGGCTAACAAGCCAAAAATGGAAAGAAAAACAACTTACACTCACAAGAAGCCAAAAATGAAACCTAAATATGTACATGGCCATAAGGGCCTTATGATGAAGGAGGGCAATATTATTCAAGTGAAACCATTTACGAGTTGAGAGAAATATATACTTGTGCAAAAAAGAGGGTTTGGGATGCATGACATGACATGATATGAACTACATCGGATGATGATCCGCAGACCAGGCTTCCAATTATGGCTACACAAAATTTTGTAGATGCATTCATGCCCAAACAACCATTCTTCATGATATGTTTTTTGGAACCATACCTTTTACCTCTTCATGACTCACTTGTGATAACTGACAGTAATCCTTCTAAGAAGATTTAACCAGTGTGTCATGTCTCTGATCATACATCTCCCAACTTGGTTTAAAGATATCAGCACAACTATCATGGCCCTATATGTAGACTTCACATGAAGACAACTCAAGACTTTTAACAGTTGAGGATTTATCTATTATTTCATTAATAGACATATAATCATCGACAAGGATCTTGGGTTTTAGACTCAAGAACTGAACATCTCTACTTCTCGTCTTCACATGATAGCATAAAGAAATAAATTCATCATCGTTAGAGCTATCCTCAAGGACACCTTTCTTAGGCTCATCAAAATTATGGAGGAATGGTAGTTGTTTTATTAGTCGAGGGATTATCACTTCAAAAGGAGGATTATTTCTCACCTGGGCATCCTTATAAGATTTTGTAGGGTAATACAGGGGATTCAAAGGGTTCCATTTAATCCCCATCCTCTGCGTAAGGGACTACTCTCTAGAGAAAGAAAGAAAATATTCTTCTAATGTTACATCTCGCATAGAGGTGATGAAGTCAATAAAAGGATCTTTAGACAGAGAATCGTTTCTCGGCTTACCCACAGTTAGAACATGATTCATGCAAGCAGTACATGACGACATCTGGTTACCATAATCCAAAAGAATAGGACCAAACCTCAAGAGAATTTCATCCTCTCTTGCATATAGGAGCCCATCTTAGGGAGCGACTTGAGGTGGTTTTTCCTTCTTTTCAACTCCACCAAAAATGCTTATAAATTTTTCCACTTCAACCTCAATGATGTGACCTTTATCGTCAACTATACCACATTGAAAGTCACTTTCCTAACCCCGACAGAACCAACTCAAAACATAAGCCCTTTTAAACTCTTTTGATGTCTTATCATTTTCAAACGTACCTAGTAGAAGTTTTCCAGGATTGACTTTACACTTTCCCTTGGGTGCCCTTGTCGGTGCCATGGTATGAGCATTTCAAAATATGTAGTTCTAAAAATCCTTCCTTCTTTTCAAGTGTTAACCATATATCAACTTAGGTTTAACTAAAAAAAACCCTTCTGTGGATCTGTGCAAATAGAGTCGCCAGTCTTCTTATTAGAAGACATTAAAAATATTTCCCAAGACACACTAATTTTCATAAATCTTCTATTTTTTTGTTCTCCCTAGCAGAGTCACCAAAATTTATTGGTTAATGGATTTATCACATAGCTCTATATTGTCACGCCCACAAACGTGACAAATGTAATCACAATCAAACCAATCTAAACAAACTAACTACTGACTAATTCTCTGCTTATTTTACAAGGTGGCAACTACCTTATGGCAATATTCAATGAATGGAAATTAATTAAAATGCTTTTAATGAGAAAGCAAATAAGGAAAGAGATTTTAACCAAAAATATTTGAAAAGGCATGCCCAACATACAAATACTTTTTAGATTTTCCAAGATTTTGAAACAACTAGATTGCTACAAAATACCATTCAAAGACAATTTTGTTGCAGCAATAGAAAAACTAAAACCATTTACCACTTCAAATATAGAGGCATCCACTGATAACCATTCAAAAGAATGGAAAAAAATCACACCATAGTTCAAAGATTACAAATATTTGAAGCCACCAGTAAAATTTTTATATTCCAAATAGTAAACAAAAAAATTGTTAATGAAGTTTTTGTTCTTAAGAGAGAAACAAAGTTTTCCCCAAAATATCTCTCAAGATCTACTTATTTACTTATTTATAACTATTACCCCTTGTCTTTTCCATTTTCAAGAAATGGTTGTTAAAGATAATAGTCTTGAACATGACTGTTCTCAAAACAGAAAAAGATCTACTAAGAAACAAAGTCCAAATCACATCACAAGACCACAAATCTATAAAGTCACCAAACTCAGGCTCCTTCATTAGGTGTCGGGTGTCATTCTCCCATATATTTGTCAATCTCCTCCACTATTTTCTCTTCTTCAATCAGTATCAAAAGGAGTTGTGTAAACTCTTCCTCATCGAGTACAGTAGCTCAGAAAAAGTTAGTCGAGTCCATGATGATATCCTCCTGCAATTATTCAACATCTGGCTTTACTAGAGGACCTTTGTTAGCTTTAAGAACCATCTTGTTGAAGCTAATTATTCAGGTTTCTTCTTGCTCCGAGCTCGCCCTGCAAGCATTGTTCATGATGTTTATCTTGTTGTGCAATATTGTCTAATATAGTGACTGACCTCCTATATTCACTGAAATTAGTTTGTGCTTTCCATGAAAAAGACCATAACAGTCAGACTATATCCTCCTGCTCTTTCTTTGGCCAATTTAAATCTGGGTTATGAAATGGAAGCTCACTGTCATGAGGTAAAACCATTTTTCTACATGCAAACCATGACATTTTCCTCCTTTAGCTATTTTTAATGTTTTCTACAAAAATGACAACATCAAATGAAGTAACGCAAGCTACCACCTTTTTTGTGTCCTTGGTTGTTTAATGGCCATTAATGATGGTACTTCATAAATATCCCCTTGATTTTCTCCCTGGAAGCACTGCAAGACGTGGCAATTGATGAGGCTACAACATTAGCAATAGGATGTAGTTATTCTTATTGACTTGAAAGGTTTTTTTAATTTTGGCAGTGTCTTGGCATGACCTATCTTTATCATCACTCATGTTGGCACCTTAAGGTACTAGAATAACTTGAAACTACATGCCATAATATGCTTACTTGGAATGGAAGATATCCCTTAAAATCTCAAGGAAGCTCAACATTCATCACAACATGAGGAATATCCGAAATTTGAGAGATCAGGCAAGTCCAAAATCATCAAACTCCTTTCGAAAGCAACGATGAGTCTAATTCCCTTGAGATGCTGAATTTATGTTGACTTCCCCAAGTTAGTTAGGTGCTTAGGCAGTTCTAGAATTTGAGAAGCTCGCGACCAAAGTTAGGAAATTCAAAAAGGTGCAACAAGAGTGTAGGAAAAAATAGTGGACAAAAATGACTTATCAAATGTTTTAAAAACTAATAGGTAACATATAGGCTCTGAATGGGGACTAAGACTAGCAGGATGTAGATAACTCTAGAACTCGGACCAATGCATGTAAAATTGGGCAATAGAGTCAGGCGTAATAGAAGGAAAGGGTGTTTCTTAGCAGTAGGGTGGAGGGGTGGCTTGGAAAAAATCAAGGCTAACAAGACAAAAAAGGAAAGAAAAACAACCTACACTCACAACAAGCCAAAAATGGAACCTAGATATGTACACTTCCATAAGGGCCTTATGATGAAGGAGGGCAATATTATTCAAGATAAACAATTTACGGGTTGAGAGAAATATATACTTGTACGAAAAAGAGGGTTTGGGATGCATGACATTACATGAGATGAACTACGTCAGATGATGATCCCCAAACCAGGCTTCTAATTATAGCTACACAAAAGTTTGTAGATGCATTCATTCCTAAACAACAATTCTTCATGATAGGATTTTGGAACCAAACCTTTTACCTCTTTTATGATTCATTTGCAATAACTGACAATAATCCTTCCCAAAAGAATTAACCAGTGCATCCTATCTCTGATCACACATCTCCCAACTTGGTTTAAAGATATCAACACAACTATCATGGCCCTGTATGTAGACTTCACATGACGACAAATCAAGAATTTCAACCGTTGAGGATTTATCCATTATTTCATTAATAGACAAATAAATATCGACAAGGATCCTGGGTTTTAGACTTGAGAAGTCAACATCTCTACTTCTGTCTCTGCATGATAGAATAAATAAATAAATTCATCATTGTCAGAGCTATCCTCAAGGGAACCTTTCTCAGTCTCATCTGAAATATGGAAGAATGGTAGTTATTTTATCGGTTCAGGGCTTATCACTTCAAAAAGAGGATTATTTCTCAGCTGGGAATCCTTATAAGATTTTGTAAGATAATAGAGGGGATTCAAAGGGTTCCATTTAATACCTATCCCCTGTGTAAGGGACATCTGTCTGGAAAAAGAAATAAAATATTTTTCTAATATTCCATTTAACACAAAGATGACGAAGTCGATAAAAAGACCTGTAGACAAAGAATCCTTTCCCGACTTACCCACAGTCAGAACATGATTCATGCAAGTGGTAGATGACAACATCTGGTTGCCAAATTCTAAAAGCATAGGATCAAACCTTGGGAGAATTTCCTCCTCTCTTGCATACAAGAGCCCATCTTGGGGAGTGACTTGAGGCGGTTTTTACTTCTTTTCAAGTCCACCAAAAATTCTTATGAACTTTTCCACTCCAACCTCAGTGATGTGACCTTTTATCATCAACTATATCACATCGAAACTCACTTTCAAAACCCCGACAGAACCAACTCAAAACATAAGGCCTTTTAAATTCTTCTGATATCTTCTCCTCTTCAAAGGTACCTAGAAGTATTTTTTTAGTCTTGAATTTATGCTTTCCCTCAGGTGCCCTTGTTGGTCCCATGGCATGGGTATTTCACACAATGCAGTTATGAAAATCCTTCCTTCTTTTCAAGTGTTAACCATGTATTAGCTTAGGTTTAACTGAAAAACCTTCTCTAGGTCTATGCCAACAGAGTCACCAGTCTTCATATTAGAAGACATTAAAAATATTTCCCAAGACACACTAATTTTCATAAATCTTCTATTTTCGTTCTCCCCAGCAAAGTCACCAAAATCTGTTGGGTAACAGATTTATCACCTAAGTCTATAATCTCACACCCACAAAGGTGACAAATGTAACCACAGTTGAACCTGTAGACACCTAAAATTTTCTAGTATAATTAAATAAATATCTTTATTTATTTAATTACTTTAGCCTAATTCTTCTATTAATTAAATAAATCTTTATTTATTTAATTAATTCATTTATTCTCTTCTAGCCTTATTTCTCATTTAAATAAATACATTTATTTATTTAAATTATCCTTTTGTCTAAATTAAATAAATATTTTATTTATTTAATCATCCCACTTCTTCTATTAATTAAATAAATTTTTATTTATTTAATTAATTCATTAACCTTTTCTACCCATGACACATGCCATTCATCTCTTAATTCCTACACTACCTACCCTCTCATTATTTTCTTATTTTCTTTACCTACCCTTTAATCATATCCGACCATTTATCTTTTACACCTCTCAATCTTATCCCTCCATTTCTTATAGTGTCTTCTATATAAGGAGATGTTTTCTTCATTATCAACCCTAACTAACTACTTGATTACTCGACTACACTACGCCTTTGCACTTTCATATGCGATCCTACTTGCAACCACATTTCCATTCTTTGTTGAGCTCTTGTGCACATAAAATCTGAGAGCAAATATATCAAGCAAGATCAATGGAGATAGGAAGAATGAAGATCCAAACCCTATTGGACATGTGATGGTATAATCTTTGTGATTTCATTTGATTTGCATTGTCTTAGGTAATCTTCATATGTTATGGTGGATCTTTGTTGTTGTTAGGCTAGGGTTTTGTGGTTGAACTCATTTAGTCTATCAACATTGTTGTTATCCATTTTCACCATGTACATTTTGGCACACCCGGTGGGACTCTTGTCCCTTTTGCATTTAACATCTTTTGTTGTAGATTTTGTATTTTGAAGTTGCATATCTGACATTTCCGCCAAACTTTTGATATTTTCATGTCTGCACCTTTGACAATATTTTATTTAATTTTTTTGCAGATTCTGGGAAACACGTATGTGGTCCCTAGTCCTGTCTATGAAGTCTTCAAGCACATCTGTGTCTAGAAGCAATGTCTATGTTCTGGAATCGCGTCTATGTCGGATCTAAGTACATTTGCGAAGTTATAAAGTGTTTGTGTCTCTGATAGCCACGTGTGTGTGAAGTTGTTATATTTTGGGTTTCTTTGATTTGATTTTTCGTCATTTGGGTTTTTCGATGTGGTTTATATTGAGCTAACATTTTTAGATCTAGCTAATAAAAGTGGTGCAGCTTGTCTTGAAAGAAAAATCATTTTGTTGAAGGCCCCTATTTCACAAAGCCTTTTGGATCTAAAATTTACCTATGTGCTTGCAAGAAGGGGTGATCATTTGAAACAATCCAAACTACTAATAGATCTTTGTTGCAATACCTTGGCAGGGGTTTTTTATTTTTATTGTGTGCCTTGTTTTCATAGACTAGCAAACACTTCAATTGGTGCACTAAAATTGAACCATTGTCGTTTGTGTCTTGAGCAATAGGCTCTTTTTGTTTAATCTTTAGAGGGCCTCTCTCGCCGTGTGGTCATTAGGACTACTAGTGAGGAGAGAATGACCTAAGTGGTAGTGAGGAAAACCCACCTCTTCTAAACCACTATAAACAACTGTATTCATGGTGAAAACTATGGATAACGTGTGCTGATTAGTTCATATCGACACTATGTCTCCCCATAAACCCATTTGATCAAATTTATTTGATCATTTGTAGGGCGTAACCCCTATCAGCTGGGAGCCTTTTGTATTTACAGAGCTGGAAGTGCCGCATGTATGGCCACACGAGCGAATGCCCTTACTACCACCTTTTTGTTTTAGAAGCCAAAATCCTTCTAGTTGTTGGGGCAGGAGGTCAGACCTTTGCTAGCGGCCCACATACTTACGGTTCTTAGTAGAGATACAAAGTTCATCATGAGGATTTTCATGGGGACTGATGCTTGGCTACCCAAAGAAGTGAGTGCCGAGGGTGGAGCCAGTGGGGTCAAGCATCTAAGTATCTGCTCTGAATAGCATAGCCTCGGGGGAAACTCCATGTGGGATCAACAACTATTGTCCTAGCCAGCCATAAGAATTGTGCTTGTCTTATTTTGAACAATCAAACATTCAAGACCAAACATTAAAACATTGTGTCTTTTGTGTCTTCAAGTGTATGCAAAACAATTTTACATCAAACAACACACTTTCTTTTGAGTCATTTTCAGTCTAAACACTTGCAAACATTGAGTCCTCATCAACATTGTGTCCTCTTGTCATGAAAAACAGTCAAAAATTCAGATTTGGTCACAACAAAACAACTTCACAGATTGGAAAAATTGCACAAAGTTTGTAGAAACATGTTTGTGTCTGACAGAACCGCATCTGTGTCATCTAAATGCATCTGTGAAGGGCAGAAACACATATGTGTCTTTTGAGCAACATTGCATTTACAACATCTCAGAAACGCGCTTGTGTCTGATAGAACCACGTCTGTGTCATTTAAACGCGTCTTTGTCTGACAGAATAGTGTCTGTGTCATTTAAACATGTTTGTGAAGTATACAGGCATGTATGTGTTCAGAATTGAAAACTATCATAATCCAGCAAACAAGGAACAATCAGTTTCAGACTTATTGAACTTCCTAGGTATCTCTCTGGGTTTTCATCTAGAATTCAACCTGTCTTTGGGTCTCACAAATTCCATCATTTCTTTACACCTTACATTACATTCACATTTGTCTAAACTTGAGTCAAAAGGCCACTTTCTTGTCCTCATCATACTTTGTCAACACATTACATACAACAACATTTTGCTGAGTGGTCCCTCATCAAGGTCTATCACCTTTGGGTCTCATTTGGTCTTACTTAGAGTCAAGGTCAACTTACCTCATCAAGAGAAACTATCCTCTCTTTGGAATTCACACCTACTCTACTACATACATACTTGGTCTTACACTTTGGACATTGCAAGTACACTTCAGATTCATTTACATTCCATCCAACTCTTGGTCTTCCATACTCTTTTCCATTTGCATCTACTTTCACACATCTTGGTCAAAACCTAGTTCATGGTTGAAACCCATTCCCAAAAATCTAGGAGAGAAACTAAAGAGGCCCAAGAGTCCGCAAACATGAGTTCCTATTAGTATGACAATGATATCTTTTTCAATTTCAATCATAGTACATTACCTGACATGGATGCTTATAGAAACATTCCAAATGTTGAGAACATAGACACTATAAACAACAATGATACACACAATGACAATATGGACAACCTTTTTGTACATTCAGTAGAAGTGGAAGACACCATTATGGATCCTCGTTTCAATAGATTGGTTGAGGAAATAATAAAGAGAGATAGACAATATTTCTTACAAGTGATGACACATAGTGGAGCCAAGATCCCTCATGATTTTGACATGTCTCAAATAATGGAAAATTGACCTTTGCAACAACCTCACCTAAACATGGATCAGAGGAGGCCTAATAGTGGAGGCAATAGAGGACCACATATGGTTCCTGAATCACCATCATCTTTGTTTCAAAAACCTGAGGTCTCATACACACATGGTTAAGCATATGATACTCACCTTCGTAGACCATTATGGAAGTCTTATGCAAAAAAATATGCTCAATCACATACCAATGCTAAGGATCAACCACCAAAGAAATTGGATATTCAAAGGCATGCTCAAAATTTGGACACAAGGAAACCCTATGTCAAATTTGGGGGCAACACACTAGAACAAACTCATGACATTCCTATAGAGTATGGTATACATGGACAAAACATATATTCTATTCCTCACCATGACTCTATACCATTCCATATACACAGCATTATTTTAGACCTCCTCCATATGAACATGTGTATGATCAATACCATCCATATATGCAACATGCTCCTCCTCCACCCGGTGGTTCAGGCATGGGGTATGGTTCAAGAAGTTGGTCTCTACCTAAGAACAATTTGGAACAGCAAATCAAGGACTTGCAAAAGAAAATGGAGGACATAAATACATTGAAGCCAACTTACACTATGAGATACATATGTCCCTATCCATTTGACAAGAGCATTCCAATGCCTCCATTTCCTATAGACTTTGTGACACCCAAGTTTGATAAGTATAGAGGAAAAGGGGATCCTAAGGCACATATAAGACAATTTTTCATAGCTTGCATTGAGGTAGCAGCAGAAGAGACATATTTGATGAGATTATTCCCAAAAAGCTTAGGTGATCAAGCTATGGAATGGTTCTCCCAACTTCCACCTGGAATTAAGTCTTGGGGTGATCTAGCAAAAGCATTTATCCAACATTTCTCATACAACATAGAGACAGACATATCGTTGACTACTTTGTGCAACACCAAACAAAAGGATGGAGAATATTTTTCATCATTTTTACAAAGATGGAGAAATCTAGCTAGCAAATGCTCTTGTGAAATTCCACAAAAACAAATGGTAGAGATGTTCACCTAGAATGTTAACAAGGACATTGGTTATGACCTGAGAAAAGATTGTTTGTCCACCTTCAAGGACGTCATTGAAAAAGGCTTAGCAACAGAGAAGGTCCTAATTGAACAAGGAGTCATTAAGATATTCAAGGAAAACAAAGATGAATTTAAAGGAAAAGACAAGCCCAGATTTTGGAATAAAAACAAGAACACAGTCAATGATGGTGTTGTGGATGCCAATACAGTACGACCAAAAATTGTTTTTTCTGGATCAAGTTCTACAAACAATCAAGAGAATACTCAAACAACTTCCAAATCATGAAGGAAGTACACTCCATTGGGAGAACCACTAGAATTAGTTTTCAAGAAGCTAGTGGAAAACAAGATTATCACAATTCCAGATTTTCCTCCATATGAGCCAAAGGTCAAACTAAATTGGTGGAATGATGATGAATATTGTGAATTTCATAAGAGCAAAGGTCATAAAATAGGTAATTGTCATCGATTGAAGAACATCATACAAGATCTTATTGATAGAGGTGACACTGAGATCAAAGGACACTCATCCAATCAAGAACATGAAATGTTTAAGCAACCATTCCCAAAGCATGACAAGGGAAAAGCTACAGCCACATACGACCAAACCAGCTATACCAGAGCATCCTATAACTATGATTCCACTATCAATCACATTTCGATGGACAATTATGTCTCTACCATTATCATCAAGGACAAAATGCCTGAGAATTCTACCCAAAGACCCAAGATCATCCTGAAAGGAATTGGATCTTCTTCCAGACCTACCTCTGAATGTAATGTTACAACTCGTCAAGGTAAATTAACTTTGCAAAGTGCTCTAGCTAAAACCACCACTTCCTCATCAACCAAACCTAAATATGACCTTGTAGAACAGTTGGGGAAGACACCCGCGCTCATCTCCATCCTTGAGATTTTACGCATATCCCTCGCACATAAAGCTATTCTTGACAAAATCTTCAGAGACACTGCTATCCCTACTGATCTGAACGTGGACCAATTTCAAGCCATGGTGGGATACCTTTCTGTTCCACACTCCCTTACATTCACAAAAGCTGATGACACCTCTGTAAGTTAGCCACATAATGCACCTTTACACATTGAAGCCTTCCTACACAAACATCAAATAAAACAAGTCCTGGTAGATGGAGGAGTGGGTCTAAACATTTGTACATTGAGCACTATTAAACAATTGGGATATTCTGATAAAGTTGTGAATGCTACAAACAAAATTACCATCAAGGCATATGATGATGAAGAACGTTCATCAAAGGGCATAGTCACCTTACCTCTCAGAGTTGGGCTAGTTACGAAGGATGTGGTTTGTCAAGTCCTAGACCTAGATCTCACATACAATATATTACAAAGATGTCCTTGGATTCATGAGATGACGGCACTTCCATCTACATATCACCAATGCATTAAGTTTCCTCACAATGGAGTTGAGATAACGGTTAATGGTGATCCTAATCCATTCATATACTGCAATAACTTGAGACCGAAAACTGAGATGATTATTCCAAGTAATAGGGAAATTGTCCCTTCTTCTGCATACATTGATCTTGAATAATTAAAACCTTTGACCTCAAAACAAGGTGAGCTTAAAGGGAAATTTCAAGATAAGGGCATGGGTGAATACACTTTGAATCACACCATGTGCTTACAACAAGTTATGAGTTCACCAAAAGAATATTGAAGACCACATCCTAATAAGCAAGTATCTATCATTATACTCAAATAGGACCCTACTATCTTTCAAAGATGGGGTGAACTGGAAGAAGAAGACTTATACAAAATGCTTTACAAAGACCCTGAAAATGATACACAAGATCACATCAGCCTACCAGGTGAAAAGTATGGCAAAGGATTCAAGATCTTACAAAAATTTGGGTATGATGGCAAAAGTCCTCTTGGCTTAAGAAAGGAAGGCATCATTGAACCTTTACAACCTGAATTGACATTCAAAAAGGAATGCTTGAAAGGACTTGGTTTCATGACCTCCCAGGTAAACACTCAAAAGATAGGAGAAGCATTACCAATCAAAGCTGCCAAAATTCAACAAGAAAATCGCTATTCCACAGACTCCAATGAATGGGAATGGGGTTCAAAAAAATCCTCCAGTGACAGTGAACTCACCGAGACATTTAGAGAACCAGGTGAACCCACAGAAGAAGAGGAATTTTATAGAAAATTCAAAGTTGGTCAAGAAACAACCCCTGAGGACCCCATATAGTCCTTGCCTCTAGGTTCTAGGTCGAAATCACATAGAATGAGAACACCTATCCCATAATGTGCTACTAGTGATGATAATTTGGATTTGTTCACAATCGAGACAGATGAGGAGAGTGCAAACGATGACCTCGATGACTACCTCGACATACCTGAATATAACTGCATTTTCACTCTTAGCCCTCCTAACTTCGAAGACATCAAAGGCCTTCCCCTTGTTCACCACCAACTCATTGACTGGGACCATGAACGACCTGCATAGTTTGATACATTCCAAAATGATGAAGCCTTTATTGATTATCTAGGCATACGAGATGATCTTCCCCTCGGGGACCATAAGGCAGGATACACTATAGAACTCAATAGCATGGCATGTTTTGGTGAGGGTGTTGGGCCTTCCAGATGCAAAAACATAAAAATAAAAACAAATCAAGGGTCTTATGGTGAAAACCATGTTGTGGCGCTGTCTGACCCCAAAAAAGTAAAAATAAAGGATGTATCTGAGGGAGAAAACCTCTCTGAGGCACCTGAGGATGGAAGGCTCGACATTCTCCCAGCATCATATGAGGAAAGGTCATCCATGTTGGTAGAGGAAATGATCAAAACAAACATTGGTATAGAAGAAAGTCCAGACAGCATATTCCTGGCACAATCTCTGACAGAGACAGAAAGATCAAAGTTCATAAGTTTATTCATAGAGCGACAAATCAATTTTGCATGGTCATATGCTGATATGCCTGGATTGGATCTGGATTTGGTAATGCATCATTTGACAGTTAAACCGGGGGCAAAACTAGTG
Source organism: Cryptomeria japonica (assembly GCF_030272615.1). Classification (NCBI taxonomy): domain Eukaryota; kingdom Viridiplantae; phylum Streptophyta; class Pinopsida; order Cupressales; family Cupressaceae; genus Cryptomeria; species Cryptomeria japonica. The sequence continues at coordinate 699,041,486 of NC_081413.1, read as the reverse complement.
AAACAGAAATTAAGAAAGATGCATCCACAAGTGGCATTATTAGTCAAGGTAGAGCTTGAAAAATTATTGGATATCGGATTCATACGCCCAATTGATTATCCTGAATGGATCTCCAACTTAGTTCCTATCAGTAAACCAGATCGTAGCATCAGGATATGTACAGACTTTAGAGACATCAACAAAGCTTGTCCTAAGGATGACTTCCCATTACCAAACATAGATCTGGTTGTAGATCTCACAGTAGGTCATGAAATGTTATCTTTGATGGATGGATTCTCTAGTTATAATCAAATAAAAATTGCATCCGAGGATCAGCACAAAATAGTATTTACTTGTCCTTGGGGAACTTTCTATTGGAATGTCATGCCCTTTGGGTTAAAAAATGTAGGGGCTACATATCAAAGAGCCATGACTACTATCTTTCATGATCTCATGCACGTTACTGTGGAAGATTATGTTGACAACCTCTTGGGTAAATCAGTAGACAAAGATACACATTTGGACATACTTTCAATCATCTTTGATCGGTTGGAAAAATACAAATTAAGATTAAACCCCAAGAAATGTGTCTTTGGAGTAACCTCCGGGAAGCTCCTGGGATTCATTATATCAAAAAGAGGAATCAAAGCCGATCCTGGAAAAGTCAAGGCCATCCTAGAGATGCAACCACCACAAAACATCGGTCAACTTCGATCTTTGCAAGGGAGACTCCAGTCCATAGGAAGATTCATAGCACAACTTGCAGATAAGTGTAATCTTTTTCAACACTTGCTATATAAAAACATCAAATTCAAATGGGATGATAATTATCAACAGGCTTTCCAGATACTCAAAGATTATCTTCTAAATCTACCAGTTTTGATGCCACCAGTTCCAGGTCAACCTCTATTACTATACATATCAGTTGCTTCAACAACACTGGGGGCACTCTTAGCACAACAGGTTGTTGAGGGCAAAGAAAAGGCAGTCTACTACATCAGTCACACCTTGGTGGGATATGAGCTAAATTACACACCAATTGAGCGTGCATGTCTCGCTGTGGTCTTTGCTTCAGAAAAATTATGACATTACATGCTAACTCATAAAACTAAGTTGGTTGCAAGGATCGATCCATTGAAATACCTTCTCAATAAAGCAACACTTACTGGGCGACTAGCCAAATGGGTGATGCTCTTGAGTGAATTCGACATCGAGTATGTGGACAGAAAAGCAATAAAAGGACAAGCTATCATAGATCAATTAGTAGATGCTCCCATGTTAGATGACATTTCTCTAATTTCAAAATTTCCATATGAATCCATTTTAACAGTGTCACATGCAAAGCCCTGGCAACTATACTTTGACAGCTCATACACATAGCATGGGGTGCAGGAGCTGGTATCTTCTTCATAACTCCTCAAGAGGATTCTATACCAAAATGATATCAATTATCATTTCCCTGCTCTAATAACATAGCAGAATATGAGGCATTAACAACTGGATTATGGATTGCAGTTCAGTGGAAGATCCAGGAACTTCATGTTTTTGGGGACTCTCAACTTGTAATTCGTCAAGAAACTAATGACTACCAAACAAAGGACAAGAAATTAATACTGTATAAAAGAATGGTGGATGACTTGAAACAACATTTCATGAAGATAGACTTTGAGCAGATACTAAGAGAGAAGAATAGAGCCACAGATGCCATGCCTACAATTGCCTCACTAATTGATCTACAATAAGATGAGACCCGCTATGAGTTCTTAGTGGATAACCTTTTGGTTCCCTCATATGAAATCACTCCTACTGAGATGATATGTGTCGTCGGTCCTGAGTCCCATTTATATGGTTCCATTTTCACATACCTTTGTGACAATACCCTTCCTCCTGACCTATCCAATAACCAATGTTGCACTTTCATTGGCCAATCTTCTCAATATGTCATTTTAGCTGATATCCTATACCGTCGAGGTCTAGATGGCACTCTTCTTAGATGTTTAGAAAGAGATGAAGCTCAGATTGCATTACATGAGGTACATGAAGGGATATGTGGTCCACATTCTAGTGGTCCTACCTTAGCCAAGAAACTCATCAGGACTGGATATTACTGGCCCAACATGGAAAAAGACTCATATCAGTTTGTCAAGAAATGTAAGCAGTGTCAACTTCATGGAGACCTCATTCATGCACCAGCACAGGAACTTCAACCAATTGCAACTCCTTGGCCCTTTTGTCAGTGGGCACTCGATCTCATAGGCATTCTAACGGTCATAAGTTCATTATCACTGCCACAGAGTATTTCACAAAATGGATCAAAGTGGTGCCTCTTACACAATTCATTGGAAAAAAATTGCTACATTCATTCTCAACTATATCATTTGTCGATATGGTATTCTTGTTTCCATCATCACAGATAACAAGCATCCCTTCAAAAATTAGGATGTTCATGAACTCTATGACCGCTTCCATATTACCCATCATTTTTCCACTCCTTATTATCCCCAAGGTAACGGTCAAGCTGAGGCGTCTAATAAAACAATCCTTAAAATATTGAAAAAGACAGTCGATGACATTGGCCACAATTGCCATATCCAACTTAATCTCGCACTTTGGGCTTACCGCACAAGCATCCGAACACCTATAGGAGCTACACCCTTTTCACTTGTCTATGACACTAAAGCTATCTTGCCTATTGAGGTCGAATTACCCTCTTTATGAGTCTCTTTGCAAAACATTATAAGTGATGAAGACTATAGGGTCTCTCGCTTACAAGAACTTGAACTATTGGATGAACAAAGACAAACTACTTTTAATCATCTCAAGGCTTATCAACAATGAATGAGTTGCAGCTACAATCATAAAGTCAAGTCTCACACATTTAAGGTAGGCGACTTAGTTCTCAGAGAAAATCCTAAAAATCAGCAAGCCAGAGAGAGGAAGGGTAAGTTCGAATCAAACTGACTTGGTCCTTACATCATCACAACAACATATGGATCTGGTGCATATCAGCGCTCAACCACAGAGCGTGAACCTTTGGATGATCCTATCAATAGCATGCACCTTTGGAGGTTTTACACATAGCTCTTTAGAGTATCCCAATTCAAAACTACAAAAAAAATAAAAATAAAAATAATTCAAAAATAAAAAAAAAATCATAAAAATAAATAAACGTTACTTGGTGAAAACCTGGCAAACAGGCGCCTTGTGACACAAAAAAAATTGAAGAACAGAAAAACATTTCATCCAATGGTGAAAACCACTTTGGTGGCTCCCTGGGGAAGTACCATGGTGAAAATCCAGTCACCAATGCCATTTGTAGAGACATTGCTCCTCCCTCCTTCAGGATTCCATTTCATCCTTCACTTCACACACACTCACAACCTATCCATTCATAACAAACTTACCCATTCCTATCATGGCTTGTTATTGATCTACCCAAGATTGGTTAGTCATTCATAATAAACCTTCCTCTCCATCCCTTTCCATCCATAATAAATTAGATCCTATCTATGGCTAAGGCTAATCCTAAGTCTAGTAATGGGTGTGGAACTAAGAGCATCACATGTTTCGAGGAGTACAGTTTCTTCTACTTTTCTTTAGTCTATCCGCACATAGATCCACAATAAAGCAACACTTGCATCGCCAGTCCGCAATAAAGTTCCATCTTCTCCACAATAAAGTATCAGTTTCATGGATTCAGTCAATTTTAGATGAGACACAATAGCAACAATGGGCTTCAACAAATAAAATCTTTCAACAGACTCAGACAACATTATGGTTCAGTGCTAACTATTCTTTTTGTGAAAGTAAACATTGTGACCACAATCGAAAAGACTTATACAAGTGACAAGAGACACTAAACTTTAGAACTACAGTGGATGTTGGTGTTGAGTCTTGGTTTTCTTTTTTTTTTATTTTATCTTTTGGTGACATGTCTTTTAGCTTTTCCAGGATGTCTCTGACTAGAGATTCTATCTCCAAGATGTCTTTGACTAGAAAGGGGAGGATGGGGTATCGTCACCTATTTTTCTTTTTCCTATCTGTGGATTGTCTCTTAGTAATACTATGACTTCTCCAAGGATATGAGGACACTGAGAGTCTAGTGTGAACTGGGGCATTCCTTGTTTGAGACTATCTTTTCTCCATGCAAACAGGTACAATGACTTTCTGGGTCAAACATATGCCTCAATTGTCATAACCTATTTTGCCATAATAAAGCTCAATGATGATAACGCACAAGAAGCTCTTTCACTTTCATATCTTCTGTCTTCCATCCCCCATTCTTGATTGACTTTCATCGTCCTTCTTGAGTCTGAGAAGCCTGCTATCACATGATTGAGTATAATGACACACCAAAATTATTTGCATTTCATGTAGTTGCAACTGCATTACCACATATTAAGCATTTCATACATACATATAGATATCACAATTGCATCACATCCTACACACAACACATATTAGTACATTTCACATTTGCATTATCATATTCATCTACATTTCATACATTTACATTCACATATGCATAACATATTAAAAACATAAAAAATAAAAAATATTGCATTTCATTATGTACATATTTGCATCCATAACATAAACATCACATAGAAACATACATCATAAAACATATATCACATAGGTACACATGCATATAGCTGCCGCAAAGATGAATCATCTCATATATATATATATATAATCATAAGTGTCATGATACAATGATGTCAAAATCATATGGCTACAAATCACTCAAAGGTTTCTACATCATCATAAAAAAATGGTACAAAATTGATACATAGGGAGCCCTCTAAGGCTATGATGAACTCCCTCCCTTGAAGCCACCTGGCCTCGATGGAGTTTGAGCCTTGGAAGGACCCACCCCAAGATCATCTCTCTTGTCCCCTCTATTTGGTGGTGGTGGAGAACCCATGACCCCATCACTAGACGCCTATCTCTTGTGACTCCCTCTAGTGGTCATCGCTATCCCTGATGGTCTACAGAAGCTCCTAGCCCACTACTCTGGTGGCACTGCCCTGTAGTATAGGTCTCGCCAATAACCTATCTCTTCCCTTGCCCGCAGAATATAGGTGTATCAAGCCCTTGTGTCCTCTGTCGCCTGCCTCCCAGACCTCAGTGTTGTCTCAGCCTCAGTGTAGCGCTAAATAGCCTGATCTCACTCCTGCTCAGTATCCCTCAGCTATCTCCTTAGCCTAACTGTCTCGCTCTCTAGATCTTGGATCTCATCTGCCTGTCCCTAGCAGATCTCCCTCAGCTCAAATAGCTCATCCTCCTCCTCCTCGGCCCCCTGTACTAGTGGCTGTACCTATGCCTATACCCGTGGCTACTCATGTGGCTGCCCCTATCCCCATCCCTTTACCTATCTCTACACCTATCCCTGCACTTGTTTGGGACCCTGTGCTACTGGCACCTATAATGGAAAACCACTGCAACCCCTCACCACTCGAGCCTGTCTCTCCTCTCCACCTTTTCTCTACGGAGCCACCCTCTTCTCTCCTACTGCACCCTACCTCCTCCATCAGCCTCTACTCACACCATCTCCATCATCATCCTCATCCCCTCTGCCATCTCCATCTATCAGCTCTCCTAGATCTGTTAGGCATGGAAATGGATGCTCTACCCAATATGCAGTATACTCTACATCCATCCCTGCATCTTCAATCTCAGGCCACATATCCCAAGGCATGGGCACCATCTCTACCAGCTGCATCACTACCTAATCATACAATAACAGAGGCCCAAAGTGTGCCTGGTCTCACACCGTCCACGCATACATACCAGAACCCCATGGTATCTGCTGGATCTTGCCAAACTACCTGCACACCCTGTCAACCAACTACCTCTCCAGTACATAGGGTGTCTGCCCAATCTAATATCTGCTCTTGAAGGTGTATGGTAGATCCACTACGTCATCCTCCCACTGCTTGCACTCTCGGTACGACCTCCATATCACAGTGTCAACCTCATCAAGGACTCAACACCAGTGCTCCAACCTGCCAATCTATGGCTATGAGGTAATCATATCATACAGGTGCACAAAGCTATGTCCATGACCCCTGCCTCTTAAATGTATTGGTCATGTCACTAGCAAATGCTCATATGCCCACACCTGCAATAATGTCACTCCACAGCCCAATCCTACGGATCCATGATATACAAACTGATGAAGCTCATAGTACAAGTGTGCCAGCATGCACGATCCCCAAGCATATCTGGTATGTTGTCTCACTAGCATCTCCAAGATGCTCCCCCAGCCCACAACCAACCCTTGTGTCACCCTATCCAGACAGAGGAACCCACTGATCACTCCTCCTAGCATTGCTAGTAGCACCAGTCCTGTCACTGTCATGGTGTCCCAGGCGACATGTCCTGCCCTCATCTCTAGTCCCAGATCCCGGAACACTCATCTTAGTGCCTCCCTGTCTCCATCTCGATCATAGGGTATCAACTCCTCATCGATCGGTATCCTCAGAATCCAATATACGTCCTCTAAGGTGACTATCATCTCACCCATCGGCAAATGAAATGTACAAGTCTTTGAGTGCCATCTCTCAGCTAAAGTAGTCTACAAACCCATGTTTGCCAGAAACTCAGGCACATACAGAATATATCTCAAACCCATAACCTCAATAGCAGCTCGGTCCTCGAATGTCAGCTCTGGTCGTAACCTCTGAGTCGATGGGAATCTCTCCCGTGACTCCAGCATAGGTAGATACTCCTGCAATCAAGCAAATCAACTATGTTAGTCAAAGTGGTATTCACTGTTCATCACAAAATGCTGCTTATTATCATAGTGACACTCACTGTTCATCACAAAGTGTTGCTTTTATCCTAGTGACATTCACTATTCATCACAAAGTGATGCTATTGATTTTAGTGACACTCATTGTTCATCACAAAGTGTTGCTTTTATCCTAGTGACATTCACTGTTGATCACAAAGTGTTGCTATGGATCCTAGTGGTACTCCCTGTTTATCACAAAGTACTACGTGTTTTGCACTCCCTGTTCATCACAAAGTGCTGCTCATATTTGCACTCACTGTTCATCACAAAGTGCTTCTCTTTTTAGTACTCCTTGTTAATCACAAAGTACTTCTTCTTGGTACTCCCTGTTCATTACAAAGTGCCTCGATCTATCCTAGTCTTCCCTAGAGGACCTTCTTGAGTGTATCCTCTTAGCAGCTTATCTAATCGACAACGTATGTTCATCACAGAACTGTCGATTTGCCCTACAAGACATAAATGCACATTTTTGACACAAACGCACCTTCATAACACAAACGCGCTTACATACTACACAAACGTGCCTGCTCTGCATAGACATGCCTAAAAATACACAGACGTGCCCACATAACACAGACGCGCGTGCACAACGCAGACATGCTCGAATTTGACATAGACGCTTTTTCTGGCACAAACGCATCTAGCACAAACACAAATGCGCCTAGCCAACCTAGACGCACCTGGCACCAACGTAGATGCGCCTCGACGTTTTTGACATTTTTTGACATACATAAAGTGCATTTATTGCACTACCTAACATGCCTTAATGACAACAATTAATGCGACAAAGTACAAAGAGGTTTTGTGGTACTTATCAGCTCTCCTGCCTCGGCTGGCCTCCGAAATCAGTGAACGCGATCGAATCTATGCACCAATGCCATCGCTGCTAACTGTTGCTACTCTATTCTCGCTCTACACTTTGATCTCTTGGATGTGTGGATGACAATGAGGATGTATTCCCCTCATGGTCTATTTTATAGACTACCCTAGCCCTAGCCCTAGTCCTAGTCTCCCAAGTCAGTCTTCTTTATCCCGTGACTCTGTCACTCTATCCGGTCAATCCATTCTAGCCTTTCTTTCTTATTGAGAGATTGTCTGCGACCTTTCTAGACATTTTCATCCAATCTCTCAAGGGGGCATATCATTCCCATCTTGGCGCAACTTTGTATCAGTTTATCTTATCTTCTTTGAAACAACCTGACAAGCTGCATTGTCTCAAAGAGGGGCAAAATGTTGGTAGACACCTAAAATTGTCCAGTCTAATTAAATAAATATCTTTATTTATTTAATTAGTTTAGCCTAATTCTTCTATTAATTAAATAAATCTTTGTTTATTTAATTAATTCATTTATCCTCTTCTAGCCTTATTTCTCATATAAATAAATACATTTATTTATTTAAATTATCCTTTTGCCTAAATTAAATAAATATTTTATTTATTTAATTATCCCACTTCTCCTATTAATTAAATAAATCTTTATTTATTTAATTAATTCATTAACCTTTTCTATCCATGACACATGTCATTCATCTCTTAATTCCTACACTACCTACCCTCTCATTATTTTCTTATTTTCTTTACCTACCCTTTAATCATAGCCGACCATTTATCTTTTACACCTCTCAATCTTATCCCTCCATTTCTTATAGTGTCTTCTATATAAGGAGATGTTTTTTTCATTATCAACCCTAACTAACTACTTGATTACTTGACTACACTATGCCTTTGTACTTTCATATGCGATCCTACTTGCAACCACATTTCCGTTCTTTCTTGAGCTCTTGTGCACATAAAATCTGAGAGCAAATATATCAAGCAAGATCAATGGAGATATGAAAAATGAAGATCCAAACCCTATTGGACATGTGATGGTATAATCTTTAGGATTTCATTTGATTTGCGTTGTCTTGGGTAATCTTCATATGTGTAAAGCAGAAAAATCGAACCCTAGTCGTTCTCCCCTCCCCAACTCCAAGGAGAGAGAAGGGAGAGTCACTAGGGTTGATGGTTTTCACTTAGGGGAGACTTTACATTCAAAAGAGGGGTTGAAACCCACAAGATCCAATCCCACGCAATGCAAGATTGAATTCTAAATGAGTTTCAAGGGTTAAGACATCAAGGATACCCTCTTTTGTAAAGAATGTAGATAGAAAGACTGAACTAGGAATACATGTAAAGTAGGAAAGATTTGCTTATAAATAGAGATAGGGATATGGGATGAAGCTGTCGACCTAGAATTAGCAGTAAAATGTCGAGACGGTGTTGTTCTGCAAATTTGAGCGAAAGTTGATGGGACGATGGTGCCCAACGTGCACACAGTCCTCCGAAAAATCCGCGAAACGAAGGGGGATCTGTTCGTCTCTGCACAAGGATTCCAGATCTTCAATTACAGCCACGTACCTGCAACCTTGTTGTAAGAATGTTTGTATTCTTACATGTAAAGGTGTAATGTATGTAGTATGTTGTATGTGATCTCCTCTTCAATGGTTGAATCCTTGTCTTGAATGCAACACTTAGCCTTGAATGGAGACTTAGAATGCTCAATTGCTTGAAGGAATGCTTGAATGCTTGAATGTTTGAATATCGCTTCTACCTTTTGCTCATATATGTCTTCCTTCCTTTTTTTTTGACCTCCTCAAATGGGAGAGGAAATGTAGTTTATATACTTGTCAATTAGGGCTGATAGACTGATTTTCCCGACCTTAGGCTGACTAGGAAACATTATTTTCCAATTTGCAAACTTAAAGACCCAAAGCCCCATAGGAGACCGGGCCCAAAATAGGGCCAGGGACCAGGGTGCTGGGCGCCATGGTCCTGGGGGACCAGGGCACTGGGCGCCATGGTCCTGGGGGACCAGGGCGCTGGGCGCCCTAGTCCTAAAGGACCACAGCACTGGGCGCCATGGTCCCACCTCCCGGGACAACAGGGTGCAAGGAGGATCAGGCCAAGGTGCTGAAAAATGCAGTTTTTGGTGTCATAAGCAAGTTTCGGGGTCTCCATTCAGGTTCAGTGTTGCGCCACCATTGTGAAGACCCAAATGTAGTCGAAATTGCAAGTGTCACAATTTTAGGACGCTACATTTAGCCCCCACTTTAGCGGGAGTATAAGCGTACGCTCATACTTTCGGTAAAGTACAAGGAAACAACATTGAAAAAATTTCACCATGTCAAGGAGGCAAGATACACCAAGGCCCCAGTGGACTAAGGATCTTACAACTTCGATTGACAAAGTAAAAGGGAAGATCACGAGGGAGAACCATGACTGTCAGTAGTAAGGTTCCCTCACTATGAGTCATGCAAGAAAGCTATCAAAAATTTTCAAGGTAAAGCTAAATTTGTCAAGAAATTTTCAAGTATCTTGAAAAGATATGAACGGGATGTATGCCCCCCTACGTTAAAGCGATCGCACACACCTTACTGGGGGTGATTGCTTTAAGGTAGTGATACATATAAGAAATGAGAAAGGAGCACGTTATCACAAGGATTTAGCCCCCAAATGTGAGATAAGCCCAAGGATAATAGACACAAAACACAAAGCACAAGGTGACTTCACTTTCCTTGGGGTCAGTATGCTATATGATAATTCATGTATATCATATGTATGTATGCATAATTGTTCTTCATTCCCCAATCAAGGAAGGTCACCTAGAAGAAGGGAACACATGTGTCTTTTGAGTCAACATGAGAGAGACCAAAAGTAATCTCAATGTTTTGCATCGTCCTCAAGTAGACAACACTAAGGACAACAAATAGAAGAATGAGAGTAACACATAGAAGAAGTAACAAAAGAGAGGAGGAGAGAGTCTGCTATGCTAATGAACTAGTCTAGCATGTCATCTACCCCCCGATCTTGCTGATCAATATTTTGGGAAGGTAGGAAACACGCTAGAGGAGGAACATCCAACACAACAGATGGAGCTATCACAAGATCCAAACAAGGGCTATGTTCATACCCCAAGCCACGGTGTTCTTGTCTAGGAGCTAGGATAAGTGCTTTAGAAAATTCGTTAGATAGATGGTTATTAATATCAACATATTCATATTCACTATCAGAATGAACAGGAGTAACATTTTCATCATGAATAACATTTTCATCTATATCATCATCAAGATTTATAAAATAGGATCTTTAACTCGCACAGGATCAAGACCATCATGCATCTTATGTTTAGGAGATTTTGGCTCAATCGTCGACTGAGGAGAAAATGGAATAATATTAGTTGAAGGTGTTTGTGGGGATTGCAAAGTTTGAGAAGTAGCTGCCTGAGCTCTAAGACGACGCTTTCGTCGGCGTTCACGTGCAGAACGATTCCATCTAGTCTTAGTAGGAAGTTGAGAAGATTGAGGAGGAGGAATGTTCTCATCCTTTTCACTTGGGTGTTTAGGTTGTGGTCTCTTAGGTTGAACAATAGGAGAAGAGGAAGGTCTCTTCTCTCCATAAGAGGAAGGAGGAGGAACTGCTCCATATAAAGGAGGAATATTTGGTTTAGGAAGGAGACCAAGTCCATCATGACGAGGAGGGATAGGTCTACTTTTAGGAAGTTTATTAGTCATAGGCATAGTCACATCCATAGGGATGGGTTGGGAATCTTCTTGAGGAAAGACATTAGTTTTATCTTTCAAAGGAAGAACTTCCTTCTCAAGAACGATAGGAATGTCAAGTTTGGGCATTCTAGGTTCACTTAGAGATAGGATCATATCTTTCTTCCACTTTTGATAAGATTTAAAAAGATGATCACTTCGCGGAGGAAGAGATTGGAATTGTTTAGGCCAAAAGTAATCAATAGGAATGCTAGAAGTTCTTTCAGCTAGTTTAAAGAGACTATGATTGACAGTAACAACTTCACCATTATGGGGAAATTTCAAACATTTGTGAATAGGAGAAGCAATAGCTTTCATGAAAGACAGCCAAGGATAGCCTAGCTTCACATGAAATTGTTCGGATGATGGAATAATAGCAAAGTCCACATCAAGGGATTTGTTATGGACCTCAATAGGTAATGTAATAGAACCAATTGCAGGAGAAGAAAATGCATCAAATAGTTTCACAACCACATTTGTTTCAACATAGATCACTTGATTCAATTGCAAAGTAAAAAGAAATTCTTCAATAATGATATTAACCATGCAAGAAGGATCAATAAGCACTCCACGGAAAGGTGTATTCTTGACTTTTGCAACTATATATAAAGGACCATCAGGTGCCCTAATAGTTTCACTATAATCAAAGGTGATGGAAGGTTCTTTAGGGATTTTCTACTGCTCTACAAAGTTAATCACATTCGGAGTCATAGACACAAGATCATTAGGTGAGACAGAGGAATCATTAGTATCAATCACATTAGAGGTGTGAGAAGGTAATGGATCAGTAAAAATCTTAAGATTTTGGTTAGGAGGAGCTACAGATGTGTTGCCTTTATCATTCACTCCAGAAATAGAAATAGTATTATTATCAATCAAATCTTGAATTTTACCCTTTAAAGCAAAACATTTTTCAGTATCATGCCCCGGATGACGATGAAATTGACAAAAAGATTTGTTATCAAAATAGGGTGAATTAATCTTTGCAGGATCTATTTGCCTTATAGGAGGAAGAGTAAGAACATTTTGTTCCAATAACTTATTCATAATACTATGCAATGATTCATTCAAAGGAGTAAACTTTCTTTCTTTCTTGAAAAACTTAGAAATAGGAGGCACACCTGATGCCACATTCACATTATTGTTGATGATGTTTTCAGTAAATTTAATGGACTCTCTGTTCGGTTTAAACTTCCTAAATGGTTGTTGACTACTATCACCCTTATCACTCGGAGCCATAGGATTTGCTTGTTCCATTTGACTCACAGTCAGTTGATAATTGTGAAGAGTTGTGCACAACTGTTGGAAAGAAGTAAACTCAGAAAACAGGAGTTTTTCTCTAATATCTTTTTGTAAATTAGAAATAAAGATTCTTTGAATATCATTGTCAGGCACTAGAAAAGAAATTTGAGGATACAAATGCTTATATCTACCAATGAAATCAGTCACTTTTTCTTTAACACCTTGTTTACAATGCATTAAATCAATCAAAGTAACTTTAGGACTTATATTGTTTTGAAATTGTTGAATAAAAGCATTTGCAAGTTGTTCGAAAGAAGTAATAGAATAAGAAGGCAACGAGCAATACCATTGTAGGGCTTTATCTCTTAATGTTCTAGTAAATAGTTTTGTAAGCAACCTTTGGTCATAAGCAAAATCGATACATATTGTTTGAAAAGTCTTAACATGTGTTAGAGGATCACCTTTACCATTGTAAAGCTCCAAATGTGGAATTTCAACATGTTTAGGGGGGATATCTCGAACAATGTCAAGAGAAAGTGGGCTCGCAACATCAAATGTGGGCACACTAAACTTAGATTGATTCATAGAGGCAATTTGTTGCTGTAAAGAAGAGACAGTTTGTGCAAGATTGTTAATGGTCACTTCAGTCGAAGAGTTCATATTAGACATGTTAGATTGTGATGGAGGTGTTATGTTATTGAAAGAAGGTAGAGAGTAAGGTGGTGGGACACTATGATAGTTAGTCATAGGAGATGATTGGAAAGGAGAAACACTACAAGGAGGAATGGAAGGGTTAAATGAATTTCCCCCTTGCGTCATGTTTATTTGTGGAGATGAAATAGGGACACTCATTGAAGGAATGAATGAAGAAGTTGGATTGAATGAAGGAAGAGGGTTGATTGAAGAAGAAGGATTGCCCCATGACTAGTGATCATAGGAGGAATGTCTTGTATTGAAGTAGTCATTATGTTTGATGTAAAAGTAGGTATACTAGCAATAGGAGTTGTCAAAGGAATAGAATGATTAACTTGAGTAGGAGGTTGTGTGTAACCTAAGGTTTCAGCACAACTTTTCATCAGCATCACATTCGAATCCACAATGTGTACAATACCACGTAAAATATCAATTCCATTCTTATCACTTTGAACCATACATTTTAGACCCTCAATTAATGAAAGAGCTTCACTATCAGGGTATTCTTGAGACATCCATTGTCGAAAATCATCAAATTGGTTATCCAATTTCAAAAGTTGTTCTACAGAAACCTCATGGAGAGCTTCTTCATCATTAAGAGGATTAGAGGAATTACCCATGTCCTCGTTAAAAAGGCCATTCAAATTAGGTTCCATCTCCTCGGTAATTACACCTTGGAAAGACTTAATTCTAAGGCTTCGTCTAACGGGAATAGTGTAAGTAGGGCTTATTGTTGAAAAACTCATGCACTAAAGAGAGAGAGAAGATTTTGAATTTTAGAGGTAGCAAATTTCAATAAAATCAGCCAATCTCCTAGATTTAAGCTGTTAAATGCAATCAGGACAATCTCCCAAAATTTCAGAAAAAATGTCCGGGACCGTGGCAAACGGAGTGCACACGGTCCTCGCAACTTTTTTCAAAATTTTTAGGGATGAAAGTTATGATGATTTTAAAGCTAATCTGAAAAAATTGAGTGATTTTACGATCTGTAGATAGGTCAAATTAAAGTTGCAATCTCAAAATTGAACCCTACCAAGATTGTTGAAAAATGTAAAATTTGAATTTTGAAAAAGAGGGGGAAACTGAAATTTTGAATTTTATGATTTTAGAGGGAATACTAAAAGCAATGCAAGTTTTGAAATTTAAAAGTTGACTCGATTTCCTGCAAAATTTGAATTTTGAAAATGGAAATCGAGGTTGTTGCAATTAAACACTTAATTTCAAAAGTCACAAATTGCAAAAATTTGAATAAAGCACTGAAATTTTGAATGAATGCCAACACACTTTTCAGATTTAGGACAGTAAGAAACACAATTTTGATATGAATTTTAATTTCAACAATTTTTGAATGATTAGAAGCCTCAATCCAAGCAATCGCTAGACCAACTTTGACTTTAATTTTGAAGGTGTTAAAATTGATAAAATCAGCCAAAATTTTGGATTTTAGCAGAAAAATACAGTAAGATCTAGCTCCCGAAATTTCAGAAAAAATGTCGGGGACGATGGCCCTCGGGGTGCACACGGTCCTCACAACGTTTTTCCAAATTTTGAGGGATGAAAGATATTGTGATTTTATTGCGGAATCCAAAGTTACAGCCGATTTGGAGGTGTTTTGATTAGTGAAATTATCAGTCAAAGGTTGAATCAAGAAGGTCTTAAAAATTAGGGTTTTGACATTTAACCACTTGATTCTCAGAATTAAAGCACAAATATGAATTGACAATTTGCAATAGAAGGGTAGATCTGAAACAAGCAATAACAATTAAACGTTTCACAAGTTTAATTACTTAAAAGAAAATTTTAGGGTTTTTATGCAATCAACCTCTAAAATTTGCAAAAGATCAAATATGGAAATATAATTAGGGAAGCAAATTTTTAGATCTAACCATGAATAATCAGAATGAGGATGTTCACGTCAGGTTCACCAAAATGTAAAGCGGAAAAATCGAACCCTAATCGTTCTCCCCTCCCCAACTCCAAGGAGAGAGAAGGGAGAGTCACTAGGGTTGATGGTTTTCACTTAGGGGAGACTTTACATTCAAAAGAGGGGTTGAAACCCACAAGATCCAATCCCACACAATGCAAGATTGGATTCTAAATGAGTTTCAAGGGTTAAGACATCAAGGATACCCTCTTTTGTAAAGAATGTAGATAGAAAGATTGAACTAGGAATACATGTAAAGTAGGAAAGATTTGCTTATAAACAGAGATAGGGATATGGGATGAAGCTGCGGACTTGGAATTAGCAGTAAAATGTCGAGACGGTGCTGTTCTGCAAATTTGAGCAAAAGTTGACGGGATGATGGCACCCGGCGTGCACACGGTCCTCCGAAAAATCTGCGAAACGAAGGGGAATCTGTTCGTCTCTGCATAAGGATTCCAGATCTTCAATTACAGCCGCGTACCTGCAACCTTGTTGTAAGAATGTTTGTATTCTTACATGCGAAGGTGTAATGTATGTAGTATGTTGTATGTGATCTCCTCTTCAATGGTTGAATCCTTGTCTTGAATGCAACACTTAGCCTTGAATGGAGACTTAGAATGCTCAATTGCTTGAAGGAATGCTTGAATGCTTGAATGTTTGAATATCGCTTCTGCCTTTTGCTCATATATGTCTTCCTTCCTTTTTTTTTGACCTCCTCAAATGGGA
Source organism: Cryptomeria japonica (assembly GCF_030272615.1). Classification (NCBI taxonomy): domain Eukaryota; kingdom Viridiplantae; phylum Streptophyta; class Pinopsida; order Cupressales; family Cupressaceae; genus Cryptomeria; species Cryptomeria japonica. The sequence continues at coordinate 699,025,542 of NC_081413.1, read as the reverse complement.
GAGGAAATGTAGTTTATATACTTGTCAATTAGGGTTGATAGACTGATTTTCCCGACCTTAGGCCGACCAGGAAACATTATTTTCCAATTTGCAAACTTAAAGACCCAAAGCCCCATAAGAGACCGGGCCCAAAATAGGTCCAGGGACCAGGGCGCTGGGTGCCATGGTCCTGGGGGACCAAGGCACTGGGCGCCCTAGTCCTAAAGGACCAGGGCACTGGGCGCCATGGTCCCACCTCTCGGGACAGCAGGGTGCAAGGAGGATCAGGCCAGGGTGCTGAAAAATGCAGTTTTTGGTGTCATAAGCAAGTTTCGGGGTCTCCATTCAGGTTCAGTGTTGCGCCACCATCGTGAAGACCCAAATGTAGTCGAAATTGCAAGTGTCGCAATTTTAGGATGCTACAATATGTTATGGTGGATCTTTGTTGTTGTTAGGCTGGGGTTTTGTGGTTGAATTCATTTAGTCTATCAACATTATTGTTATCCATTTTTAGTGTATACAGAACTAGTCTAAAAAAACTAACTACTGACTAATTCTTTGTTTATTTTACAAGGTGGAAACTACCTTCTGATGATATTCAATGAGTGAAAATTAACTGAAATTCTTTTAACCAGAAAGAAAATAAGGAAATAGATTTTAACTAGAAATATTTGAAAAGGCATGCACAACATACAAATACTTTTTAGGTTTTCTAAGATTTTGAAACAACGAGACTGCTACAAAATACCATTCAAAGACAATATTCTTGTAGCAATAGAAAAACTGAAACCATTCACAACTTCAAATATAGATGCATCCACTAATAACCATTCGAAATAATGGAAAGCATTCACACCATAATTTAAAAATTACTAATATCTTAAGCTACTAGGAAATTTTGTATATTCAAAACAATAAATAGAAAAATGCTTAAAGATGTTTTTGTTCTTAAGAGAAAAATAAAGTGCCACAAAAGATCTTCCAAGATCTACTAATCTACTTATTTGTAACTATTAGCCCCTATCTTTTCCGTTTTCAAGAAATGGTTATTAAAGATAACGGTCTTGAACATGACTGTTTACAAAATAGAAAAATATATACTAAGCAACAAAGTCCAAATCACATCACAAGACCACAAAGCTATAAAGTCACCGAACTCAAGCTCTGACATCGGATGTTGGGTTTCATTCTACAATCAGTTTATCAATCTCCTCCATTATTCATCTTCTTCAATCAGTGTTAGAAGGTGATGCAAACAAGGTAGGGAGGTCCAATGAAGGGTAGCCCCACCTTGCAGCCGAAAACATAAACCATGAAAGCTACCAGTAACTGGTTCACACAACACAAGGTATAACCGAGAAAAATAGAAAAATAGAGTAATGAACTACATATGCCCATAGGCTTTACATGCGCTAGACCGCAGCCCAAGATTACAAAACAATTCTTATAACTCAAATCTATGATTCAAAAATCATCTTCTCAACAATTCGGCCTCCGATAACACACTGCACTGATCTAGACCTCAGTTCCTCTAGACTGTAGTCCCTCCAAACTAGAATCTCTCTGGAAACTACATCTATTCAGAATATTTTCTTCTTCAGACATCCCCTCAAATCAACCTCCTATCTTCCTCTTTATAACATCTTCAAGCAACAACAACTCGACCAAGTTAGCCAAAGATCCACCAGTTCATAATGAAACATGCAAACAATAATATGTCGGCCCAAATCACCAGGAACACCTCCAATAATGCTTAGGACTTTGCATGGACCTCTAAGAATATTGGTTAGGTCCAAAACAATATCTCCTAATGATCAACAAGCAACGAAAACCATCTATAACCCAATTCAGACTCTTCTAGCTTAACACAACAAGAACAAGCCAATCCAGAACCATATCAGAATCGATATCTCACTGAAATCAAATCTAAATGCCATAAATATTGAATATATTTAAGAAAATAATATCCAGATGCTAAATCCAAATCCACAATGCTAAATTCTCAAACATGAAGAAACACAACAATCCCCAAGCAACTATATTGCTAGCTGCTCCAACCGGATCAACTACTAAGATGATCCTGCATCAGACTTCCGGGGTAAATAGAAAAGTTAGTCCCATCACTTGATTTGGTTCAACGATCTGTCCACAGTTACTTGTAACTACCTCAGGGGTTTAACAATCTGACTACAGGTTTTGATTGCCTCTCCTCGACAATCTACCTGACCACCCTATAGCCTGCCTCAGCTCGGCAATATGTTCTAGTCTCCACCTATCAACTGCCTCAAGTTCATGCTCCTAGGTTTGGCTGTCTGCTTGTATTGCCTCAATGTTCACCAATCTGAACAAGTCTTCAAACTATCTCATGTTATTTTCATCCTATAGGTTCACAACCAGCTCTTCCTCTATCAACAGGTTCATAACCAGCTCTGATGCTACTTGATGCAACCATGGTCTGGTGGATCATTAAAGGGAACAAACCAAATCATGTAGCAAAAGTAACACAATGGAAGTAACAATAAAACATAGAAGAAGTACAAAATCATATATCTACATCATCATATTAGCATCATTAATCATCTGGTAATCATCATATTACATACAGGCTAACCTGCCCTATTATAGACTATATGCCAGATTACAATCCATCTAGCACTCCCAAAGGCCTCTGGATTACACTTGCAGGACCTAAATCCTCATAACATTTGAACTACCTCATAAGGATCACATACAACTATATATATACATTTTGAAACATATCTAGGTTGGCAATAAAAGATTAAATTTACCAAGAAAGGAAAATGAAACATGCAGATAGTTCGGCCCCAAGAACGAAAGGAAAATCCTCCAGAAAAGAACAACCAAGAAGTGTAGGTCGAAACAAAGGTCAGCAAAGGACTCAAGAATATCGAGCAAGACACCAAATAGATCCACAAGCCAAGAAATTGCTCCGGAATAGAAGAAATCTCCAACTTAGATGATACGCTCAAAATTGCTCTAGAACCCAGAAATAGCTACTCCCGAAGGAATAACTCATTGGAAAAAAATCCAAATGAACTAAACATATGGAATAATGCACGAGAACAAGTCTGGAAACCAAAAATTTGATCTGCATCTAAAAGATCCATATAACGAACACAGGAATTGCAACACTGAACTGAACATGAACAAAATTGAAGAAAGATTTTTGGTTAATGCAAGATTGCTCATGGATCGGGGATGCTCCTGCATAAGAAGGAGATCTATAAACTCTTCCTCATCGATTAAAGTAGCTTGGAAAAAGTCTATCAAGTCCATGATGATATCTTCCTACAATTCTTCAACATCCGATTGTACTAGAGGGCCTTTCTTAGCTTTAAGTACCATCTTGTCAAAGCTAATTATTCAAGTTCCTACCCACTACGAGCTCGCCCTACAAGCATTGTTTGTGATGTTCAGCTCGCTCTGCAATCTTGTCGAATATTTCACTAAAATCAGTTCATGCTTTCCATGCAAAAGACCGTAACTATCAGACTATATCCTCCTACTCTTTCTTTGGCCAATTCAAATCTAGATTATGAAACGATAGCTCACCGTCATGAGACAAAACCATTATGATACATGCAAATCATGACATTTTCCTCTTTTAGCTATCTTTAATTTTTTCTGCAAAAATGACAACATTAAATGAAGTAACACAAGCCGCCAACGTTTTTGTGTCCTTGGCTATTTAATGGCCATTAATGATGGTACTTAATAAATCTTCCCTTGATTTCCTCCCTGGAAGCAATGCATGACATAGCAATTGATGAGGCAACAAGAGTAGCGACAGGAAGCAGTTATTCTTATTGACCTGATAGGTTTATTTAATTTCAGTGGCACCTAGGCATGACCTATCTTTACCATCACTCGTGCTACCACCCCAAGGTACTGGAATATCTTGAATCTACATGCCATAATATCCTTACTTGGAATGGAAGATATCCTTAAAATCTTGAGGAAGCTCAACATTCATCACAACATTAGGAATATCGAAAAGACGGGAGATCGGGCAAGTCCAAAATTATCAAACTCATTTCGAAAGTGACCACAAGTCTGACTCCCTAGAGGTACTAACTTTATGCAAACTTCCTCAACTCGCTCGGGTCATCGGGTGGTTCTAGAAGTTGAGAACCTCGAGATAGAAGTTGGGAAATTCAAAAAAGATGCGACAAGAGCGAATGAGAAAAAATACCAAAGAAAAATGACTTATCAAAAGTTTTAAAAATTAATAGGTAACAGTTGTTAAGTATAAATTTATGAGTATGAAAATAAAGTAATATTTTTTTCTTTAAAAACCAAAAAAAAAGGAAAAACTTCAACAACTATTTTGACTTACCTAAGCCTAAAAATTTACAGTTTGATAAGAAAAAATATTAGTGCTTCAAATTTAATTTCTGCCTTATTATGTTTTAATAAAAATGATCAAAATATTAGTGGGCTCAAATTTTAAGGGCATACAGAATGGTATTATTTTTAATCCTTAGAAAGAGTAAAATTTCACATGCGCTCTCCTTTGTTTCTAAGTTCCACTAATTATTTTTACAAATATATTTAATGAAATGTTATCAAAAATCATATATACATATTGATACACATATACAGATATGTGTGCGTATGAATAGTAAATAAATTACAATCATAAGGACCATTGCCCTTTTCGTTTTAAAAGACGATTATAAATGCAAGAGAAAAAAATAATTCTAGTTTTGTTTTCAGTTTTCCTTAACTATTTGTTGTGTTGTAGTTTGTTTTGGAGATTTGTTTCCGTAGGCATTTTTAAGTTTATTTAGTAAATTTTAGAGCCTCATTTTGTAGAAGAGTCAAATGGATATCTCTAAATTCAATTTGATAAAAAAATTGAACAAAATCGATATTTATAAGAAAGATGTTTAAGGGAACTAAGATTAAAATCAGAATAAGAATCGAATCAGAAGTGTGACCTATTTTGAAACACCACAATCACTAACAAATTCTTGTTCCATTGCTTCTCATCGATGAGTTCACCGTCCTTCAAACATTTTAGAAGATTTGAGGAGTTTCATAAAAAAAAGAATAGTTCTTTTTGGAATAAGAACCCCGACAAAATGGAATGAACCAGAAGATATGTTTTTAAAAGTTCAAATAGTTCCTATGGAACCCTCAAGAAAGTCAAATAGTTTGTATTTGGGTGGGAACCTCTTACAATAGTGAAGTGGTTCCTGATTCCCTTCTTGGTGAGAATCTCGAAAGAACACTTTAAAAAATGAAATAGGAACTCCAAACAAAAGGAAGGACATATTTCAAGGATTGGAATGACTCCAAAGTAACTAGGAAATGTCGTTAGATTTCCAAATGGGTGTTAAAGCTATGAAAAACCTTTGAATGTTCTTTCAAGCGTTTTGAGGCCACCATGGAGAAAGGAGCTTAAAGCAACTTGTGACTAATATATAAACCAAATTCATTCAAAAGGAATTTGAGGACATAATTGTGAGAGATTGGATATGAATTAGAATTACCGAGAAGAATATTGTAATTGATGAGACTAAAATTCTGATTTGATAAATTATACTCATGAATATTGATTACTGCATTTGCCTGATTTTGTTTTGTGAATCATCTGCTACCAATTTGGGCAAGGGGGAAGAAGAATATTTGGAGAGGACAAACGTATATTGTCCGTGCCATAATAGAGAAAATCGGACATAAGTTGTAACCTTAACAGTGGAAATGAATATATGATTAGATTTTCTTAATAATTGTTGGCCTTATTGTATACATTTCACAGTCATTTACCTTGACAATCGAGCGATTAGCATCTTTCTATATTTTCAACAATGCATATCATATGAAGTGAGAGTAGCAAATCATGTCAAAAGAGTTTCAACTATTTGGTATTTCGTATATTTCATTTCTCTTCAAAAATAAGCATACAAATTTGTTAGGATAAAAGTGATCTGAATTATTTTGTCAATTTAGAGGATAATACCGAAAGCAGAATTTGTGGTATTGTAAACACATAACAAATCATATAAAATTTCATTTCATTAAAAATTTGTAAGAACCACACAATTTTTGGCAAACTCTGAAAGAGAGTTGTGTACCCTTGAATTTATCCCATTTGGGCAAACTCTCTAAAAGAGAGTTGTGTGCCTGGAATGTATCCAATTTGGGCAAACTCTATAAAAGAGAGTTGTATGCCTGAGCCTGTACAATTTTGGCAATCTTGTGAAGTAGCGTATGCCTATAACTCTGTAACTCCATAACTCTCCAACTCCTTGCAATTGGATTCAAATTGGGCTTATTTATAAGCTTTCAAAGAAGCTGAACAACCACCACATTTATGTCCTCATCGGAAGTCGAAAAAACAATCCAGTATTGAAAGGTTATTACATTTATATGAGAACAAAAAATAATTAAAGATTAAAATATTTAATACTCTCACTTATTTTTGATCATTACTCCCTTCTTCAAGGCACTGGGCCCCATTGCTCGATCATCTTCCAAATTAAATTCTGCCATGTAACTTGAAAGTGCTAGTGAGACTCTCGAGAGAATAATCGCTTCTTCCTGATCTGCTATAGCAGCAGGAGCCTGGTCAGCTTGAGGCGTAGTAGCTACTAGTTCATTGGTAGATGCTGCAATAGCTTCCTCGTTTCCTTCTATTGAAGGTGAAGACAAGGAAGAGTTTGGCGTAGTATGGGCAGTGGCTCATTAACTGTAGATGCACCTACAGCGATCAACAATGGCTCTGATACCACTGATCTGAATTATTTTGTCAATTCAGAGGACAATACCCAAAGCAGAATTTGTGGTATTGTAAACACATAACAAATCATATAAAATTTCATTTCATTGAAAATTTGTAAGAACCACACAATGTTTGGCAAACTCTATGAAAGAAAGTTGTGTGCCCTTGAATTTATCCCAATCGGGCAAATTTTGTAAAAGAGAGTTGTATGCGTGGAATGTATCCAATTTGGGCAAACTCTGTAAAAGAGAGTTGTGTGCTTGAGCCTGTACAATTTAGGCAATCTTGTGAAGGAGCGTATGCCTATACCTCTGTAACTCCATAACACTCCAACTCCTTGCAATTGGATTTGAATTGGGCTTATTTATAAGCTTTCAAAGAAGCTGAACAACCACCACATTTATGTCCTCATCGGAAGTCGAAAAGACAATCCAGTATTGAAAAGTTATTACATTTATATGAGAACAAAAATTAATTAAAGATTAAAATATTTAATACTCTCACTTATTTTTTATCATTACTCCCTTCTTGAAAGGCACTAGGCCCCATTGCTCGATCATCTTCCAAATAAAATTCTGCCATGTAACTTGAAAGTGCTAGTGAGACTCTCGAGAGAATAATCGCTTCTTCCTGATCTGTTGTAGCAGCAGGAGCCTGGTCAGCTTGAGGCGTAGCAGCTACTGGTTCCTTGGTAGATGCTAAAATAGCTTTCTCATTTCCTTTTGCTAAAGGTGAAGACAAGGAAGAGTTTGGCGTAGTATGGGGAGCGGCTCATTGACTATATATGCATCTACAATGATCAACAATGGCTCTGATACCACTGATCTGAACTATTTTGTCAATTCAAAGGACAATACCCAAAGTAGAATTTGTGGTATTATAAACACATAACAAATCATATAAAATTTCATTTCATTGAAAATTTGTAAGAACCACACAATGTTTGGCAAACTCTATGAAAGAGAGTTGTGTGCCCTTGAATTTATCCCATTTGGGCAAACTCTGTAAAAGAGAGTTGTATGCCTGGAATGTATCCAATTTGGAAAAACTCTGTAAAAGAGAGTTGTATGCTTGAGCCTATACAATTTAGGCAATCTTGTGAAGGAGCGTATGCCTATACCTATGTAACTCCATAACTCTCCAACTCCTTGCAATTGGATTCGAATTGGGCTTATTTATAAGCTTTCAAAGAAGCTGAACAACCACCACATTTATGTCATCATCAGAAGTCGAAAAGACAATCTAGTATTGAAAGGTTATTACATTTATATGAGGACAAAAATTAATTAAAGATTAAAATATTTAATACTTTCACTTATTTCTGATCATTACTCCCTTCTTGAAAGGCAATGGGCCCCATTGCTCGATCTTCTTCCAAATAAAATTCTGCCATGTAACTTGAAAGTGCTAGTGAGACTCTCGAGAGAATAATCGCTTCTTCCCGATCTGCTGTAGCAGCATGAGCCTAGTCAGCTTGAGGTATAGCAGCTATTGGTTCCTTGGTAGATGCTGCAATAGCTTCCTCGTTTCCTTCTACTGAAGACGAAGACAAGGAAGAGTTTGGCGTAGCATGGGCAGCGGCTTACTGGCTATAGATGCACCTACAGCGATCAAAAATGGCTTGGATACCATGGATCTGAATTATTTTGTCAATTCAGAGGACAATACCCAAAGTAGAATTTGTGGTATCGTAAACACATAACAAATCATATAAAATTTCATTTCATTGAAAATTTGTAAGAACCACACAAGTTTTGGCGAACTCTGTGAAAGAGAGTTGTGTGCCTTGAATTTATCCCATTTGGGCAAACTCTGTTTAAAGAGAGTCGTATGCCTGGAATGTATCCAATTTGAGCAAACTCTATAAAAGAGATTTGAATGCCTAAGCCTATACAATTTAGGCAATCTTGTGAAGGAGCGTATGCCTATAACTCTGTAACTCCATAACTCTCCAACTCCTTGCAATTGGATTTGAATTGGGCTTATTTATAAGCTTTCAAAGAAGTTGAACAGCCACCACATTTATGTCCTCATCGGAAGTCGAAAAGACAATCTAGTATTGAAAGGTTATTACATTTATATGAGGACAAAAATTAGTTAAAGATTAAATATTTAATACTCTCACTTATTTCTGATAAAAAAGACACTCAAAATACACACACACAAAGTTTTGTTGTCAATCAACTAGCAATACAAACACAAAAAATAAAACTAAACAAAACAAGCTGGAGACAGACGATATCTTTCTTCTATTAAAGACATAAAACAAAGTTTTACAAAATGCTTACAAATTTAGATTACAAAATATTATAGACTGATTTATCTGCAGCAATGTGGAATTGCACCCAAAAGTCATTTACGATATGGAGCTTTTCAGAACTCCTCTAAACTTCTGCAACAATTGGAGCTGCACCAAACAACATGGAGTCTAAAGATTCATTGAACTTCCTAACACACTTAGCTGCTGGTGCATATCCCTCTTGTCTACTCAAGACTTTTGTTCATTCTTTTTCAGGCGTAGACTAACTGTCCATTGCAAAACATTCCTTTTATTTTTCTATTGTTGTTCTTCTCAAAATCTCACACAAATTTGAAATCCAAACTTCCTCTATCAAGATGTGCTTTCTCTATCACCTACACTTCCTACCCAATCACTATCTATGTATCCATCCAGCCCAAACTCATTAGTTGTAATATACAAAATACCATATCCTTTGGTGCCATTCACATACTTCAGGATTCTCTTACCCACTTGCCAATGTCTCTCATTTGAAGTCTCCATAAATTTGAAAATCAAACTTATTGCATGCATTATATCAGGCCTAGTTGTTGTCAAATACATCAAACTTCCAACCAAATTTTTGTATATAGTTGAATTCTCATTGTTGTTGCAATCCTCGTTGCTCAACTTTAGACCTCTAGCTATTGGTTTTGGTGTAGGCTTTTTATCTTGCATTCTAAACCTTTTCAAAATGTCTATTTCATACTTTGCCTAAGAGATAAAAATGCTATCATTCATTTTTTTACCTTTTGTGCCTATAAAATACCTCAAGAGGCCTAAGTTTGTCATGCCAAACTCTCTTTTTATGGCCTCTTTGAAATCAGCAATGAGGAAATCATCATCCCTAGTCAATCTGTCATTGCTTATTCTCTCCATACCTATTGTAGCATCATCTTGTTGTACTTTATACTCTTCTTCTTCATCAATGGGCACTCTAATTGAGTTACATGAAGAGCTTTCCACTGAGCCATCTTATGGCTCTTTCTCAATGTGCTCAAAATCTCTACTAATCACAATTTTCTTGGTGATCAAGTTATATAGCCTATATATGTTTTTTATTGTTTGCTATAACCCATGTGGTGTGTACATTCTCCTTCTCCTATAGATTTCTTTCCCTTTGGGAAGGTGCTTGAAGTGGAAATTCTATATTTGTTATTTTTCGAGTCTTCACACTGGTTAAGGAACTCACTTGCCAAGAGGTTTTGTAGTACTATTCCTCATATTGACACTATTAGAAGATGGGACATTCATGTTTAGAATTTAAGAAGACAAGTTAAAGTAAGTGCAATAATAGATCGCTATTTTCTATTTTCATTTTCTAATGTTGAGTATTGTTTAAGGATTCTTAGTGAGTACACTTATTCCTAGGCCAAAATGGACTCCACTTGCCTAAGTGGTCCCCTAGTTTCAATCCTCTAAGTGACTTCAAGTTCTGTGTGTGGGTCTGGTTGCAAGGTTTTCCTTTGGAATGTTGGAGCGAAAATATTATCATGTCCATTGCGAACTCTCTTGGGTAGTTTTATGCTATTGACTTTAACACTAAGTTTTTGAAGTAGATGTTATTTGTAAGATTTTGTGTTGTGTAGAAAAGAATAAGGCGCTTTCTTGTCATCTTACTCTTGTTGGTGTAAACCTCACTATTTACATTGTTTTGGTTAATGGTATGTATCTGTATGCCTATTTCTACCGTTCCACAACGGTATCTGTCTGCCATTTCTCAACGGTGATATAGTTGCTTTATGCTTTGTATATATTTCCCTCGACCAATAATACTTATCATTGCATTGTCTTGAACATCTGTTATGCTCCTTTATTTGGTATCCGAGTAGTGAGTAGACTGGCGTCTATGGAAATGTAGAACTCTATATTCCATTTCAAAGATGGCGTAAATTTGAGATAGAGACATTGGAAGAGGTTGCACAAACCTTTTTTTTTTGGGGTAAAGGACAGAAGCGTAAAATATATATTAATAGTAACAGAGTATTACATAATTATAAAGAAAGTATATGCAACCAGAAGTGAAGAGACCGACAGAAACTAGAACCCAAAAACCTAACCTAACAGACTAACAAAACAGGAAATACAACATGGCCAAGTAAAGCCCAACAAAATAATACAAGTATGCATCCCAAGCAACCAACAAAACCTATGCTAAGGGTGAGAAACTTCCAAAAACAGAGCCAATAACTATAAGCACTCCCTATACAAAGGGTGAGAGACAGCCAAAAAAATAGAGCCTTTAACTGCTAGACAAAATGGTGTTCCGAAGAGTTCTTAGTCACCTCCTCCTTGTCATTGACTTGAATATTAGACTCCTTTTGAAGAATTTGGAAGCTCGAAAAGAAGTTTTTTGGTTCAGCTACCAGAAGCTCCTTCGAATGTCGTTGCACAGACCCCAAATCAGCACCTTGAATCCGCCTAGTAACCTCTCTAGAAACTCGAACGTCCGCATAACCTTTATTAGACCACCTTTTCCCTAAAAGCAAACCCTCTTCCAAAAGTTTCCATTCCTCCTCGCTGGAAGCATGAAGAGTGACATCAAGTTTCCTACGCTTCAAATTGTTCCTTTCCACACTCCCTCCCAAATGGCGATCATAATTATGAGCATGCACCTTATAAGATGTCAAACGAAGGATAGCATGGAATAAATTTGAAAACCTCCTAGCATTAGCCGAAGAAACAATCTCCATGAAAAGGCCCAATTCCCTCTTAAAAACTTTATAATTATTCAATTCCAACCATAGGTTCATGGCTTCATAAATCTTGACATATTTGAACCTTTTCTTCAGACATTTTTTCAGAAAATATTCCTCCAACCCAACCCTTACCCTCAAACAAATAATACTTATTTACTGCTCTCTCCAATTCCCCATTAGAAATAATATCTTCCTTGACAAAATTCAGAATAATTTCAAGTAACATACCATAATTCTAAATCATGCTGAAACAGTTAGATAGGAAAACAGAGAGAACCTAAGAGGGAAATAGTATTCATGGCACTCACGGATAGAGCAAGTCCTCCCCAATAATTTTGATAATAGTACTTAACACCCTCGTGCATTCCCATTTGAAAATGGTGTTCAACTGCTCTGCAGAAAACGAACCTGAAGTGGGAAATTCCCACTTTTTGATAGCGATGGTGATCCTTAAGTTAGGGGGTTTATAATCCATACCACCGCACAACACAATCCACAAAAGGTCAAATGTAGAATTGCAGAAAGGATGCAGAGCCAACCAACTCAAAGCAAAAGATGCCACACAGTAAGCACAAGAAACTAAGCGCTAGCTGTCAGACTCTATGCAAACTCAAATGCATGTATATAAAAAGAAAACCTCAGATGTAAGAGAGAGATTGAAGGATTTCAAATCAAGGATAATAAATACAACAATCCACTAAAAAAGAAACTTAATAAGCATGATTACTTTTGTCCTTAGAAGAGTGTGTAAGCTGACAGATGAAAACGGAAAAAGCCACATGTCAAGCCAATACATTCCACCTTAAAAAATTCGACAGAAAATCTCGGAGGTTGAATAGTGGGTCCATCTTTGGTTGAAATTAACATTACTATATTCTAATCATGACCGCACATACGTCAAATACTATGTGGGATTTTGGAGTCATCCATTCTACACTTGAGAGAACCTTTGAAGATTTGAATGGATACAATTATGACAAGGCATTTGGGGCTATCTTTGCAACATGTTGTAGTCACAATGGGCGAATCTTCAAAGAGAACAGTCCGGATCCTGGAGCAAGAGTTACACAACAGAAACAAACTATATTATATCATGAAAATTAGTTACAAACTAACGGCAACAATCGGGCTCACAAGATCCGGCTCACAGGATTGAGTACAAAACATGCGTGTTATGCAAGATTCGAGCTCAAGCAAGAATGCAAGCTCCTAACCTCAAGATTATTCTTCTATGTTCTAACTACTAATTATTATATGTTTGATTACATTGATTTATATGATCAGGAGTGATCTGCACTGGCCAAAGAACAAGAATGAAATGTGTAAAACAATAAGGTCAGCCTCTGCCAAAGAGATCCTTCCAGAAAATCCATAGAATGAAGTGTGGACCTAAGGGAAGGTCGGCCACATGCCAAGGAATGTTGGAAAGAACGAACTAAAGCTCTACAAGCGACATAAGTGATCTGTAAGATTTGACAATAGCCAAATAGGTCCAAGAGATTCTGGTGTTCTAAGCTAAAAAACTGTCTCCAATTTCAGAAGTTATAACTTGCTAGAAAAAGACCCAAATGTCCCACGGACTTAGGATAAGGTAGATGAACATGTCCACAATCAAAATCTAGCTATGTAAGATCCGGTGATAAAATACAAAGAAACGAAGAAATAAATGTTGAAATTGGAAGAAAATGGTTTTGGTTCATGCAAGATTACCAAGAACCAGGGATGCTCCTACATCAGACATCTGAGGTTGTTGAATAAGTGAGTCCCTCACTTTGCTAGGGTCAGAGAAAAACCAAGCTAGTCTACCTCTACCTGAGAAATCCATGAGGAATCTTCAACTGGTCAATCCTTCCACTTCACAAGATACTCTCTGTACTAATTGCTCCAAGTGCTACGTCCAATCCTACTGTCGAAAATGTCCTCAATCTGATCTGGTTTCCTCCGGGATATCTACTTCTCCAAGTTAGTAATATTGTCCTCACTGAATTCTATCTCATGATGCTAGTGTAGATCTGCAATGTTGAATATAGGCCATAAATTACCCAAACTATCCAGTAACGACACCTCATATGCATTTCTGGAACTAAATTTCCTCGAGATCTTACAAGAGCCAAACTTCCTCATCTTCAACTTGTTATAAGTCCCAACTGGAAATCTCTCTTTTCTCAAATACACCATCACTTCATTGTCAACTTCAAATTCTTTGTGTCTCCTCTTTGCATCTGCTCTCTTGTTATACTTACTATTCATGTCTTCCAAATGTTGTTTATCCTGAGTATGTATTGTCTTCATATGCTCTACAAATTCTTCTGTTTCTGCACTCCTCTTATCTTTATTACTGATGTCTCTCAATTCTAATATGCCTCTGGGCTGTGCTCCAGTAACAATCTCAAAAGGTGTTTTTCCGGTACTCCTGTTCACTGAATTATTGTAGACAAATTCTACCTGTGCATCAAGTCCCAACTTATGGTTTTATCTTCAACTAAGCATCTCAATGAATTTCCCAAACTCCTATTCACTACCTCTGTTTGTCCATTAGTATGTCGGTGAAAAGTAGAACTGAACTTCAAATTTGTCTTCATATTCTTCCAAAGTGTCGTCCAAAAATATCCAACAAACTTAGTGTCTCTGTCTAAAACTATGCTCTTAGGTAATCTATGTAATCTCGCCACTTCCTTGAAAAATAAGTCATCTATATGTACCACATCTATTGTCTTCTTACAAGGTATGAAATGTGTCATCTTTGAGAATCTATCTACCACCATAAATATAGAATCATTTCCTCTCTGTATCATAGGCAATCCAAGTATGAAATCCATGCTTATGTCCTCCCAAGGTCTCTCTGGAACTGTCAAAGGCTTATATAATCTGACATTCTGACCACCACCTTTTGCAAGTTGACAAATTCTGTAGCTCTGCACAAATTTCCTGACATCCTTATTGTAGTGTCAAAATTCTCTTTCTTTATGATTCAACACAAAAAATGGTGCCTTCCTCCATGTCATCAAACGTCAGACATCACCACATTTGTCCTTTGTCCACCCAGGATCGCCTCATCAACTCCAAACTGGTCTCTACTAACTCCACCAATGTACCACTTTCGGGGACTAGGGCATAGTGCTGAGATATCTACGTGTCATGCTATCATCTCAAGAATTTGACAATTCATAGGTGGCCATTTGAGTGTTATGGCTGCATCTGAGAGGAATAATAACACTCCTACATGTTCCCACCGACGTTGGTTTTCCTTCCAAGGCCTATATCTCTCTCGTTTAAAAGCATTTTGGGGATCTTTTGGCACTCTAGAGTATACTTGTTGGAGGTTGGAGCTCTTGGCAATCTCTTTGGGACAACATTTGCATGTTCTCTCACGAAGTCTATCACTATTGCAGCTTCATGAATAGCTCATGACATCATTTCCATGAGCATATTGGAAAGGGGAGTTTACTTATCCTCTTCTCCTTTCATTTTACATATTATTATTCTTTGCCTCACATTGTTTTGCAATCTTCTTTATCATTTATTTTCCTTGTGGCTTTTACCTATGTTGTCTGTGGAGGTGGAAACACCAAAGTGGGGGTCTGACGTAGGTAGACTCCAAAACATAACCCCCAACACTTTCGTTCTTGCGTGTGTGTAGGTTCATTATCATGAGGAGGAAATCATCTTGCGGGAGGCTTCATAGTGTGGACACTTTGTAAGACTTCTTTGCCTTCTTTTACTTTTTTATCACTTTAATTTGTATTTCCTGTTATCTATTTTTTTTAGTATTCTCTCTCGCATTTACATAAGTTCTGTTAGGTCGTCTAGAGCTTCCAGCTCGGACTCTGTGCTTTGTTTGTATCGGTTGTCAGTGCTCCATGCTAGTGTCCTAGCTCTGTGCGCTCGTCCCAAGGAGAAAGGGTAAGCAGAGCCATCCATGGAGTCCTCTCGACTTTCAAACGCTCTAGCATAACTATGTTATCCCTTGACTCACCTTAGCATCAGTTCGAAGAGGTAGTGGTGGACTGATTTGTCCTCTAAGATTCATCTTCTTGGAGGGGACAAATTTCCTCCCCTATATTTTTGTGAACCTGACATGAAGCAACTTTCCTTTTGTATTATGCGTTTTTCATTTAGATCATTGCATTCATTTAGTTAAAATCAAACTTAATTGAAAAAAAAAAGGAAAAAAATAAAATAGAAAGGGAGTTTACATATTTGTTTTAAGCATTTGCATATAGCATAGCTCTTTTGTGCTTATTCTAGTTTCATCTTTTAATAAACACTTTATCCAAAGATAGAACACCTCGTGTCCTTGTAGCGTAGTCTTAGTGTCAGAAGACTTGTCTATGAGCTTTACAACCCCAACTTCCATAGGAATCATAGTTAGGAGGTAATCTAGGAACAATTTTCCTCCTAACCATTATAGTCCTCCTTTACCTACCACAATGTTCAATGATCAACTGCCTGACCCAAATGATCTCTTTACTTCTCATTCCATTAAGTCCATTTTGATAGGGGGGCCCTCTCCACTTGGTTCGCATTCCAACTCTCTGAGCAATTCTTCGATAAATTCTACTCCATCTTCCCCTCCTATTGTTGATCATGACTCTTCTCTCACTATTGATTTTGAGAAAATTAACATGCTTGAGAAGAATCTGAGAGACTTTGAGGGTTTCCTAAATCAGAAGAATGTCCTCCCCTAGGTTTGAAATGTCGTCAACACTCTAAGAGACATGTTGATCTCAGATAGGAGAAGTTTGGACATATTGAAGGCATTATCTATGATTGTTAAAAATCATGCACCTTTGGTTGATGCTCCTCCTCAGGATGGCTAGTCCATCACCTATGGACGTCATCTTAGTGTCGGTATTCCTGGTTTGGCAGTGCACATCGTTGATCCTAGGCCTACTATTCCTAGTATCACTGCTTCATCTACCCCCTTAGGCTATATGGGTATGTCTAGTCGTTCAACTGTTGCCTCCATTGCAACTCAAATGTCTACGGTTAGCACTAGCACTACATCTACCAGTGGCACTGTTCCTTTTGGAGGTTCCGCTAGAGGTGGTGGTAGATTTGGCCTACCTCCACCTCCTTTTCTCACTAATCTCATCTTGAACACCATCTTACAAAATATGGGTCACTTGCAGTTACAGTTAACCACCTTGGCCTCCGCCTCTGGTTAGTCATCCATGCCTACATATTACAGGAAGAGTCCCCTTGACATCACCATCTTGAACACTATCATTCCTCTTGCAGTTGAATCATTGAAGTTCGACAGGTTCAATGGTGATGGGGATCCTAACGTGTATATCGATTTGTTCATGACTGTGTGCAGGGATTTTCATAGTTTGGACTTTGTGTTGCTTAAACTATTCTTGAAGTCCCTTAAGGGTACCACATTACAATGGTCTTTGTCGAATCATTTTGTCTGCACCTTTGATTAGCTTATGGACCTTTTCCTTAGATGGTTTCAGGCTAACATTGGTAGCAGGGTCACTATCGCTAACCTTGTTAATTGCAAAAAAAAACCCAATGAGAAGGTCACAAATTTTATTTCAAGATATCAATCAATTTCTACCAAAATACCCTTTTCCCTATAAGATATTGATCTGTAGAGGATGTTTATCAGCAATCTACAGTCAGTGTTGAGGGAAAAGTTATCTCTTAATCGATATCAAAACATTTTTAACATGTGTTTCGTGCTTATGGACTATCAACACAGCATGTTGCAATTCAAAGATTCTACTTCGAACCCTCATGGTGAGTCCTTTGCATGCATGTCTATGAAAGGGTCTAGGAAGAATAAAGTTGTAGCTAATGTCATGACTTTCCCTCTGGCAGCTACCACACAAGGATCGCAATAAAATAGTCTCTTCACAAAATTGAATCTCTTATTTGAGGATAATGCAGCGGTTATTGAAAGATAACTTAATAACCCTTCTTGAGATTAGACTGTTATCTGACAGTAAACCCTATCTGTGGATGGGGGTGAACTCACAAAGCTAGTTCCCACTTTTTAATATGTCCTGATTTTTGTTGAAATCGTACATTTTTTAGAAAATATAATGATTTAAGCTTTAAGAGGTCCCATTTGAAGTAATTAATTGAAGAGAGTTAAATCAAAGGCTCTTAGATCAAAATTTCTTGGATAGAACCTCTCTACTTCTAAATCATACATGCAATGGAGTCTCCTCTGCATCTATCAAATGTTGATAAAAAATCAATTTTACATTAGCTTTTGGGCGGTCAAATTAATTAATTTAAATTTTATTTTTTTAGGTATTTAGTCCTTATTATAAGCTTTCCAAATAGTATAACTTTTAATATATTTAATTTCATTAATACATTTTTATTTTATTTCTTATGAATGTAGGTTTTTCACCGAACATGAACTTCTTTGTTCAATGCATTCGGAAAAATAGTAAACTAAATCCAAAAAATTATGAAAAATATCTATGCACTAGGTATTGGTGTTTTCTTTCTAAAAAAAAAAAAGAAAATTGAATTTTGATATATATAGAACAAGTTATGTGTTCAGACGGACACCTATATCTGAATTATAATTAGTCGAACTTCAAAACTTAATAAAATGAAAAATATTCAACATATCACTATCAAACCAACTACATGCCCTGGGTATTGATGTTACAAACCAAAATTCAAAAGAATTAAGTTTTTATCATTTATAGAAAAAGAATTATGTGCTTCGGGATACACATCACTCTTAAAAAATGTTGTTTGCTGTAAAAAACTACTTTTTGAGGGAGATGGAAAAACCAATTAAATTTTATTCAAACAAATTTGAAAAAAATATATTTAGAATCTACAAACAAGATGCTAAAAATCACTAGTTTATATCATCTTCAATTTCTTAATGGTTTAAAAGTTATAGGTGTTGGAAAGTGAAGTTTTTTTTCAAAATATTCATCTGGTCAAAAGTGGGAACCAATATTGTGAATTCACCCACGGGTCAAAGTTCTTTCATTACCATCATGTGCCTGGTCATTATAGCGAGCTATGCTACCATATTTGGCACATAGTCCAGGACCACATTGATAGTGGTGCAATCAAATTTGATGCTCGAAAACATAAGTCAAACAAATATGTTGATCAAGGTAACAAGGATTTGCAAATCTATATTGACCCCTTTTCCCCGTATTTGACAAATTTCATCTCTGCATCAAATCCTTCTTGGGATGATAGTCCATTCATAAACATGTTCAATATCACTCCTATTTTCTCACCTCATAGTCAGAAGGGAAAGCTATCTGATGTGTCCTTGTCATTCACTGCTCTAGATGCCCCGTACTATGGAGAGCCTACTCCCTTATACATCCCTGCCAATCTAAATGGTCAAACTATGATGGGTGTGATGGTTGACCTATCGTGCAAAGTTGATGTCATTACGAAAGAGACTCTATTCATGAACAGTTGGCATAGACCTGCATATGATGAGTGTTGAGAACCCCTGAGGAGGAATGATGGCTTCTCACTCCCTCCTTTTGGTAATATCACCTTGATGGTCCTTGTGGTACCGAAGGTTGTATCTTCCACATTTGTGATCATTCTTGAGTTGGACCTCTTCAAAGATAAACTATGTATTCCCTGGTTGATTGCTATGGAGGCGGTCCCATCGGTGATTCATAAATTCATTAATTTTCCCCATGAAGGTTCGGTTCATGACATCTAGGACACTGGGTATCAACCCTTGGTAGCTCGTGGGGTTTTTCGTTAGATAATTTTTGGCCCACTTCAGTGTGGCCCATGCTTCCCCATGGTGATTTGATGTATCGTGTGTATTACCAATACAAGACGGCGGACTCAGCTCCTAAATCAGTGCAACATAGTTTTTCTTGCCTCTCCCTACATCGACCTTCACTCCATCTATTCCAGTGATGGAGTAGGTGGTGCCTAATGTTCCCTCATTGTCAAGGACCCAGTTTATTCCTGCTCCTCCAAATAGACCTATGTGTCTACCAAGGACTATGCAACCTCCAGTGGTGTCTTTTGTTCCTGCGACTACACCTAATGCAGACAAAGGAAAGTGCACCTATGTTGTCAAAGTTTGTAGCCCACCATCCCTTTGAGCTCTTGATCATGGTTGATATCCCTTGGCCCTCTTGTTATGAGAAAGGGAAGCACTCTTCTCATGCTCGTTCGTCACTACTCACTCCTGTTTCACAGTCTATGTCAGAACCCTCTGTTCCCCTAGTCACTCCTCAAGCAAAGTGGGGTAGGGCACCCATTTCTGTGAATGTCATTCCTATTCTAGATGCACCTCCTACTCCATCAGTTGGGCCTTCTCCTATCCCTTAAATGGTTCCAGAGGCCTCACCCTTGGACGACGATGCTCTTGAATCCTCTCAGGCTTTAGTTGGCGAACGTCATCTTCATTGTAATCAACATGCTCATGAGCGTAAACTCTATCAATGAGCCATAGATCAAGAGCATGATGCTGCTTTGTAGGCTATTGCTGCATCCGTGCCACCCAACCCTATTGCATCAACTCCTGCTTCATCTAACAATCTTGTTTCTGTATCTTCTTCAGTTTTGTTTCCAACTGCTTCAGGGCGTCTTGATGAACCTCCCCCTAAATAGGTGCAGGTCTTCATTGCTCCTTTTCTAGAGCCGCCTCTTATCACCTCTTTGCTAGGCATACCTCCATTGTCTTGGCCCATTAATATGTTGTATACATAGCTGGTGTCTAGTGTAGCTTTGTTTTCTCCCCCTGTGTCACAGCTACCCCAACATCAAAGGTTTCCTAGAGTCCTTCAACTTGCTATAGTGGATAGGAGACCCATTTTTCCTATGCAATAAAAATGCAATCTTGACCAAGGTCTCATTCTAGAATTTCGATGATGCCAATCCTCGTAGGTATGTTATTCACCCTCTTCTATGCCCGTGTCAGTGCCTATAGGTTTTCTTGGTTTTGTGTGTGTGACTGAGAAGGCCCTGCCTTCTCCTGAGTTTGTCATTGCCCCTCTTCTAGAGGCTAATAGTCCTATCCTTATTCATCTTCTTTGATTGAGTCACCTACTTTTTCTATAGAGACTTGCATGTTTGACTCCTTGGAGGACATGCTATCCTTGTCTATGATCTTCACACGATCATTGACTGTTACCTCCTCCAAGCCTATGGATGCAGACTTTACTGCTACTTCATCCCTTGCCCTCGCTGTCGGTGGGGTTCTGGGTGAAGCTCTTGACGTTGTCCCTCTCTGAGCTCATCCTCCTTCTCCCTATGATCTAGGTTGGGATGATGATGATCTCTTATAGGATGACCTTTAAGCTATTTATCTCTTCCCTCTATCTTTTTGTGTGTGTGTATTTGATTGTGTTCCCCCATCCTTGTGTTTCATGTTTGTTCCCTCCTGGATGACCCAGGTTACTTTGTAGGTACTTGGATATGAGAGGTTGACTGTCTTTATCCATTGTGCTCTCCTGAAGGACCTAAGTTACTCTATAGGTCCTCGGATACAAGCGTCATACATCTTCTTCTATTTGTCTCTTTACTTCCTCTATTTGTTGTATCTTTCTTTTTTTTTATATTTGGGGACGATGCAGTGTTGGGGCATCTTTAGCCTTCTTCCATGTTGACTCAAATTTTTTAAATTTTATCTTTGCCTTCATGTGCTCTTCTTCAAATCTGAGAACTTTGGTGCTATGATGATACATATATTTTGTCACTGCCATGGGTTCTGATGCCAGCTTATCCAATCCCCCTGTCCTCTTGCATTTCATTATCATTGTTGTGGACATTTATGTGTCACCACCTACTAGTGACATTCTATGGAAACATCTCGTTATGTTGGCATGCCACAACTGATATTCTCCTTAGAATGGCATGCCTTTAATGCATATCATTCTAAGGGGTGCCATCATATTTGCATTTTTGCATAATCTGTTGATAATTGACACTCAATTGGTTGGTTTCAATATGTTGTCATTGATGGCAAAATGGAAAAATATTTTGGCTTCATATTTTGGTTCAGTTGTGTACCGACAGGCACTTCACAGACACTTCACCGGCACCGACAGGTTGGATAGATTTCTTTGGATACCGACAATACAGGCCGACATGGTTTAGAATCAGGTTATCGGTATTAGAGGCCGACATCATTTGGAGATTCGACATCGACAATTGTTTTTGATATTCATGTATTTATGTTATCTAGCCAACATGTATATTCATATTGTAATTATCTTTGTAAGCCGACATAAAGCATGATGATTTGTAAAGGGTATATAGGCTAGTTGATTAGATCATTTTGTAATATGGATGGATAGGAGAATGTGATAATGTTTTTTAATGCGAAGTTTATTTAAGGGGGTATTCCTGTAAAGGGTTTAGGGTTTCAGACCATAATAGACAAAACTTAACCAGAACTGTATTCAGGCATAGAAGATGCTATCTTTGCAGTTCAATCATTTCTCTGGATTGTAGTCTAGATTTGTATGTAGTCAGTGAGGCTCCTTTGGTGATTGAGCAGTGTGCTCTAGGCTAAAAGCCTTCTTGCAAGTGCAGGCCCCTATATTTTGTAATATCTTTTCATATGGTCAGTGGATTGATATTATGGGTGACAAATCCCACCATGGTATTTCCACGTCTAATTCTGTGTGTTATGGTATTCATTTGTGTGATTGTCTTATTGGTTGCTTTACTTTTTCAATTCTATATATACCGGTATACCAATTCATGAATGCATGTTTTAATAAGGTTAAAATTGATCATTCCGGTAGAAAATTGATTCACCCCCCCCCTCTCAGTGTTCTTGGTTTCCAACATAATCTTCTTTTGTCATTTATTCTTTTGCATTAGTACTTCTTGTTGATCACATCTCTTTTGCTTGCCTAGGTGGGGTCCAAACCATTTGATCTTTTGCTTTATCTTTTTCGCCTAGATGGGGTCCAAACCATTTGATCTACCTCTTTTTTTTCCCCTAGTAGGCACCAATGTACTACTTAGTAGATCTGTCTTTGACCACCAAATTGCATGGCTATCAAGAATATCGCTACCCATGCTAGCAAAATCTATCTATCTTATCACCCTATTGTATGGCTATGCATATCGGCATATCTCATTGCCCTATCATATGGTCATCCATACTAGCATATATCTTGGCCTATCGTAGGACTATCTAGCATAATCCACTTTGCTATCAATACTGGCGTATCTCATATCATGATAGTAGTTTATCTCATATCTTTCCATAACTAGGGGCTTTCCTCAAAAGCAAGGTTTGTTTTTGTTAAGCTATCTTATATATTATTAGTTTTTAAATCTATCATTTATCTCACCATTCAATGTGCTAGACTATAGCTAGCATGTTTGCAATGTATCAATTGGAAATATCTATTCCAAATCTCATCTACTTCTCACTGGGGGCAACCTCATCTGATCAATGAATATTTCCCTCCCTATTGCAACTCTCAATCTTCCTCTAATTTAGCTTTGCATCTCTCGAGAAAGATATGCTCTCAAAAGTGGGCAAAAAATGTAATGTCAAAAATCTCTTCATTTATGATTCAACACCACAAATGGTGCCTTCCTCTATGTCATCAAAAGTAGGGCATCACCATCTTTGTCCTTTGTCCACCCAAGATCGCCTTGTCAGATCCAAACTGGTCTCTACCAACTCCACCAACCTATCACTTTCAGGGACTAGAGCGTAGTGTATAGATGTCTGCATTTTGCGCTATCGTCTTGAGAATCTTATAATTCATAGGTGGATCTTGGGGATCTTTTGGCATACTCTAGAATGCCAAAGAATTTTGGGGATATTTTGGCATTCTGGAGTATACTTGTTGTAGGTTGGAGCTCTTAGCAATCTCTTTGTGACAACATTCGCAATTTCTCCCACGAAGTCTATCACTGTTGCAGCTTCACAAATAGCTCAAGACATCATTTCCATAAGCATCTTGGAAAGGAGATTTTACTTATCCTTTTCTCCTTTCATTTTACATATTATCATCATTTACTTTGGTTTGTATTCTAATTATCGTTATCATTTATTTTCCCTATGTCTTTTATCTGGATTGTCCATGGAGGTGGAAACACCAAAACGAGGGTCTGACTTGGGTAGACTCCAAAACACAACCCCCAACATTTCACTTCTTGTGTGTGTGTAGGTACATTATCATGAGGAGGAAATCATCTTGCGGGAGGCTTCATCGCATGGACACTTTGTAAGACTTCTTTGCCTTCTTTTACTTTTTATCACTTTAATTTGTATTTCGTGTTATCTGTAACTTATTTTAGTATTCTTTCTCGCATTTACTTAAGTTATGTCAGCTCATTTGGAGTCTTTTGCTCGAACTCTATACTCCATCCATATAGGAAATGAGCACACCACGTTGGTGTGCCATCTATGCATGCTCATCCCAAGGACAGAGGCTTAGCAGAGCCATCTAGGGATTCCTCTGAACTTTCTGATGCCCTAGCGTAAATTTTTTATCCCCTCACTCACCTTAGCACCAGTTCGAAGAGGTAGCAGTGGACTAATTTGTCCTCTAAGATTCATCATCTTGGAGGGGACAAATATCCTCCCCTACACTTATGAATTTGAGGCCAAAGTTAATTCTCACTAATCAACGCCACTATTTTATCAACACCAAAGTGTCCAGCTAATCCTCCAATATGCTTCTCCTTTGTTATATTCTCTCTCATAGAACTCCTAGGTATACACAACTAAACTCTCCTAAACATCTCATGTTAAATGAAATAGTCCAACAAATTACTTATATCCATCATAATTGGTTCCTTACATTGTTTCCAAGGTTCTGCAAAATCAGGGTCATCCTCATACAAGTTCTTCAATTCCTCACAACCCAATACATCCACTCTCATATCTATCAGCATGTTCCTCCTTCTAATCAAGACATCAACAACTTTATTTGACTTTCCACTCCTACGCTTCAAAACAAAGGCATAACTCTACATGAATTCTACCCATCTCATATGTCATTGATTCAACTTAGTCTGACTATTCAAATATTGCAAAGCTTGATGATCAGTATACAACACAAACTCCTTAGGCAACAAATAATGTCTCGAATTCTTCAATACTAGAACTATGGCATAAAACTCTTGATCATACACAAAATATCTCCTCCTTGCATCATTTAGCTTTTCGCTAAAATAAGCTATCAGTCTTCCTCCTTGACTCAACACTTCTCCAATTGTATTCCCACTTGCCTCACATTCCACTTAAAATAGATCACTAAAATCTAGTAAAGCCAACATAGGCTACTCTATCACCTTCTGCTTCAACAATTCCAAGCTCTTATTTTCTTCGGCTGTCCACTTGAAATCCTTTCTATCTCTTCTCATTGTCTCAGTCATAGGGTTGCAAACTAAACTGAAATTTTTAATAAACTTCTGGTAGAAACTAGCCAATCCATGAAATGATCTTACCTCTCCAATGCATTCTGGTGTAGGCCATTCAGCTATTTCTCTTACCTTCTCAGGATCCATCTTCAATCATTCCCCAAATATCACAAATCCCAAATAGACTGATTCTTTCTTCATGAAACTACACTTCTTAATGTCTATCAACAACTTCTCTCATCTCAACCTCTGCAAAACTTGTCTCAAATGCAACATATGATCTTCCTTCCTCTTACTTAAAATTAAAATTTTATCCAAATACACAATAAAAAACTTACCTAAGAATTTCTTCAACACCTCATTCATCAACCTCATGAATGTACTTGGTGCATTATTCAATCCAAAAGGCATCACCAACCATCCATACAATCCTTCATTTATCTTGAATGTTGTTTTCCACTCACCCCCTTCTCTAATTCTGATTTCACGATATCCACTCTTCAAATCTATCTTTGTGTAGTATTTGGCTCCACTCAAACAATCCATTATCTCATCCATGCTAGGCAAGGGAAATTGGTACTTCACTGTGATCTTGTTTATTGCTTTGGAATCAATACACATCCTCCATTCTCCATTCTTCTTAGTTGCTAACACTACCAACACTCCACAAGGACTCAAGATTTATGTGATCAAATCTTTCTTCAATAATTCCTAGACTTGTCTATTCAGCTCTTCATTCTCTGCTAGTGTGATCCAATGTGCTTCTTTATTAGGCAAACTAGCTTCAGGAATTAGGTCCATGCAATGACTAATACTTCTCACAAGCGGTAATCCATCAGGTACATTATCTGAAATGATGTCTCCATACTCTATCAACAACTCCTTTATTTCTTTAGGTTGTTCTCCTTCATGTTGTAGAATGTCAGCCTTCTTAGGAACCAAGGTGAAACACACATTCTCATGTCTTATCCCATCTAGGAATTTCCTTCCATGTAGTAAACAAATTCTAGCACTTGTACAAACTTCAGCTTTTCAAAGGCTCCTCCAAGTGTAACAAGGTACGCTTCATCCCATTTGCAAAAGTAGTGTATATGTTCTTCCTCCTATCATTTATTGCCTGTCTACCAGATTGCCAAGGTCTACCCAACAAAATATGACAAATATCCATATGTATAATATCACACAAAACTTCATCATGATAAGATCCAATCTTCAATTTCACCAAACATTATTCACTTACTAGTATCTTATGATCATCCAGAATCCATGCTATCTCATTAGGCTTAGGGTGATCCAATCTCTCCAAATTCAACTTATTTACCATCTCCTCTGAAACTAGATTATCTCAACTACCACTATCAATTATAACTTTACAACACTTACCGGATATCTTACATTTGGTCTTGAACAAATTCCTCCTCTACAAGGGATCTTCATCATCTCTGGTATGGCACAACACTCTCCTCATCACCAACAATTCTCCATATTCTAGTTTATTTGTTGATCCAATATGTTCTTCTTCTACCAATGCTACTCTCCTAGTGTTCTCTATCTTCTTACATTCAAAACAACGATGTCCTTCTCCTCTACACTTAAAGTAGGTTCCTCTAAACACTCTCTCATCTTTTGTCTTCTTTTCCATAACCCTCATTCTGGTATCCATCAGGTTCTCTTGATAAAAAATTTTATCATCCTTTCACAATGAACTACCATCTCTACTAAACTCCTTGTCTTTATTCTGATCTACATAGGGTCCTCTTCCTCTAAAATAGCTCCTTCCTCCTTAAAATATTCCTCTAGAAAACCTTCCACCTCTACCTCTTTGCTTCTACTCATGTCTTTTTCTCAACTTTTCTTCTTCTTTCAAAGCATATCGATAAGCTTTCTCAATACTCTACAACTTGATTAAACTGAGTTCATCTTGTATAGACATCTAAAACTTATTTAGTATGTCCGGCTCTGATATTCAACTTGTAGAATGCTTTGATATACTCCTTCGCACTAGATTCCTTCTACTTTAGATTTTGCAACTTCCAAAATAGATTCACTTGATAATCAGTTGGCATAAACATTGATTTCAACTTACTAACCATCCTATCCCAAGAATTGATCTTCTCTTTACCTCTTCTCTATCTATCTACCTAAAAGTGTTCCCACCAAAGAGATGCATGACCTTTCAACTTAGTGCAAGCATATCTCACCTTTCTATCTTCCACAGTGCCTTCAAAATCAACATACTTTCCATATCCATGATCCAATTCAATAATTCATCCAAATCCAACTTGCCATCATAATCTAGTGGGGTAAAATGTGGTTGTGTATTCTCTCTTGACAATGCTCTTATAAACCTTTCTTCATCTAGATCGTTTGTCAGTAGATTTTGTCCTTGTTCTCTAGCTACTTCTTCTTCATCGTCACTCACATATTCAACATGTCGACCTCTTCTCTGGGTCATTTCAACAAATTCCAATCAGACTGCAATTCCTCTCAATATTTCCATCACAGCAAGGTCTGCATTTCCATGTGTTCCACTATTTCTATTTCCTCTTCGCGCCATCTCCACGCAAGTCCTTGGCAGCTATAGGCTAGATCCACAATCTGCCACCCTACAACAAAATCTTATAGGACAACGTAGTCTTTGAAATGAAATATCGCTCTGATACCACTTGGTGTAGTCACGGTGGGCAAGTCCTCCAAGAGAACAGTCCAGACCATGCAACAAGAGTTACACAATAGAAACAACTCAATGTGATGGAGGCAATGTAGAAAAAAACTATATTATATCATGAAAATCAATTATAAATTACTGGTAACAAGCACACTCAAAAGATCTGACTCAAAGGCAAGATTACAAAACATGCATGTTATGCAACATTTAGGCTCAAGCAAGAATGTGAGCCAACTTCGGACCTCCTAGCCTCAGTATTATTCTTCTATGTTCAAAATATTGATTATTACGCTTGATTACATTGATTTATATGATCAAGAGTGATCCATGTCGGCCCAAGATGTGACAAATGTTGATGAACAAGAATGAAATGTGTAAAAGAACAAGCTTGGCCTTCACCAAAGAGATCCTTCCAAAAATTCCATAGAATCCAAGTGCAGACCTAAGGGAAGGTTGGCCACATGCCAAGGAATGTTGGAAACAATGAACTAAATCTCTCCGAGCTATGGAAGTGATCTGCAAGATCAGCCAATAGCCAAATAGGTCCAATTGGTTCTGGTGTTCTAAGCTAGAAAACTGTTTCAGATTCCGGAATCGATAACTTGCCGTAAAAATGTCCAAACATTCCACAGACTTAGGATAAGGTAGATGAACATGTCCACAATCAAAATCCATCTCTACAAGATCTGGTGATCAACTGTAAAGAAATCTAGAATGAAATACTAAAACTGAAAGAAAATGTTTTTGGTTCATGCAAGATTGCCAAGAACCAAGGATTCTTTTGCATCACAACACCTAGTGAGGCCTTCAAAGACTCTCCTTATGATGATAACATTGATGAAATATTTTTGATTTAGAGATTAACAATGTCATCTCGAAGGTTGGTAGAAATGGAGGCATGAGTTTTTTTATCATCTTGAGTTATCCTCTTGATTTGAGATGATGTTTTTTTGAATCAGAATCAATTTTGGCAATTTTGGTTTATTCTTTTTTTTTGTCTTCTTTGTTGATGCTAACAGATTTGAAGAGTGAATGTGTTGTGAATGTTATAGTTTGGAAATAGGTGTGAAATTTGGTGTTGAGATCAATATGGATTGTTTTCGAGTGAGCTTTGGAGTATATGATCTAGAATTATGCCCTTTCGTGGTCATTAGACAATGATAGAGATTTGTATCTCTTAGGGATCATAGTTGAATAATTCAAGACTTTGTGATTCAAGATTTCAGGATTGAGAGCTTAAGAACATAACTCAAAGATACACCCTTCTAAGGGTCAAGAGATAACTTCATCGAGCCCCACTTGGTTTAGGATTTTCTTCTTCAAGATAAGATCTTCTAAAAATATGTATTCATATTGTGTAATCAATAAGTTTTGTTGTTGAAGCCTTAAGGGGGGTCCCTAAGGAAGGTTTCAAGAACAATGTAATAAGGGGGGAATGTTGGTGCAAACCTCAATATATTACATTGTATAATATGGTTTGGTTAGTGGTATGTATCTGTTTTCCTGTTTCTACCGTTCCACAATGGTATGTGTTTATTGTTCCTCAATGGTGATATAACTGCTTTATGTTTTGTATATATTTCCCTCAGCCAATAATACTTATCATTGCATTAACTTCATCTCTTATGCTCCTTTAACTCTTTCTTATTATTTTGGTAAATGGGTTCAAGAAATTGATTTTGAAAGTTCTCAAAGTATTTTTCATTATTGTAGTCAAGTGGGCCATACACATATTGCTCGTAAGATCAATGAGAATAACCAATCCATTTGGAGGAAAAGGGAACAAATGCATTCTTCTATGTAGTCCTTTATTGAATAGATGGTGGATAAAAGGGGGAAATCTCCTTTCAAAACACACTTTCCTCTTGAAGCTGCAAATATGTAAAAGCATTTTCACAAGAAAATATGTTTGGAGGAAATGGATTAGTAGATGAAGGATACTAGGGAGACTTCTCATATTTTAAATTCTATTGTCACTTATTTGATTTCTCCTTGTCTCAAGAAAAGAAGACAATTGGAGAAGGACATTTATACTACAATTAATCAAAAATCCATAAATCACTTCTTTAAACCTCCATAATTTTGATTGCACTACTCTTGTAGAGATTGGTTTCTACCATAAGTTGGTTAGTTGTTGTCCCTCTTTTCTTGGTTAGGGGGTTCCACTTTGTCTTTAGACTAGGTTGGTGTAAGGTTTGCATTGTTTCTAGTTTACTGTTTGTTTTTCTTTAACTATCATTTTCTATTTTCTTGAGTTTAATGTTTTACCTTTCTCTTTATATAGGAGTTCAAGGCCCATTCAAAATCTCTGCTTTACTAATAAAAAATATCATAAAAAAAATCTATAGAATATTGTGACTAAATGAAACATTGAATTATAGTGAGTTTGGATAGTAAATTTATAAAAAAATATGCAAAAACTACAAGGACACCTTTTCCATTCTTGCCTCAAAATGACTTCTTTCATGGAGTGATGTTCTCTTTTAGAGCAAATAGCATATCACAAATTTTTGTGTGATAGTGATGGACAACAAAATCATCTACTCAAGAGGATTATGGAAGTCCTAAAATTATCTTTTGCTCCAACTTTGCAACATTAAGAATTATATCAAAGCATAGAAAAGGTAGTGAATTATTTGATAGAATGTAGATAATACTTTTTATTATGATCTAAGTTTAACATGCAAAAGATGTGAACCAAATCACAAAATATTGAATAAAATATGGTAAGATTACAAACTTGATTTAATTTTTGTTGGTGTCTAGCTTCCAAGCTAACATGCTAATAGAAGTATTTCAGAGCCCATTTTAAAAGGTATATTACTTGTGAAAACTTGCCATGGTTGACTAGATAGAGAAAAGCTTGAAGCAAGAAACCTCTATACAATTTCCAAACACCTGATCTAAACACAATAAATTGACCTTCAAAATACTTAATGCATGTCTATATGGTTTTCACATGATTTCATGCATGACACACCCTTGCCATGCAATACCCAATACATCAAACCTATGCCTAATGGATAGATGCAAGCCTTCATACAAGCACCAATAAAATAGATTAGAAAACTCATTTAATACTTTACTTGTCCTCATACCAATTCCATAGGAATTTTTTTCAGAAAATGAAAACTTTAACAAAAATAAATATTGGTCAATGACAATGTAGATAGATCATAAATTTTAATACTAAAAAAAATTAAAAGAAAATAAACCTTAAGATAGCTCCCTATTTTCCCTTTTCATACTTCTAAACATAACACTAATAACTATTATTCGACCAAACATGAAACCAACTTATATAAATAGATACTAATAATAAAAAATTTAAATCATCCATATAAACAAATATACATTCTAGAATAAAAAATATATTCTCATGTTAATTAACAATTGTTTTACAAAGTTATTTCAAATTATAATTTTTATCTATACAAAAAA
The DNA here is from genome assembly GCF_030272615.1 of Cryptomeria japonica. Classification (NCBI taxonomy): domain Eukaryota; kingdom Viridiplantae; phylum Streptophyta; class Pinopsida; order Cupressales; family Cupressaceae; genus Cryptomeria; species Cryptomeria japonica. The sequence goes on along the minus strand of NC_081413.1, from coordinate 698,994,418 downwards.
TTAACATTATATCCAACTGTAATTGACTGTGATTACTAGTACACGTGTAAGCCACATGAAACCACTAATTACAAATATATGTGATTTCTAACATAAATTGAATACTTTATGATTAGAGTATAATCAATCATCTGTCTAAAGGTCTAGTAAAGAGCGACAGTATTAAACAAAGAATCAACAAATCAGCATAGCATTATACTCATTGTTGGCTACATGTTCATTCTTCCTTGCCTATATATACCATTTCCTGCTAATGTTCAACAACATCCAGCGTCTGTGAACGTTCTAGACTACCCGTATTAGGTATACCAAAGATAGTAATTAGGGCAAAATAGTATTGGCAGTTCTTGTCATGGCCAGTTCAACCTCCAAAATGGGCACATCTTTTAAGGTTGATGACGTGCAGGAGCTTGCAAAATTGAAGCGTGAGGATGTACCAGAGAGATATATTCGATCTCAACAAGAGAGGATTGGATGTACAGCACTAAGTGCTCCCCCTGGCCTTCATGTCCCTCTCATTGACATGGCCGACATACTCTCACCACACCATTCCACTAGACAGCATGAGATGGACAGGCTTGCCCGGGCTTGTAAAGAGTGGGGTTTTTTTCAGGTTTGTACGTGTTGATATGAGCTTTTCTTTTACAATTGTTTCAATTTTCTATGTACAAGAAATACTTCTGCATTATTCTTTAATGAGCTCTTGATTTAACACGCTAAATACTTCAAATGGCCGTTTTACATTCATATACATATTCGTCAAAGTGATCTCTTCATCATATTCGTCTCCAGATGTTGGATCTAATTGACCTTAGTTGTCAAAGTGATCTCTTCATCATATTCGTCTCCAGATGTTGGATCTAATTGACCTTAGTTGTCAAAGTGATCTCTTCATCATATTCGTCTCCTTTTGAGATGCTGAAAAATTGACTGCAATTCAAGATCCTTATGTTTTCTTCTTCAGGTGTTGAATCATGGAATCGACCTGGGTCTACTGGAGCTAATAAAGGAGGTGGCGAGGGACTTCTTCAAGCTGCCAGTTCAAGAAAAACAGAAGCATGCAATGATTCCTGGCACAATCCAGGGATACGGCCATGCTTTCATTTTCTCAGATGAGCAGAAGTTAGATTGGTGTGACATGATGGCCTTGGGAACCATGCCCAAGTCTATTTGCAAGGAAAACCTTTGGCCAGCAAAGCCACCACTGTTCAGGTAATCTATGCAGATTTCTTTTCCTTTTCATCATCTAGAGTTTTTCTATGGAACAGAAAAGGGCACAGCCATTGAGGTATTTTTAATTCCATTTGCCTTATATTCATGGACAGAAATACGCGCAGTGATATAAACCCACTTAACTCAAGGCAAATCGAATGATAATGAGATATTCTTGCATGAGTTTTGCAGCGATACAGTGGAGGCTTATTCAATGGAGGTATCTAAACTCTGCTGGAAACTGTTGAGCGCCATAGCTGAGAACCTGGGCCTAAATTCCAATATATTTGAGGAGATATTTGGAGAAAATGTGCAGGCCGTGAGGATGAACTTCTATCCTCCATGCCCTAGGCCTGATCTGGTTCTAGGTTTAAGTGCACACTCTGATGGAAGCGCTCTTACTGTGTTGCTGCAAGATGATGACTGTGTAGGTTTGCAGATTCTTAAGCAGAACCAGTGGATTTCTGTAGACCCAATCCCAGATGCTCTAGTTATCAATATAGGGGACACTCTAGAGGTATTTCTAGAAAAGCTTCCATTAGACAAATGAATTTGAATGTCAATGAACCCTTATTGAATTGAATGTTTGAATGTTGGCAGGTTTTGACAAATGGAGAGTACAAGAGTGTTGAGCACAGAGCAGTAACAAACAGTAACAAAGAAAGATTATCAATTGTTACATTTCATGCTCCAAGCTACGATGTGGAGTTGGGTCCATTACATCAATTAATAGATGAAGATCATCCGAGGCTGTACAAAAACTATAAGCATGCAGACTACAATCGTCACTATGTCACTAACAAGCTGAACGGGAAGAAATCCCTAGATTTTGCAAGGATTTGACCTTTAATAATTGCGAAATCTATATGACTAAACTCTATTAAATAATTAAATAAAACCCACTGCTATCAGCCTGTGGTTTCGTCTTTTAATGTTTTTGTTATTTATGTTATAGTCAGCAGGTTTGATGCGTTTTAAACAAAGCATTCCTTGAACACAATATTTAGACTTCCTAGAGACAAACAGTAGTTTTACCAGCGGAATAATCGACATAATTGTGAATGCATCTTACAAATTGGAAAAAAATTATTCCTTTTCCTTGGGCATTTAATATATCTCCAACATCCTCCATAAATTATCACATAAGCACAACAATAGTTCTCAAAAACCCCAAGCATCTCTCCTCCTACTATATCACAAATTGAGACATTTCAAGCAACCTATATTTCCTCTTAATTTTTTTTAAAATATGTTTTGATGATCAAAAAATGTCTATCAGATCCACAAATTTTATGTCACTCAACAACAAATTCATTTAATCATATTTGTGCTTTTGTTTATACACTAAGAGTCATAGCTTTTTAAACATTTTGGCAAGAAGAGATGGACACGAGCATGCAGGTGAATAGCAGCAGTACTAGGGTTTTCTAATAGGTCTCGAATGATTCAAAACTAGATGATGAAGAAAATGATGGGGCACTGGAGAGAGGCGGGCTCTATAGACTCTTTGTGGGTGTGGCCCTGCCCTTTTTTGCCTTGTCAACAAGGGTTTCTTCGTTTCCTAGCCTTGTTGTGGTAGATTGGGTCAAATATGTGATTTCTCTATTGTCTTTGATAGACCTTCTCTCTTCTACCTTTCCTTTAGACCTAGTCGATCCTTCTATTTTAATAGTGGGAGTTGGGGTGTTCATAGAAAAGAAGGTAGATCTAGTGGGCGCACAAGGTGGCAGTGTGTTTTTTCTTCTTTGGGCCTTTCCATGGTGGATGGTGTCTTTTTCGACGTCACCAAGGCTGTTGTAGCTTTTTCTCTTTCTTAGAGGGGTTTTTACTGTGCCATTTTAGGTTTTTTGGGCTCTCCTCTCTAGACATTTTCCTATTCATTTCTTACTTGTCTGGTCACTCTAGAGGTTGAAGTTTCTTTTTTGGTGTTGGTCTATGGTAGTCTGAGATCTCATTTTGGGGTTTTTTATGCTTGGTTTCCCTTTTCCTTGGTGATTTTGAGGGCCTTTACTCCTTGTGGGATGGCCTCTTTGTTGGGGCTCTTTCGTGGTGTTGCTTCTATTTCTCTATTATGTGCTTTCATTGGTTGCTTTGTGAGGGTTTGGTCCCTATTTGGTGGGTTTGAGGTGGCTTGCCTCCTTTTTTTCTTGAGGGCTTTGTTCTTTTACTTTTCTCTTCCTTTCATGCCCTTTCCCTTTTTAGTTTGTTGCTGCTATTCTTCAAGGGTGCATTCCAGTGGTTTGTTTTCCCTATTTTTGGTTTAGGGAAGTTTGTATTTTTAGGGCTATGCTCAACCTTGTTAGAGCCAAATGTTCTTATCTTTTATCTATTGTCAAGGGGGATCATGTTTCTCCTATTGAAGTTGAGCCTTCTCCTTTATATGTGGGGTTTATTCTTGTGGCTATGGATTTGGTTTGGCCCTTTTTGCTCCTTTCTTCCTCTTTTACAGTTCCTATTAAGGTTGTGGCATCCCCATAGAGGTTTAGTTTTACTAGATAGCTCATTCGGTTTTATCTATATGCTACTAGAAGTGAATGTTGTGGGAGCCTTTTTAAAACCCAAGGTTAAGGTTAAGGGATCTTGTAAATAACTTTTTCTCATGATTGTCTGAGTGGTTTTGTTTGATGGCTTCAACCTTCTATTTGTTAAACTCAATTATTTAATGATTTTATTTGTAGTGGTTGGCTATGGATTTGTTGGTGACAACCTTTGTTTCATCTTGGTTTAGCATGTTGATTGATGGCTTCAACCTTCTATTTGTTAAACTCAGTTATTTAATGATTTTATTTGTAGTGGTTGGCTATGGGTTTGTTGTTGGTTGCCTTTGTTTCATTTTGGTTTAGTATCTTGATTGTGGGCTATGATTCCATACAAAAACTAAGGGTTTTGAGTTCCTTTAAAACCTATTGTGTAGGGTTTAGGGTCCCCTCAAAACAATTTTTTTTGCTTAATAAAAAAAAAATCATAGAATTTTTATTTCTTATTCTCAATTATGGTCCCACGATTACATATGGCATTAAACTATTATCTCCTTTTTCTCCACCAAAAATGAAATCAAGTTGGTGGTAATATAGAGAATGGAGATAAAATATTTGTTATTGGCCTCCACAATCTAATTGTTACTCACCATTAAAACCACAACTATTTATGCCATAATAATTATAGAATAACTAAATTTCTTGATCGATTCAACAAAGAGATTAAAATATTATAGCTTCAAATAATCTTGAAAAACTTCCAATAAGCATAAAACCTAAAATAACAATACACTAGTTGATTATAACACCTTGACAACTTATATTACTACAAATACAACTATATTTAAGAACTATTCAACATGTGTAATGTTCATTTATTTATTATTATAACAATTACACCTCACCAAATTACCTCTGATATTTTCCTTGACAAGTAATAAACTCATGCATATGCTATATTCTTAGCTCAACAACATGTCCCTGTATTTTTATAAACCAAAGATGCTGATTGATTAAAATCCTACGATTTAAAATACATTCCAAGTAATATTCGTTCATGGTATTCAATTAGCCTTCTCCTTCAATTTCTAGATCTTCACCATTGAGTAAATTTTTTCTATATGTTTTGTGTCTTTGAGAGCCCTAATTATGTTTTTGTAGTGTCATAAAATTGTGACCCTAGCAATTTACGACTGCATTAGGGTCCTCACGCATGCGAAATCAAATCCTCTAGCCTGATTGGAGACCAAAGAGTGCTCTACTTGTGAAAACTACTTCTTCGTTGGCCTCCACATCACTCTATCCACACTCTGCCATGGAGATAGGGGTAGGACAGGGGCGTGACACCCCTGTCTAGGACAAGGAAGTGGCGCCCCTATCCCTACCCTATTTTGGGGTAGGACCTTTCAAGAGCATGTCTTGTGGGTTGTACAGTGAGCAAGAAATTGCCCCAATGTTAGCCTATCACAAAATTCAAATCCTTCGAACATGTATTTAAGGGGAATTCATCCTATCATTTGCATAAGTGGAAATTTGATAAGGTGGGATAGGTCGAAGTTGGATATGTTCAAGCGATCAAGCATTGAAGCATTGAAGCATTCAAGCATTCAAGCATTCAAGAATTAAAGCATTCTTTTCCAGCATTGAGGATTCTCAAGTCTCCCTTTAAGGCTAGGTGTTGCATTCAAGTCAAGGATTCAACCATTGAAGAGGAGATTGATTTCAACATACATTTCCATACAAACATTTCTATCAACATTGCTACTACAACCTCCCTTGAGGTGATTTACAATTCAGTCTGTCATTTACATCTACTTGAAAGTACTTTCTAAACTGGGGTTTGACCTAAAGGCAAACCCCCAATCCCAACACATTTCCCTCTCTTTTCTGTGTGTAGGTTGCAGGTGCACAGTTGTACTTTCGGATTCAAGCTTCATTTGCGGAGGCAGAAAAACCCTTTTCATTTTGCGGGTTTTTCGGAGGACCGTGTACATTCCCACCACGGTCCGGACAACCTTTTGTCAAATTTGCAAGGCGACTTCTTCTCGACACTTCACTGCCAAATCCAAGTGCACATCCTCATCCCATATTCAGATCTCAAGTTATAATCGATTCTTTGTCACTTTTGCACTACATAATTCAATCAATTTCCTTTCGAAATCAAACAAAGGAAATAAGGGGATCATCATAACATTCTTAATTCATTCAGAATTCAATCTCTCATCTTTGTGTGGAGATTGAATCTAGTGAATTACCCCTTATCTCCCTAATGTAATGGTGAAAAGTGCTTCAAGGATAATCAATAGTGAAACTCTCATCTCTCTTTGAGGGAAAGGGTTAGTTTTCCTCTTGATCTATCACTCATCATTTTCCCACCATTACATTCTGGTGAACTCGACATCTTCCATGCTATGCTTTGAACAACATTGCATATTTTTCAATTACAAGTTTCAATTTTCTGCAAACTTAGTGGTTAATTCATTGAAAGCCCTAGTTTTTAAAATTAAAATTGAACTTGGGATTTGTAAAAATTGCTTGTGGTTATCTTAGATCTGAAAATTTCTTTGTTTGTCAAATTCAATTTCCCCATTGTCTTGTTCAATTTGCAAATTAAAATTTACAAAATTAAGAGGTTACTTGTTCAAACCCTAATTTTCAAAAATCATCTTGAACTTGGGCAAGAATTGGATTTCCATTTTATTTTCATGTTTTTTATTGTTCTCAGATTTTTCCTCAATCCTACAATTCTAATTTTCAATTTTCTCCCCTTTTTTCTGAAAATTCAAATTTCAAAGTTAAGTGGTTAGGTCATCAAACCCTAATTTTTTAAATTAATTAGATTTTTTGTGAATTTCAAATAAATTTCATTTACATTCAGATTTATAAACATTTTCCAAGGTGTAACTATCCATTAGGTTTGACCCTTTTCAAAATTGTACTTCAATTCCTCTTTTTTTCAAAACCCTAATAGGGTCCTATTTTCACCTTTGTGCCTTTATTTTGCCCATCTAGAGATCGTAAAATTTGCCAATTTTTTGGGGTTATCTTTAAAATCATCGTAAGATCCATCCCTGAAAATTTCAAAAAAAGTTGGTCAAACCATGTGCGTTCCCGCCATAGTCCTCGGTTTTTTTCTGGAAATTTTGAGACTATTATGACTATATTTACTAGCTTAAATATGGAAGATTGGTTGATTTTATTGATTTTTGAACCCTCTAGAATAGGAAATACCTTCAAAATTCAACATTTTAAATTTCAAGATAATTTATAAAATTAAGAGGTTAATTATAGTCTGCCCTGATTTTAAAAAATTTTAATTTTAAGATTAAGTGGTATTTCCTTGGCCCTAATTTTAAAATTCCAATTTCCTTTCAGTTTTGGAAATTGTGTCATTCCCTTCCCCCAACAAAGTTCAAATTGTGTAATCATTATTTTCTTAAATTTTGCATTCCTCAATTTTTGCAAGCTTTGTCCTACAATTCAAAATTCAAATTTTGCCTCTAGTGCATGAGTTTTACCACTATTAGTCCTACCTATCCTATCCCCATTGGATGAAGTATTAGAATTAAGGCTTCCCAAGGTTTAATTACTGAGGAGATGGAGCCTAATTTGTGTGACTTCTTTAATGAGGATCATGCTAATTCTTCCCATCCTAATCATGTGCCCATGGATGGATCCCATGCTGAAGAAGAAGCTTTAGCTAGGGTTTCTTTAAATCAACATTCTACATTGGACAATCAATTTGATAGCTTTCAACAATGGATGTCCCAATAATACCCTAATAGTGAAGCTCTTCCATTAATTGAAGGTCTTAAACACATGCTTCAAAGTGATAAGAATGGAATTGATATATTGTGTGGCATTGCACATATTGTTGATTATAATGTCATGCCTACCAAGAGTTATGTTGAAACCCTCAGTTACTCACAATCTTCAACACAAGTCAATTCGTCTATTCCTTTGACCAATCCTATTACTAGTATTCCTACTTTCACATCTATCATCATGGCTACTTCAACTCAAAATGTCATTCCTACAGCCATAGGTCATGGGGGTGATCCCTCTTCTTCATTTAATCCTCCATCATTACCTATGTCCTCCATAAGTGTTCCTACTATTCCTCAACAAATCAGTGTGACACAAGGCAATAATTCCTTTAACAACTTTATTCCTCCTTTAAATGTCCCTTTTCCTACCCAATCATCACCAATACCTACCTATCATAGTGTCCCACCACCTTATTCTTAGTCCATGCCTTCTTTCAACAATATCAAACCACCTTCTCAATCACCCATGTCTAACATGAATTCTTCTACTGAAATTACAATCAACAGTCTTGCCCAAACTATGTCTTCCTTACAACAACAAATTGCTTCCATGAGTCAATCCAAGTTTAGTGTGCCCACCTGTGATGTTGCGAGCCCACTTTCTCTTGATGTTGTTAAAGTTGTGCCACCTAAACATGTTGAGATCCCTCAATTGGAACTCTATAATAGAAAAGGTGATCTTCTTACGCATGTCAAAACATTTCAAACCTTGTGTACTAATTTTGTTAATAATTAACGATTACTTGCAAAATTGTTTACAAGAACATTAAGAGATAAGGCCTTACAATGGTATTCCTCTTTGGCTTCTTATTCTATTGCTTCCTTTCAACAACTAGCAAATACTTTCATCCAACAATTTCAAAACAACATTGGTCCTAATATCACTTTGACTGATTTAATGCATTGTAAGCAAGGTGTAAAGGAGAAAGTGATTGATATCATTGGTAGATATAAGAATTTGTGTGCTCAAATTTCTTTTCATGTGCCCGATAATGATATTCAAAGAATTTTCATTTCTAATTTACAAAAAAATATTAGGGAAAAGCTTCTTTTGTTTGAGTTTACTTCCTTTCCACAATTGTGCACAACACTCCACAATTATCAACTGGTTGTGAGTCAAATGGAGCAATCCACTCCTATGGCTCCGAGTGATAAGGGGGAGAGTGTTCAACAACCGTTTATGAAGTTTAAACCAACAAAAAGCTTCATCAAATTCAATGTTCCAATCAACAACAACCATGTGAATGCTACAACAGGTGTGCCTCCTATTTCTAAATTTTTCCAAAGAGAAAGACAGTTTACTCCTTTGAATCAATCTTTGCATAGTATTATGTCTCAGTTATTGCATAGTAATGTTATCAAACTTCCTCCTATAAAACAAGTTGATCCTTCCAAACTTGCATCTCCTCATTTTGATAACAATTCCTTTTGCAAATTTCATCATCAACTTGGTCATGATACTGAGAAATGTTTTGCATTGAACTATAAGGTTTGAGATTTGATTGATAATAATACTATATTTGTGGCTGCTGTGAATGATAAAGGGAATAAATTAGTTGCTCCTCCTAACCAAAATATTAATATTTTCACTAATCCCTTGCCATCTCATACCTCTAATGTTATTGAGATTGTGCGTAATTCTCTCTCTTCTGAAACACTCATATGTTTGGCTCCAAACTTGGTTAATATGGTAGAAACACAAGATACGGCTAAGAATCCATGTATTACATTTGACCCTAGTGAGATAATTAGAGCACCTGATGGCCCTTTATACATAGCTACAAAGGTTAAGGATATCCCTTGCCATGGTGCCCTGATTGATCCCTCTTGCATGGTTAATGTCATAACTGAAGAGTATCTTTTCACTTTATGATTACATAAACCACTATATCATGCTTCTAATGTAGTTGTGAAGTTATTTTATGGCTTCTCTTGTCCTACCATTGGTTCTATCACCCTTCTCATCGAAGTCCATACTAAATCCATGGATGTTGAATTCATTATCATACCTTCCTCTAGGCAATTCCGTGTGAAGTTGAGCTATCCTTGGCTATCTTCCATGAAGGCTATTGCTTCTCCAATACACAAGTGTATTAAATTTCCTCACAATGGAGAAATCATAATTGTGAACCATAGCTTATTTTATCCATCCAAAAGAAGCCATGGTGTTTCTATTCATCTCTTTTGGCCTAAACAATTTCAATATCTTCCATCAAGGAGAGATGCTCTTTTTCAATCTTATCAAAAATGGAAGAATGATATGATCTTATCCTTAATTCAACCTAGATCTCTAACACTTGACATTCCTATTATTCTTCAAGATGATGTTCTTCCACTCTCAGATAGAACTAATCTTCCTCCTAAGGAAAATTGTCCACCTACTCCTATGGAAGTGACTTTACCTTCTCTTAAGGAGAAAACCAATATTCTTCCTAAGGTTAGACCTATTTCTCCTCCTCATGATGGACCTAGTCTCCTTCCTACACCTAATATTCCTCCTTTCTATCATGTAGTTCCACCTCCTTTCTCTTATCGAGAGAAGAGGTCTGTCTCTCCTATTGTTCAACCAAAAACACCTCAAGCTAAACCATCCACTATAGAGGAGAAATCCATTCCTTCTCCTTCAAATGTTCCTCCTCCTTCTCAGCCTTCCACTAGGACTCGACGAAACCGTTGTGTGAGAGAACGTCTACGAAGACACCGTGTTCGAGCTCATGAAGCTATCACTCAAAATACTCAATCTCCTCAGGCTCCAACAATTGATATGATTCCCTTTTCTCCTACACAAGATGTTCAACCAACATCTCCAAATCATAAGTTGCATAAAACATGTGATGGTTTTACTCCTATTCGTGTTCTTTCTCCTCTTGCTTTAAAATTTGATAAAGAAATGGGTGAAAATGTTATTTATAATGGTAATACAACTCCTATTGCTTCTGACAGTGAGCATGAATATATTGATGCGGACAAAAATTTGTCAGATGAGTTTTCAAAAACCCTAATCCTAGCTCCTTGAATCAAACAAAGTGTCTTACAACATGAGCATAGTCCTTGTTTGGATCTTGTGATAGCTCCATCTGATGTGCTTGATGTCTCTCCTCTAGCATGTTGCTCACCTTTCCAAAATAGTGATCAGCAAGATCGAGAGGCGAATGTCATGCTAAATTAGCAATATTAGCACTATAAATCTTCTCTCTCTCTCTCCTTTCTTTCTCTTTTGTGACCATTCTTCTATATGTATCCCTATTCTTCTATTGTTCCCTTAATGTCTACTTGAGGACGATGCAAAGCATTGAGATCTTCTCTTGGTCTCTTTTATGTTGACTTAAAAGACATCCTCTCTTCCCTTTCTTCTAAGGTAGTGTCCTTCTTTGGGGAATGAATATTATTATATGCATATACATATATAGTATAAATGAGTTATCATACAGCATACTGACCCCAAGGAAAGTGACATTACCTCGTATTTTGTGTTCATTATCCTTGGGTTTATTCCTTGATTGCGGGCTAAATCCTTGCGATAATGTGCTCCCTCTCTTTTCTCCCTCTTGGGTGTATTTTACCTTAAAGCAATCACTCTTGATTAGGCGCATGCGATCACTTTAACATGGGGGCATACACTCCGCTCATTCTTTACTTCTTGTGATACTTAAAATTGCTTGGTGAACTTTTCTTTGCTTTGTAATCTTTTGTTTCCTTGCTTTCATGACTCATAGTGAAGGGAACTTTTCTACTTGCATTCATGGTTCTCCCCTTCTCAATCTTCCCTTTTACTTTGTCAATCGAAGTCGTAAGATCCTAAGTCCACTCGGGGATTCGCACATCTTACCTCCTTGATGTGATGAAAGTCTTTCAATCTTGTTTCCTTGTACTTTACCAGTAGTATTGGCATACACTTATACTCCCGATAAAGTGGGGGCTAAATGTAGTGTCATAAAATTGTGACTCTAGCAATTTATGACTGCATTAGGGTCCTCATGCATGCAAACTCAAATCCTCTAGCCTCATCAGAGACCAAAGAGTGCTTGGCTTGTGAAAACTTCTTCTTCCTTTACCTCTGCATCACTTTTTCGACACTCTGCGCTAGAGACAGGAGTAGGATAGAGGCATGGTGCCCCTATCCCAACTTGGACAGGGGCATGGCACCCTTGTCCTTGCCCTATTTTGGGGAAGGACCTTTCTAGAGCATGTCTTGTGGGTTGTGCAATGAGCGGGAAATATCCCCGATGTCAGCTCGTGATGAAATTAAAATCCTTCCAACATGTATTTAAGGGGCATTCATCCTCTCATTTTCATAAGTGGAAATCCGATAAGGTGGGATAGGTCGAAGTTGGATATGTTTAAGCGATCAAGCATTCAAGCATTCTTTTCCAGCATTGAGCATTCTCAAGTATCCCTTCAAGGCTAGGTGTTTCATTCAAGTCAAGGATTCAACCATTGAAGAGGAGATTGATTTCAACATACAATTTCATACAAGCATTTCTATCAATATTGCTACTACAACCTCCCTTGAGGTGATTTACATTTCAGTCTTTCATTTACATCTACTTGCAAGTACTTTCTTTCATTACTTGGTTAATTCTAAAACTGGGGTTTGACTTAAAAGAAAACCCCCAATCCCAACACATTTCCTTGTCTTTTATGTGTGTAGGTTGTAGGTGCCAAACTGTACTTTCGGATTCGGGCTTCATTTTTAGAGGTGGAAAAACCCTTTTTGTTTCGATGATTTTTCGGAAGACCGTGTACATTCCTGCCACGGTGTAGACAACTTTTCATCAAATTTGTAGGGTGAATTCATCTTGACATTTCGCTGCCAAATCCAGGTGCACAGCTTCATCCCATATTCAAATCTCAAGTTATAATCGATTCTTGGTCACTTTTGTACTACATAATTCAATCCATTTCCTTTTTAATCAACCAAAGGGAATAAGGGGATCATCATAACATTCTTAATTCATTCAGAATTCAATCTATCATCTTTGTGTGGAGATTGAATCTAGTGAATTACCCCTTATCTCCCTAATGTAATGGTGAAAAGTGCTTGAAGGGTAATCAATAGTGAAGCTCTCATCTCTCTTTGAGGGAAAGGGTTAGTTTTCCTCTTGAACTATCACTCATCATTTTCCCACCATTATAGTTTTATTCTAATTTTAATATCTTTAATTCTCATTTATGCTCCCTTAAGTTTATCCCCACTTGGCCCTTTATACGCCCAAAATATTTTTATAATTATATTGCACTTTAATTTTCCTTAATTACTGATCCCCCAAAATCTCTCATATAAATAAAGTAAAAAATAATCCAATTTGTGAGTCTATTTCATGTGTCACATTTGGTTAAAACAACCCACATTGTTCCTTTTAGAATAATTTTTTTTCTTAATCTAGTTTTATTTTCTCTTTTTCTTATATTTTTTAGATCTCAAAAATGTTTGGTATAGCCTTCATATTTATTTTCCAAATATCATTTTTTATAGTTCTTGGACTTCATGTTTTACTTTAGTTCAATTATTTAGAAATGTAGAATCTCAAACATTAGCTTGAAAACCCCTAGTGACATGAACCTAGCTATGGGGTGAAAGCACAATTTTTTTCTTCAGAACAAGAGGAAACCATAATGCAATCCCTTTAATGTGAAACACCTAAAATTGATATACATTTCAAATTTTAGAATAATACAAATTAATGAAATTTGGATATATTATTATAGTTTTTGATGATATCTAGCAATATTAAAATAGTTTGCTATAATTTTATAAAACATATTACTATTTGATCATTGAAAAATATCCACATATAATGAGGTTTATCAAACATCAACTTATTTATAACAAATTTTATTTCTTCCCATGTTGTGAACTTATAATTTAACATAAAAATAATATTGTTATTTTTTAATTATAATTTTTCAGAGTCACAATCCCTAAAATTTTTTATCACTTTTATGTGATGATAAAAAAATTTTAAAATATTTATCAAAAAGAAAATAAAATATATATCAGCATTGACCAAGATTGTCACCTGAAGTCTAGTTTTTTTTTTTTAATAACATTAAATTTTAATATTTATCGGTGAATGAAATCACCCTCAAAGTTTGGGGCTGATTGACTACCTATCATAAAAATAAAAATAAAAATAAATAGAAATGAAAGTTAAAATGTATATTTTCACAATCTACACATCATGATATATACAAGACAATATTTAATTTATTTTAAAAATGTCATACATAAGTACAAGTGGTAAAATATTTAAGTTTTTTATAAATGTAATTTTTTGTCATTTTTACCAAAGTGACTATATATAAATTGACACAGACAAGGCAGGGAGGTCCAATGAAGGACAGTCTAACCTTGCAGCTAAACACACAATCCATGCAAGATATACTAGTAACCAGTAACCAAACAACAAGAGCAACCGATAACAACACAAAACACATAACTAGTAAATAACATGAATAAATCTCATTACAGTCTGAAGGATTACACATGCCACATGTTGAATCGCAGTCCAGAATACAAATATTACTTACAACACAATTAAATGATCCGTAGATCATCCTCATATAAAATTGGCCTCTGGAAATAGTCTGTCAGTTCTACCCTAATTCGGACCTCAGCCTTCCAGCCTTAGTTCTACTAGATCATAATCTCACTGGATCTACATCTTCGGTTGATCTCAAAACTCTCTCTTCTATCTTCTAACTTCTTCCACTTCAAATGATTCACAAACCTCCATATATACCATCCACAATCAATTATAACTTAATCAAGTCGGCCCAAAGACCAACCAGTTCATGAAACATGCAACTATAACAAGTCGGCTCAAATCACTAAGAACAATCTCCAAAACATAAAATGATGCATGAACCTCTGGAAATACTGGCCAAGGCCCAAAGAAACATCTCCAATGATCCGCAAATCACAATGATCAATTGCAACTTCATTCCACTTCACTCAACACACTGTCTGGCTAACCGATAAGAACATATCAACCAGGTCAATACTGGAATCGATAACTCATCGAGAACAAAGCCAAATGGCAAGAAACTTAAACATGATGAGGATCACAAACACAAGGGAATAAACCAAAAACCACAACACTAAAAACTAAAACCAAAAGAAATGCCACGCTCTCAAGGAGTTCCACTGAAAAATTGCCCAATTGGTAGAGAAACTAGACCATTGCTCCTGCGTCAGACTCTCGGGGTTAATTGAAATGTGAGTCCCATCACTTGATCTAGTTCAACAATTTGTCAGTAGGTACTTGCAAGAGCCTTAGGGGTTCGACGATCTAACTATAGCTTTCGATTTCCTCTCAACATCGATCTACTAGTCCAAATTGCAGCCTCCATCAATCGACAATCTGTTCAAGTCTCCACCCACTAACTCCCTCAAGCTCAAGTTCTAGGATTGGCGGTCTACCTGAAAAACCTTTCTCTACCTCACATTTGGTGATCTGAACAAGTCCACAAGTTGCCTCAACTTCCTCTCCAATCAACAGGTGCACAACTGGAACTCTCTCCAACAACAGGCTCACAAACTAGCTCTGATACCATTTGACGCAAACAAGGTAGGGAGATCTAATGAAGGATGGCCTAACCTTGCAGCTTAACACATAAACCAAGCAAGATATACCGATAACCGGTAACAACACAAAACACATAAATGATAAATAACATGAATAAATCTTATTACAGTTTGAAGGATTACACATGCCACATGCTAGATCGCAGTCTAGGATACAAATAATTCTTATTACATAATTACAAGATCCACAGATCATCCTCATATCAAATCAGCTTTCAAGAATAGTATGTCTGTTCTACACTAATCTGAACCTCGGTCCTACCGGATCATAATCTCGTCGGATCTACATCTTTTTTCGATCTCAAAACTCTATCTTCTATCTTCTAACTTCTGCCCCTTCAAATGATTCGCAAATCCCCATATATACTATCCATAATCAATTAGAAATTAATCAAGTCGGCCCATAGACCAACCGGTTTATGAAATATGCAATGGTAACAAGTTGGCTCTAATCATTAAGAACAATCTCCAAAACATAAAACAATGTGTGGACCTCCGAAAATACTAGCCAAGGCCCAAAGCAACATCTCCAATGATTTGCAAGTCATGGAGATCAACCAAAACCCGCTTCTACTTTACTCGACACACTGTCAGGCTAACCGGTAAGAACATACCAATCGGGTCAATACCGGAATCGATAACTCACTAGGAACAAATCCAAATGCCAAGAAACTCGAGCATGACGAGGATCATGAACATAAGGGAATAAACCCAAAACCATAACACTAAACACTCAAACCAGAAGAAATACCATGCTTTCAAGCAATTCCACTGAAAAATGCCCAACCGGTAAAAACTAGACTGGTGCTCCTGCATCATAAATATATTAAATAATTTAATTTACATAATTTTTATCTATAGTGAATCTAATTGGAACATATTTTGTCCTCATAATGAGTTCATAGTTAGAATTATTAGCATTAGCTATAATAAAAATTTACCTAAAACAAAAAGGGTAGACACAAAATAGTGTATATCATTCTGGTACATTGGAAATTTTGGTGGTTGAAGAGAGAAAATTGGAAAATACTTCCATGTGAAGGATTTTACATAAATACCTTTGAATGAATGTGTACCTTCATTTAAAATATTTTCATTGAACATAAATTTCTCTTTTTCCACCCATGTGAGAAAATAGAGAATTTATTATGTGTGTAATATTATTTATTTATGATGGGTTTTGCCCATAATGTGTTAGTTAAGTGGTGGTTTTGTTATTGTAACCACCAAGGGTAAAACCCCTATTGGTCCATTGTGATTGAATGCTTGTGCCTTTATTGATGCAATGTGCTCACATGTTTGAGTTTCCCATTCTCTAATGGGGATGAAGTCTTCCATTTGTGATGCAGGAGCACCATTCTAGTTCTTATCGGTTGGGCAGTTTTTTAGTGGAATTGCTTGAGACCATGGAATTTCCTCATGTTTGAGTGTTTAGCATCGTCATTTTGGGTTATATTCCCTTGTTTTCGTGGTTTTTATCATGTTTGAATTTCATACCATTTGGCTTTGTTTCCAGTAAGATGTGGATTTTGGTATTGTCCCAATTGATATGTTCTTACTGGTTAGCCTGGCTGTATGTTGAGCAAAGATGATTTTGGGTTGCGATTGATCTTCGTGACTTGCAGATCATTGGAGGTGTTGCTTTGGGTCTTGGCCGGTATTCTTGGAAGTCCATGCATCATTTTATGATTTGGATATTGTTCTTAGTGATTTGAGCTGACATGTTATTGCTGCAGGTTTCATGAACTGGTTGGTCTATGGGCTGACTTGATGGAGTAGTAACTATTTTGTAGATGGTATAAATGAAAGCTATGAATCATTTTATGAGAGAGAAGTTAGAAGATAGAAGACAAAGTTATGAGATTAAGCAAAGACGTAGATTCAATGAGATTTTGATCTGGTAGGACTAAGGGCAGATGGCTGAGGTACGAATTAGGATAGAACCGATAGACTGTTACTAGAGGTCGACTTGATGTGTAGATGATCTGCAGACCTTGTAATTGCATTGTAAGTATTATTTGTATCTTGGAATGTGATCCAGCATGTGGCATGTATAATTCACCAAATTGAAATAAGATTCATTCACATTGTTTACTAGTTATGTTTTCTGTGTTGTTTCCAGTTTTTCTTCATGTCGTTTATGGCACCTTGTTACCTGTTACCAGTATGCTTTGCATGGTTTATGTTTTAAGATACAAGGTTGGGCTATCCCTCATTGGATATCCCTACCTTGAGTGCATCAATTTGTGACCTCACCAATTCAACATCACTGATCCCATTAAAATTTTACCAGACACTTCAAAACAAATCTATTTCTTCACGTTTTAATTCTAAGTATATTATTGCATATTTTGTTTATGGTCACTTAAGTAATCAATTTTAATTAATTAGGATAGGAATGATAATGTTGAATTATTTAGGGAAATCTACTTTTTATTATTTTTTTTTGTAGTTAAATTGCTGGAAGGGCCAACTTTCACTAGATTAAAATTAAAAAGATTTACAAAGTCCATAAAAAGTATGTTTTCCAAAACCCAAAAGAGATCCTAGGTAAACAAAAATGGATCTAATACTACCCTAATTCTACCTAGACATATGGAATCCTTACAACTTCGTCACGAGGACCTACTAACATAAAACAAAAATTGCTTGATCTCTGTTACCCATAAATTTTTAGACTTTTGATAAGATACTTCCCTTTATTTTTTTTTTCCCATTTGCTCTTGTCATGGCCTTTTGGAGTTTCTTAACTTCTGTCATTGGATTATTAACTTTTAGAACTACCCAATCATCCGACAAGCTTAGGGAAGTCTACATGAAGTCGATGTCATTAGAAGGTCAGACTTGTGGTTGCCTTTGAAAGAGTTTGATGGTTGCAAACTTGCCCGATCTTCTAACTTTCCAACATCCTTCATGTTGTGATTAAGGTTGATCTTCCTCGAGACTTTAAGGTGCATCTCTTATTCTAAGTAAGGACATTTTGGTGATGTAATTTCAAGTTATTTCAGTACCCTTGTGGCAGCATTAGTGATAGTAAAGATAGGTCATGCTTGGGCGCCTTCGAAATTAAATGAGCCTGTCAGGTCAATAAGAATAATGGCTTCCTGTTGTTCCTCTTTCTGCCTCAACTATTTCCATGTCATGCATTGCTTCTAGGGAACAAATCAAGGGAAGATTTGCAAAGTACCGTCATTAATGGAAATCGAACAACTAAGGATGCAAAAAGGATGGCGGCATACATTAATACATTTGATGTTGCCATTCTTGCAAAAAACATTAAAGATAGCTAAAAAGAGGAAATTGTCATGATTTTCTCGTATCAGAATGGTTTTTCCTCATGATAGTGAGCTACCATTTCATAATCTAGATTTGAATTGGCCAGATAAGGAGCAAGAGGATATAGTCTGACAGTAACGATCTTTTTTATGGAAAGCACAAACTGATTTCAATGAATATGGGAAGGCCATCACCATATTAGATAAGATTGCAGAACAATGTTAAAATCATGAACAAGGCTTATAGGGAAAGCTCACAGCAAGAAGGAACCCGAATAATTGACTTGAATAAAATTTTGCTCTTGTCATACAACCAGATGTTGAGACATTGCAGGGACTTATTCTTTTGGGTGTGTCTGACTTTTTCCAAGCTACTATTTTTGATGAGGAGGAATTTGAAGATATCCTATTGATGCTGATTGAAGAAGAAGAGAAGGCAGATGAGATCGATAAATGGATTGCAGAGCAGAACCTAACATCTGATACTTGAGCCTGAGTGTGGTGACTTTATAGCCTTACTTGTTGTGAAACAGTCTATATTTTGATGTTGCTCTATGGAAGTTCGGTTTTGAAACAGTCACTTTCAAGACCATTATCTTAGTAATCATTTCTTGAAAATGTAAAAAACCTAGGGTAATAGTTATAAATAAGTGGATTAGTAGATCTTTAGCGATATTTTGGGAAAACTTTGTTTTACTCTAAAGAGAAAAAAAATTCTTGAAGTATATTTATGTTTAGTGTTTTGAATATCAAAAACTTGCTAGTGGCTTCAAATATTCGTAATCTTTGAATTATAGTGTGTGAATGCTTTCTGTTCTTTTGAATGGTTATTAGTGGATGCATTTATATTAAAGATGGTGAATGGTTTTAGTTTTCTATTGCTGAAAAAATATTATTTGTGAATGGTATTTTGTAGCGATCTTATTGATTCAAAATATTGAAAAATCTAAAAAATGTTTGTGTTTTATGCATGCTTTTTTAAAGCTTTCTGGTTCAAATCTCTTTCCTTATTTTCTTTCTATTTAAAAGCATTTCAGTTAATTTCTATTCATTGAATATCATCCAAAGGTAGCTGCCACCTTGTAAAATAACTAGAGAATCAATTAGTAAATAGTTTGTTCAGAATGGTTGAACTGTGGTTACATTTGTCAGCTTTGTGGGCATGAGAACATAGAGTTAGGTGATAAATCTATTAACCAATAGATTTTTGGCAACTCTACTGGGGACTCAAATGAATTAGAAGATTTATGAGAATTAGTGTGTCCTAGGAAATATTTTAAACATCTTCTAGTAAGAGGACTGGCGACTCTATTTACATAGATCCAGAGGAGGATTTTTATCCAGACCTAAGTTAATACAGGATTAACACTTGAAAGAGAAAGTTAGTCAATGACTTTCTCTTCTTGTCAATATTTGCAAAGAAAAGAAATTAATGGAAATAAGAGATATAGATGTATCTCTACTACAAAATGAGTGTAGGAAGGATTTTCAAAGCTGCATTGTTTGAAGCATCCTTGTCATGGTGCCGGTGAGGGCAGCACAGGACATAAGTACATTTGATAGAAAGTGTAAAGTCTAGACAGAAAAACTATTGCTAGGTACTTGTGAAGAAGACAATACATCAGAAGAATTAAAAAGGGATTATGTTTCAAGTTGGATCTGGTGAGGTTTTGAAGGTGACTTTCGATGTGGAATAGTTGATGATGAAGATCACATCACTGAGGATGGATTGGAAAAGTTCATAAGAATTTTTGGTGGAGTTGAAAAGAAGGAAAAACTGCCTCAAGTCACTCTCGAAGATGGGCTTTTGTATGCAAGGGAGGATAAAATCCTCCCAAGGTTTGATCCTATGCTTTTGGAATATGATAATCAAGTGTCGTCATGACCACATGCAGGAGTCATGTTCTGAATTTGGGTAAGCTAAGAAGAGCGACCCTTTCCGATCGCCTTCTATCTGACTTGGATATATTTTAATGAGGTGTAGCACTCAAAGAGGATCTCCTTTATGTTTTTGAAGAGAAGCCTCCAACCTAGGGAATAGAGATTGAATGGAACCATTTAAATTCTCCATATTACCCTGTAGAATCCTATGAGGGTGCCCAGATTAGAGATAACTCTCTTTTTGAAGTGATAAATTCTCAATCAATAAAATATCTATCATTCCTCGACAAGTCTGATGGGCCTAAGGGATGTGTCCTTGAGAATAGCTCTAATGGTGATAAATTCCTTTCTTTATACTATCATGCAGTGACGAGAAGTAGTGAGGTTTAGTTCCTGAGTCCAAATCCCAGGGCCCTTGTTAATAATTATTTGTTTGTTAATCAAATCACTAATAAATCCTTTACTATTGAAAGTTTCAAGCCTTCTCCATGTGAAGCCTACATACAGGGCCATGATAGTTGCATTGATACTTTAAATCAGAGCTGGGAGGTATATGATCTGATAAAGAATGTACTAGTTAAATCTCTTTAGAAGGAGCATTGCCAACTACACCAAGCAAGTTGTGAAGAGGTAAAGGGTATGGTTCTAGATGTCTATCATTAAGAGTGGTTATTTGGGAATGAATGCAACTACCAGAAACTTTTGTATATCCATAATCAGAATTTTGGCTATGGGGTTGTCATCGGATGTTGTTCATCTTGCGTCATGTCATATGTTTGAAACCCTCTATTTCACATAAGTATATTTTTCTCGCAGCCCTTAAATTGTTTCACTTGAATAATATTTCCCCCCCACCATAAGGCCCTTACGGTTGTGTACATATTTAGGTCCTTTTTTTGTCTTTCTATAGATGTAGCTTGTTTTGCCTTCCGATTTTGACTTGTTGATTTTGACTTTATGCCCAGTCGCCCCTCTACCCTAGTGCTAAGAAGTACCCTTTCCTCCTATTATGATCTAACTCTGTTGCCCAACTGCACTAGTCTCAGTTCTGGAGTTCTTTGTGTCCTACTAGTCATAGTCTGCATTCAGAGCCTATATGTTACCCATAAATTTCTAAACTTGTGATAAGCTACTTCCAACCTCTTTTTTTTTTCCAATTTTCTCTTGCCGTGGCCTTTCTGAGTTTCTTAACTTCTGTCACAGGATTCTTAACTTTAAGAACTTCCCAATCACTCGAAAAGCTTAGGGAAGTCTGCATGAAGTCAGTTCCATTAGAAGGTCGGACTTATGGTTGCCTTTGAAAGAGTTTGATGGTTGTGAACTTACCTGATCTTCTGAATTTATGTCATCCTTCATGTCGTGATTAAGGTTGAGCTTCCTCGAGTCATTAAGGGAAATCTACGATTCTAAGTAAGGACATTTTGGTGATGTAATTTCAAGTTATTTCAATACCCTATTGGGTTGGCAGCATGAGTGATGGTAAAGATAGGTCATGCTTGGGTGCCTCCGGAATTAAATGAGCCTATCAGGTCAATAACAATAAAGGCTTCCTGTCATTCCTCTTTCTGCCTCAACTATTGCCACATCATGCACCGCTTCTAGGGAAAAAATAAAAGAAATATTTGAAAAGTATTGTCATTAATGGCAATTGAACAACTAAGGACTCGAAAAAGGTGGCATCATATGTTACTACATTTGATTTTTCCATTCTTGCATAAAACATTAAAGATAGCTAAAAGGAGGAAATTGTCATGATTTGCCCATATTAGAATGGTTTTCCCTCATGACTATGAGCTGTCATTTAATAACTCGTATTTGAATTGGCTAGAGAAGGAGGAGGATGATATAGTCTGACAGTTACTATCTTTAACACGAAAAACACAAATTGATTTTAGTGAATATAGGAAGGTAGTCACCATATTAGATAAGATTACAGAACAAGCTAAAATCATAAACAATGCTTACAGGGCGAGCTCATAGAAGGAAGGAACCCAAATAATTGACTTTGACAAAATGGTTCTCAAAGCTAAGAAAGTTCATGTGGTACAACTAGATGTTGAGACATTGCAGGGGCATATTCTTTAGACCTGTTTGACTTTTTATGAGCTACTATTTTGATGATGAGGAAATTGAAGATATCATGTTGACGTTGATTGAAGAAGAAGAGAAGGCAAATGAGATCAATAAATGGATTGCAGAGCAGAACACGATGTCAGATGTTGGTGCTTGAGATCAGTGACTTTATAGCCTTACCTATTGTGAAATGGTCTATATTTTGATGTTGCTCTATAGAAGTTTTATTTTGAAATTGTCTCTTTCAAGACTGTTATCTTGGTAACCATTTCTTGAAAATGAAAAATACTAAGGGTAATAATTATAAATAAGTGGATTAGTAGATCTTTGGGGTTCTTTTGGGAAAACTTTGTTTTACTCTGAAGAGAAAAAACTTCTTGAAGCTTATTTTTGTTTATTGTTTTGAATATAGAAAATTTGTTGGTGGCTTCAGATATTTGTAATCTTTTAATTATGGTGTGTGAATTCTTTCTGTTCTTTTGAATGGTTATCAGTGGATGCATTTATATTTGAGATGGTGAATGGTTTCAATTTTTTGTTTCTGCAAAAATATTATCTATGAATGGTATTTTGTAGAGATCTAGTTGATTCAAAATATTGAAAAAATCTAAAAAGTGTTTGTATGTTATGCATGCCTTTTCAAAGCTTTCTGGTTAAAAGCTCTTTCCTTATTTACTAAAAGCATTTCAGTTATTTTCTATTCATTGAATATCATCCAAAGGTAGCGGCCACCTTGTAAAATAAGATAAGAATTAGTTACTAAATAGTTTTGTAGTTTGTTAACATTTTCTATTATCCTAGTTGGCGACTATAGGAATTAATGGAGTATAAGACATTTAACTAGAGAATTGCTATTTCTTTCACTATTTGGGAATTTCCAACCTCAGGAGTCTTCACTCCTAACCATATGGACAATATTTTCTCCTAGGATTGCAGCAATATTCTTAGTGCCTTAATCACTGTGATTGGTGAAGAGGTAATATATCCTAAGGCTTTGCAAAACATCTACACATCTCAAGTGGTTTCCATTTTCTTGTTCAATGCTTTTGACATTTTGCAAAATTATAGTTCTTTGTTGATCTTACCATCTAAATTCATCAATCGTGACTTTGTTTCCCCTGATAATCTTAAAAGGGTTATGAAAAATATGACTTGTGCAATGGCAAGGGTTGGGTTGGTGACATTTTCCCTAGGAAATTCCTAAAAAAGAAACTCCACCACTCCAACCTTTACAATGCAATGAAAATCAACCTAGAGTCCAACAATTCTAGATATACTAATCAAACAACAAGAAATACCTACAACTTCTTTCCAAAAGAATATATCAAGATAACTACTCCTTAACATGCTCCTAGAGTTGTAGCTACAACATATTCTCAAAAACATCTATCAATATTAGTTATGGTTAACTTATTTATGTATGTATTTATGTAAAACGTGATCCCATTCATGAGCTTTAGGACGTTTGTATCTTTATTCACCTTATCTCTATATTATATTTTTTATTTTAATTATGTGGTGATGACTAACCACCATGGACATATATAACTATCCATTATTTATGAATAAAGGTATATTTTAAAGGAGAAAATCTTTCTCCAATCACTACCTCTATGAAAATCATGTCTAATCCCCTCAAAATATCATTCTGAACCAATCAATAAACCATTCTTTTGTAATCTATTTATTGTTGAGATACACGTGTCTCAACCTTTCAATTTTCAGTAAATAGTTCCAAATATAGTTTGGAGGTTACCCATGTGTCGGTGCCTTGGAAAAAGGTATTTGAGTTGTCAAAAGATGCCTTGTCCATGGTATAATATAAGAGGGCCATTTTTAGAGATTATATGACACATTTCATGTTAGTTATGATGATCAAAAATAGGGGATAAGAGTTTGGATGTGAGTAACTATTTTTAACCTAGTTTTCTTATCTTGGAAAAAAAAATGTCAAGGGTGGGTAACACGTTTCATGGAGGTTTTTCCCATGGTATTGTAGAACCAGAAAATGGTTTCTAGGTTGTAAAGTTCCTATATAATGAGGGCTTGGGAAGGAGTTTGTATTGTGGAGTTTGGTTTGCAAGGATTGGTGCTAGAAGGATGCTAGTGAAGTCTCTCCGAGCTTGAATTGAGGTGATGTTCTTGTAAGAACTTGCATTGCAAGTGTATTGTAATCTCTTGTTGATTTGTTAATATACTGTGCAGGTTTTAGAGTGTGGGTTTTTCACTCATATGGGTTTTCCCCATGATAATCACTATGTTATGTGTTTATTGTTTTATTTCTACTCTATGTGCTTCTTCTAATCTTTGTAATAGTTAAGTTGAAATTTGCATAATTGTCCTCTCAAGATTAGCGTAGGAAGCATTTTTGCACACTTTTGCTTCCTTACAAGTGGTATCAAAGCTTGGCCAGTATTGTTTCTAATTGTTGGGTATAAGGTTTTTTGAGCTAATCAAGGTTTGAGTGGGAGCTTATGCAGAGTATTTCATTTATGTATTGCAGGATAGTAAAGATGGCAAGCATATCAGGGAGGATTGATGTAGAGAATTTTTCTGGCATGAAATTTGAAATGTGGAAGCTGAAGATGGAAGATCTGTTGATTGATCGAGATCTATGGGATGCGGTTGATGAGACTAAGTTGAGGCCTGCAAATCCAACTTCAGCTACACAATATGATGTAATGGATAGAAAAGCTAAAGGTCTCATAAGATTGTGCCTTGCAGACTCAATTCAGATTAATGTCCACAAAAAATCTACTACGAAGAAGCTTTGGAAGAAGCTAAGTGAGATCTACCAAGCAAAATCACTTGTAAATAAAATTTTCTTGAGGAAGAAGTTGCATTCCTTGAGAATGGAAGAAGCTAGACAAATTTATGAGTATCTGGAAAGTTTTAATATGTTGGTGACTTAGTTGACCTTAGTTGGGGTACTAATGGATGAAGAAGAAAGGTGCCAAATCTTTCTATGCTCGTTGCCAGATTCATGGGACAACCTTGTAATGGCCATAGGGAGCATTGCAGTTGTCTTGAAGATGGAGGATGTTGTCGGTTCTCTACATTCTGAGGAGATGAGAAGGAAGGTTTCTCTTAATACAAAAGAGGCTTTGAGTATTCGACGAAGACCAAAACAAAGAGGTAGGAATTAAAAGAAGAATGGTCATTCTAAGTCCAAGAATAAGGGGAGATCAAAATTTCCTGGTAAGTGTAAGACAATTTGCTGGAATTGTGGAAAGCCCAGACATTTCCAAAGGGATTGTAAAGAAGAAAAGAAGAAAAAGAAAAAGAAAAAGAAGCAAGATTCTGATTCTAAGACTGAGAAGGAAGATGGAGATGTTTTTATTGCAGCCTTGGCCACTCGTGTAGGTGACAATGCATGGTTGATAGACTCAGGTGCATCTTTCCACATGACTCCTATTAGCAACTAGTTTAGTAAGTATGAAAAGTTCTAGGGTGGTAAGGTGTATTTGGGTGATAGCTCCTTTCTTGATATTGTTGGTTGTGGAAGTGTTCATGTTAAATTTTTTGATGGTAGAACTAGAAGATTTGATGGTGTCTTTCATATCTCAGGACTAGAAAGAAATTTGTTATTTGTTAGCAAACTAATAGATGCAGGTGTGCATGTATAGTTTTCTAAAGCAGTTGTGAAAATGGTGAGAGGTGCTATGGTAATAGAAAGAGGAAGCAGAATGGGTACATTGTACCAACTTGATGCATGCATAGTTGAGTGCAATAGCACTTCTAATAAGACTTTGATAAAGACTATGTTGGAAAAGGAGAGGGTGTCTCTTTCAGAAAATGGTCATGGTTTTTGGGTACCCAAGAGTGCTTTGTCTAATGAATCAAAGTTGCTTGCAGAGAAGACAATGTTGTGGCACCAGAGACTCGGCCACATAGGTGAGAAGGGTCTATGAACTTTAAGCAATAAGAACCATGTTAATGGGTTAAGTGATTGCAATATTGAATTTGATTTTTGTGAGCATTGTATTTATGGAAAAAAAAACTGCATTCAGTTTTACTCTAGTTCTTATAAGTATTCAAGTGTTTTGGATCTAATCCATTAGGATGTATTTGGTCTAGTTGATGTTTCTTCTATTGGTAAATCAGTTTATTATGTTTCTTTCATTGATGATTTTAGTAGAACAACATGGGTTTATTTTCTTAAGAGTAAAGTTGAAGTTTTCAGTCATTTCAAAGAATTTAAAGCAATAGTTGAGTTGCAGACGGGAAAGAAGATAAAATGTTTAAGGATAGATAATGGTGGTGAATATTACTCCAATGATTTTGACACATTTTGTAAAGATTGTGGTATTAAGAGACAAAAGACAACTTTGTATTCTCCACAACATAATGGAGTTATAGAATGAATAAAAAGAACCTTGATGGAGAAGGCTAGGAGTATGCTAAGTGGTGCTGGTCTAGAACAAAAGTTCTAGGCTGAAGCTATAGCCAATGCCTGCTACCTGATAAACAGGTCTCCTACATCAGCTCTTGTTGATAAAACACCAATGGAAGTGTGGTCGGGCCACAAGTCTTCACTTAGTCATCTGAGAGTGTTTGGTTGTGAGGCATATGCTCATGTGCCAAAGGAGAAGCGGACAAAATTGGATAACAAAGTTGTTAAATTTATATTCATTGGTTATAGATATAGTGTGAAAGGATACAAGCTTTGGGATCCTGTTGCACAAAAGGTATTTTATTCCAAAAGTCTTATTTTTAGAGAAACTAAGCCTTCTTCTATTACAGTGCAGCCAAAACAAAAGGAAGAAAAGAAAGATGTGATTCAACTGCTTGCTACACCTAAAAAAGTTGAATCGAGGCCCTTAGAAAGACAGGAAGTTGATGAGAGCTCTAGGAGTTCTGAATCATCAAAGGAAGAAGAAGAACCTAAACCTGAACTTGTTCGAACGTCTACTAGACAAATAAAACCACCTGAAAGGTATGGATATTCTCCTGATGATTGGAGATGCATATTTGCTTTGAATGCTAATATTGATGAACCGAAATCTGTAGAAGAGGCTCTTGGTATGAATGATTCAGAGTCCTAGAAAATTGCAATGGATGAAGAGATGGTAGCTCTTAAGAAATATGACACATGGGACCTTGTACCATTGCCTGAAGGACGAAAGCCTGTTGGTTGTAAATGGGTGTTCAAAAAGAAGATAGGTTAAGATGGAAGAATTGACAAGTACAAAGCATGTTTGGTTGCAAAAGGTTACTCCTAGGTTGAGGGAGTAGATTATGGTGAGATTTTTTCTCCTGTAGCCAAAATGACATCCATTCATTTCTTTCTTTCTATTGCAACAACTTATGATCTAGAGGTCGAGCAAATGGATGTAGAAATTGCTTTCCTTCATGGAGATTTGGAGGAAGAAATTTATATGACACAACCAGAGCATTATGTGGTAAGAGGTCAAATTAATTTGGTCTGTAAGTTGAAGAAATCCAAGTATGGTTTAAAACAAAGTCCTAGGATGTGGTACCAAACGTTTGATACATATGTATTGAGTTAGGGGTTTGTGTGATCTAAATCTGATCACTGTATATATTTCAAATCTAATGGTTATCGTTTCCTAGTTATTGCCTTGTATGTTGATAACATGTTGTTTATTGGGAAAGGAAAAGGTTTGATTACATAACTAAAATCTCAACTCTCAGCAAAATATGATAGGAAAGATCTTGGTGCAGCAAGACACATTCAGGGAATGGAGATTGTAAAAGATAGACAAAACAAAAAGCTTTGGCTAGGCCAGAGTAAATATGTTGGTACTATTTTGAGATGATTTAATATGCAAGATTCTAGACCATTGAGTGTTCTTGTTACAATGGGAACAAAGCTTTCTAGTTCACAATGTCCTACATCCCCATTGGAGATGGAAGAGATGAGTCGAGTATCATACCAAAGTGTTGTTGGAAGTTTGATGTATGTTATGGTTTGTACAAGACCATATATTGCCCAAGGAGTGGGAGTACTTTCCCATTACATGTCTAATCCAGGAAGAGAACATTGGGATGCAGTAAAAAGAGTTTTTAGATACTTACGAGGTACCTCAGAGTACTCTATATGTTTTCATGGAATAGGAAATGAGCATTCCTTGGATAATAGAGGCTATGTGGAATCAGACTGGGCTGGTGATGTGGATAGAAGAAGATCCACTAGTGCATATGTGTTTACATTATTTGGTGGTGCAATCAGTTGGATGAGCAAGCGACAGACTATGGTCACTTTGTCCACGACAAATGCAAAGTATATGGCAGCAACTCATGCCTACAAAGAATCCATTTGGCTTAAGAGATTGTGTTCAAATATAGAGTTTAAATAGGGTGCAGTGACAATTTATAGTGACAGTTAGAGTGCAATCTGCCTTGCGAAGAACCCGACTTTTCATGCCAGGACCAAACACATTGATGTACAATATCATTTTGTGAGAGATATGGTTGAGGATGGTAGGGTGAAGTTGGAGAAGGTAGAAACTTTGGTGAATGTTACTGATTCATTAACTAAGCTCGTGCGCACAAAGAAGTTCAAATGGTGTTCAGAGTCTATGGGCCTCTTGGCCCATGACTATTGAGTCCATGGTAATATGGATCCCCTGACTCTTGCAAGGTATTCGACAAGTGGGAGAATGTTGAGATACATGTGTCGCAACCTTGCAATTTTCAGTAAATAGTTCCAAATATAGTTTGGAGGTTTCCCATGTGTCGGTGCCTTGGAAAAAGGTGTATGACTTGTCCAAAGATGCCTTGTCCATAGTATAATATAGGAGGGCTATTTTTAGAGATTATAGGACACATTTCATGTTAGTTATGAGGGTCAAAAATAGGGGATAAGAGTTTGGATGTGAGTAACTATTTTTAACCTGGTTTTCTTATCTTGGAAAAAAAAATGTCAAGGGTGGGTAACACGTGTCATGGAGGTTTTACCCATGGTATTGTAAAACCACAAATGGTTTCTAGGTTGTAAAATTCCTATATAATGAGGGCTTGGGAAGGAGTTTGTATTATGGAGTTTGGTTTGCAAGGCTGGGTGCTAGAAGGATGCTAGTGAAGTCTCTCCGAGCTTGAGTTGAGGTGATGCTCTTGTAAGAACCTGCATTGCAAGTGTATTGTAATCTCTTGTTGATTTGTTAATATACTATGCAGGTTTTAGAGTGTGGGGTTTTTCACCCGTATGGGTTTTCCCCACGATAATCATTGTGTTATGTGTTTATTGTTTTATTTCTACTCTATGTAATTCTTGTAATATTTGTAATAGTTAAGTTGAAATTTGTATAATCATCCTCTTAAGATTAGCGTAGGAAGCATTTCTACACACCTTTGCTTCCTTACATTTATCTCCTATGTCTAACAAGATCATAATAAATATTAACAATGCATCTATATTTAGTGTATATGTATGTTGAATAATTTTATTTTTTTAAGAATTAACCATTGGTTGGTGAAGATGACAATCATAGCTCTCACCTCAAAGGTTTTCTTAAGTGTCAAATCTAAAATCTCTAGAATGAAGTTCATTTGGAAATGGGTATACAAAAATTAAATAATAGGTAGATCATATTACAATAAAAGATGAAAAAATAAAGAATAATAGCTCTAAACATAAAATAAACTAGTATTAACAACTTAAATTTGTATTCTCTTAAAGCATGACCATCCTAGTTTCTATAATTAAAAAAAAAATCTTTGTAAATTAAATTTTAATCACTATTTTTTCTTCTTACTATGTTAATATTTTGAGTTTAGATAAATTGAATTACTTGTTGGACTTTAGCTTTTTATTTCGAGGAAAAAGCTATCACCTTTAAACTTAATTTTCCCTTGATTTTCATGGACATAGCTTTATAGTAAATATGACAACTACAATCCATCCTCTAACATTCTCATAGCCACTATACCAAGTCATTGATTAGCCTAAATTTATAGTTGATGTGATATGATGCAATCTCCTTGTATATGGATGATTTTCTATATGCATTCAAATACCTTTCGTGTTGGCACAAAAATATTTGTAACTAAGATCCTTCAAATGAAAGGAGTATTTGGGATATTAATTATTTCAAGAAACTGAGCAATCCTCTTAATTCATTGTGTTGTTTGGAAGATATGTGGATGTTTTATTATTTTAAGTATTTTAAAATATTTATTGTATATGCCTTTAATGTGTGGAATAATAGTCAAGGGGTCTCAAAGAGTTCTTGACGGTGTATTTATTGGGAAGACATAATTTGATTTGTTGAAAATCTCTAGACAATTTTCCCGAAGAGGCTCTAGAGAACCCTTGACACATTGACTGTTAGGAAGACCTAATTTAATTTGTTGGAAATCTATAATAATTTGCTTTTGAATCAATCTTAAGAAATCCTTGATACTTCTTCAGGACAATAACTCATATGAGATTAGGTGAAATGGTAAATTATCCACATAAACTCTTCTTTCATGCTTTGGATCGGATCCTTGGAGTGGAATTCATCAAGGCCAATCATAGATATAGAGTCAATTTTGACATTCCATCCTTCTTTTTGGCAACCATTCTCTTGGTTGGTGAAGTTAAAGGGGCGACAAAATTTCTCTGCAAAAGGGTTTTTAGGGTCGAGTTTCTAGGCGAGTTAGAAATATTGTTGCATTGCATAGACAGAGTTGACAATCCCATACCGGATGCATTACTCTACTCCAATGGTATAGCATATCCTTGTTCCTCATTTTTCAATTCTCACTGTTTGGAACAAACCATTCTGAGAAATATGAATTCCCTCGATCCAATGGAGCGTTCAATTTCTTAAGAGAGTGATGGGATTTATGGAGGAAGCTAATATTAGTTTTAACATTATTGGTGATTCGGTTGATGAAACAAAGGATTGGGTGCTTGATTACAGATACATGGAAGGTTTGAATGCAGACAATGAAGTTGTTTTAAGCTCGAGTGAGGAGGATGGTGATGGGGTAAAAGAAGTAGATGTAATCTCCCCTGTAAATGCGGCAGCCTCGCTTCCCAGTTCTGGATTTGGACATGCTATGCCTTCTTCATCTAATGATGCAGAGGGATAGGGTGATTTAAGGTCCCCCTATTTAATTTCCACATGTTTCCAGAATACTTTCATTTCTCTGTTCTTGTTATACTTTCTTGGACTTTAGTAGGGTATTTGATATTTGCCTGATGAAGTTTTAGTATTCTAGTTATTCGATTATAGGGGTCTACTACTTTCCTTAGCAATGGATACTAGCCTTGGGCAATTTTTGTTTTTACAAGTTATGGTTTCTATAGTAGACTTCGATTCACTTTTTCTACATATGATACTAGATCTTGTTATAATTTTATCATATTTTAATATATTTGTCTTTGGTTTCTTATTGGAAAAAAATAAAATAAATTTTTTTTTACACTTTAATATTTTGGAAGATATAACTTGATGTATTTAAAATTCCTAAAAAATCACTTGTCACTATTTCACTCCCTAAAATTTATTTACAAATAATTTAGAAATCTCTAAACTAATAGAATCCTTATCATAATCTGAAAATATTCAACCATTAGAAATTAATTATAGTAAGTGCAGCGATTTTAAAGATGATTAAATGTTTTAAATTCATTTTATTGAAACTCTATTGACAACATTTTAGTTATCAATTTCTGACATAGATTTTGTATTAATCAAATTTTTCATGAGCCAGTTAGCTGTCAAACATAGGGTCTCCCATTTACTACTGATGTGTTTTACAACTGAGCTATTAACCCTCTTGATTTCTAGTCTTTCTTTGATTCAGGTATGGCTAGTTTTCCGAAAGTCCTGCTTGAATCAAACTTTAAGTGCTTAGGGATCCCAGCTTGACTTAGCTCAACATATTAAACTTTTCATAGATCAATTAGAAAGGAAATCTAAGATGGCTGGGATATTCTACCATTGAAACATTGAAATATTGGTCAATTCAAATATAAATATGTTTTAAATAACATTTTTAACATTTTAAATATATTACAAGGTCAAACATTATTAACTGACTCTGCTGTTTTGGTTATATATTATAACATAATCCACACGCTTACATTCGAAAAGAAATGAAATATACGATGATACTAAATCGTTGAATATCCTCTAACTTTGTTACTCTCACTCCATATGATATGTATTGTTCAAAATATAGAAATATACTAAATCGTTTCCTTGCCAAAATAAATGACTGTTGAATTTGTACAATACGCTCAAATCGAAATTTGTCCAGTTCATGCTGGGAATCACGACGACAATTACTAAGTTCTGTGTACAACCGACATCTAATCATATTCCATCTGGGCTTATAACACTCACCTGCTTCTATTCTTGTCACTTTGATTTCTTAATTATTAAGAAAATCTAATCATATTCATTTCCACTGTTAAGTTTACAAATTATGTCCAACGGTCATTATGATGACACGAACAATATGCTTTTGAGTCCTGTCCAAATATTCTTTCCCTCCTTTTCCCAAATGTAAAAATTATAGGAGCAGAGTTAAAGTGATTTATAGCTTAAAGTAGAAGCCGAAATTTCTTATGAAATTGAACGATGTGTGAATGATATTTTATGATCACAGTTGAATATTGTGATGGCAGGTTCAACATTGCAATGAGTAAGCTGTTTTTTTTCTTTCGTTTCAAATTATCATCTAAGCAAAGGTGTGGTGAGAAATTTTAATCTGTAACATTCCAAAAAGAGTTCACTGTCCAAATATGATATACCTCGACATTGAGGTGAAGAGAAATAGGGTACACGATATATGGATGGGTTTCCCATATTATGTTTGGCTTTATACAATCTTTTTTTATTTTGTCATTTTCTTGGTAATGTGCATGGCCTAAATGAGAAATATTGAAACATTATATATATACCACTCAGAAAAAGAACTTTACATCGAGCGTGTGATGGTAGATCTCCACAAATAATCACATAATTGACAAAAGGAACCATATCACACCTGTCCAAAGGAGCCATATCACACCTGTCCAATCCAACCCTAAAAATTTCCAATGCTTCAGCCACCTTCTGTTTCATTCCAACAACAACATCAAAAGCCTTACTAATATAACTTGTCTTAGGATTTGCTTTTATTTTGGTAATGGAATTGATAACCTAGTGACCTGGGCCACATTTGTGAACAAGACCTCTAATAGAACCTCATCGTGTCTACGCCTACCACTTAGCATCTAAGAGCCAATGATCTGCTTTATAGCTCGGGTTGTTGCTTCGTATCCTCATCTAGACATGGCATGTCAAACCAAAACACTTCCTCCTTGCCATGCTACCCAAAATTTGCCAACCATTTTCCACAAACACCATTAGATCAATCTTACAGATAGAACAATGTTCAACCGAAGCAAGGGGAATACTATATTACTCTTGTGCCTTCCATCCCAATTTATTTCCGGAAGTAACATACAGGAATCAGGTATCATATACTAAAAAACCGCATCCAAATATTTATAACTAAGCTCCTTGAGATGAAAGGAGCATTTGGGGTGTTCAATATTTCAAGAGGATTCATTGTGTTGTTCAGAAGATATGTGGATGTTTTATTATTCTAAGTACTCTGAAAAACTTATCGTATACGCCTTTAATGTGTGGAATCCAAGTCAAGGAGGTCTGAAAGAGTTCTTGATCGTGTATTTATTGGGAAGACATAATTTGATTTGTTGAAAATTTCTAGGCAACGGCTTCTGAAGAGGCTTTAGAGAATCCCTCACACATTGATTATTAGGGAAACATAATTTAACTGGTTAAAAATCTATAAAAAAATGTTGGTGAATGGATCTTAAAAAATCCTCGATACTTTAATATTTGGAAAGATACAACTTTGTGTATTTAAAATTTCTAGAAATTACTTGTGATTATTTCATTTGTTAAAATTTATTTACAAATAGTTTAGAAATCTCTATACTAATAGAATTCTTATCATAGTTTGAAAACATTCAAAAACTAGATATTTCTTATAGTAAGTGTAACAATTTTAAAGACGATTAAATGTGTTAAATTCATTTTATTTAAATTCTATTGACAACATTTTGATTATCAATTTCTGACATAGATTTTATATTTGTTAAACTTTTCATCGATCAATTAATAGTCAAATTTAAGATCTCCAATTCACTGCTGAGGTGTTCTACAACTGAGCTATCAACTCTCTTGTT
Source organism: Cryptomeria japonica (assembly GCF_030272615.1). Lineage (NCBI taxonomy): Eukaryota > Viridiplantae > Streptophyta > Pinopsida > Cupressales > Cupressaceae > Cryptomeria > Cryptomeria japonica. Next base: position 698,959,928 of record NC_081413.1, on the reverse strand, counting down.
TTCTAGACTTTCTTTATACTGTTGTTTTCCAAAACCCCGCTTGAACCAAACTGTAAGTTCTCAGTAATCCTAACTTGACCTAACTCACCATATTAAACATTAAACATTGCATAAATAGAATTGGGATATTCTACCATTCAAATATTTGACGAGTTCATCTTCAATTCAAACAAATCATTTTTAAATAACATTTTTAACAATTTAAATCTATTAACCGACTCTGCTGTTTTGCTTTCATATTATAGCATAAACAAGCTTACTTTTTGAAAAAAAATGAAATATACGAATACAATACATCGTTGAAACTCCCCTGACTTACTTTGTTACTGTCACTTGATGTGATATTTATTGTTTAAAATATAGAAAGATACTAAATCACTCGCTTGTCAAAATAAATGACTCTTGAATTTGTACAATATGCTCATATCGAAATTTGTCCAATATGCTCATATCGAAATTTGTCCAGTTCAAGCTGGGGCTCACGACGACAATTACTAAGCTCTGTGTACAAACGACATGTAATCATATTCCATCTGGGCTTATAACACTCAACTGCTTCTGTTCTTGCCACTTTGAATTCTTAATTATTAAGAAAATCTAATCATATTCATTTCCGCTGTTAAGTTCACAACTTTTGCCCAAAGGTCATTATGATGACACAAACAATATGCTTTTGAGTCCCGTCCAAATATTCTTCCCCTCCTTTCCCCAAATGTCGAAATCACAGGAGTGGAGTTACAGTGATTTATATCTTAAATTAGAAGCCAAAATTTCATATGAAATCGAACGACGTGTGAATGAGATTTTATGATCGTATTTTTCCCAGCGTTTTTTTTTCTTTTACTATTTAGAAAATTGAAGAAAACAATGATAAATCATTTTCAGCTCGGAAAGATCATTTTTGACCGATAAAATGCCAGCTTGCTTCTCTCGACTCGAATCAACAGGTGTAGCAATGACTCCCCCCATCCTCCCTTGACAGTCGAGCAGTTGGCAGATAGTTGGCCGCCCACCAGCAATCCACATTTGCAAATCCTAAACGGTAGAAGATAGCAAAAATGATTGAGAGGATTTGCAACGCAACAAAAGAATACGACAGAAATCATCGACAAATTTCTTCCAGCTGATACTGTTAGGATGAAAAACGAATTGAAAGAGCAGAAAAACAGAATTATAAATTCACTATAAACAGATGAGACACATAGATTTATCGTGGTTCTGCAATTGCCTACATCCACACTTGAAGTGGGGGAATCAATAGATTAATAACCAATCTGGTTTATGTTGAGATACATGTGTCTCAACCTTGCAATTTTTAGTAAATTGTTCCAAATGTAGTTGGGAGGTTTTCCATGTGTCGGTGCCTTGGAAAAAGGTATTTGAGTTGTCAAAAGATGCCTTGTCCATAGTATAATATAAGAGGGCCATTTTTAGAGATTATATGACACATTTCATGTTAGTTATGAGAGTCAAAAATAGGGGATAAGAGTTTGGACGTGAGTAACTATTTTTAACCTGGTTTTCTTATCTTGGAAAAACAAATGTCAAGGGTGGGCAACACGTGTCATGGAGGTTTTGCCCATAGTATTGTAAAACCACAAATGGTTTCTAGGTTGTAAAATTCCTATATAATGAGGGCTTGTAGATGAGTTTGTATGATGGAGTTTGGTTTGCAAGGCTGGGTGCTAGAAGGATGCTAGTGAAGTCTCTCCGAGATTGAGTTGAGGTGATGCTCTTGTAAGAACTTGCATTGCAAGTGTATTGTAATCTCTTGTTGATTTGTTAATATACTATGCAGGTTTTAGAGTGTGGGGTTTTTCACTCGTATGGGTTTTCCCCATGATAATCATTGTGTTATGTGTTTCTTGTTTTATTTCTACTGTATTTGCTTCTTGTGATCTCTGTGATAGTTAAGTTGAAATTTGCAAAATCGTCCTCTCAAGATTAGCATAAGAAGCGTTTCCACACACCTTTGCTTCCTTATAAGTGGTATAAGAGCCTAACCAGTTTTGGTTCTATTTATTGGGTATAGGGTTTTTTGAGCTAGTCAAGGTTTGAGTGGGAGCTTGTGCAGAGTATTTCATTTCTGTATTGCAGGATCGCAAAGATGGCAAGTATATCAGGGAGGATTGACGTAAAGAAGTTTTCTGGCACAAACTTTGAAATGTGGAAGCTGATGATGGAAGATCTGTTAATTGATCGAGATCTATGGGATGCAGTCGATGAGAATAAGTTGAGGCCCGCAGATTTGACTTTAGCTACACAATATGATGTAATGGATAGAAAAGCTAAAGGTCTCATAAGATTGTTCCTTGCATACTCAATTTTGATTAATGTGCATGAAGTATCTACTGCGAAGAAGCTTTGGAAGAAGCTAAGTTCTAACAAGCAAAATCACTTGTGAATAAAATTTTCTTGAGGAAGAAGTTGCATTCCTTGAGAATGGAAGAAGGTGGACAAATTTATGAGTATCTGGAAAGTTTTAATATGTTGGTGCCTCAGTTGACCTCAGTTGGGGTACCAATGGATGAAGAAGAAAAGTGTCGAATCCTACTATGTTTGTTACCAAACTCATAGGACAGCCTTGTGATGGCCATAGGGAGCACTGCAGTCGTCTTGAAGATGGAGGATGTTGTTGGTTCTCTACTTTCTGAGGAGATGAGAAGGAAGGTTTCTCTGAATGCCAAAGAGGCTCTGAGTGTTCGAGGAAGACCAAAAGAAAGAGGCAAGAATGAAAAGCAGAATGGCCATTCTAAGTCCAAGAATAAGGGGAGATCAAAATCTCCTGGTAAGTCCAAGGTAATTTGCTAGAATTGTGGAAAGCCCAGACATTTCCGAAAGGACTGTAAAGAAGAAAAGAAGAAAAAGAAGAAGAAGCAAGATTCTGATTCTGAGTCCGAGAAGGAAGATGGAGATGCTTTTATTGCAGCCTTGGCCACTCATGCAGGTGACAATGCATGGTTGATAGACTCAGGTGCATCTTTCCACATGACTCCTATTAGAAATTGGTCTAGTAAGTATGAAAAGTTTGATGGTGGTAAGGTGTATTTGGGTGATAACTCCTTTCTTGATATTGTTGGTCGTGGAAGTGTTCATGTTAAATTTTCTGATGGTAGAACTAGAAGATTTGATGGTGTCTTGCATATCCCGAGACTAGCAAGAAATTTGTTATCTGTTAGCAAACTAATAGATGCGGGTATGCATGTAAAGTTTTTTGAAGAAGGTGTGAAAATGGTAAGAGGTGCTATGGTAATAGCAAGAGGAAGCAGAATGGGTACATTGTACCAGCTTGATGCATGCATAGTTGAGTGCAATAGCACTTTTGATAAGAATGTGATAAAGACTATGTTGGAAAAGGAGAGGGTGTCTCTTTCAGCAGATGGTCATGGTTTCTGGGTACCCAAGGGTGCTCTGTCTACCGATTCAATGCTGCCTGCAGAGAAGACAATGTTGTGGCACTTGAGACTCGATCACATAGGTGAGAAGGGTCTACAAACTTTGAAAAATAAGAGCCTTGTTAATGGGTTGAATGATTGCAATTTTGAATTTGATTTTTGTGAGCATTGTATTTATGGAAAACAAAACCGCATTCCGTTTTACTCCAGTTCTTATAAGTCTTCAAGTGTTTTGGATCTAATCCATTAGGATGTATTTGGTCTAGTTGATGTTTCTTCTTTTGGTAAATCAGTTTATTATGTATCTTTCATTGATGATTTCAGTAGAAGAACATGGGTTTATTTTCTTAAGAGTAAAGTTGAAGTTTTTAGTTGTTTCAAAGAATTTAAAGCAATGGTTGAGTTGCAGACTGGAAAGAAAATAAAATGTTTAAGGACAGATAATGGTAGTGAATATTGCTCCAATGATTTTGACACATTTTGTAAAGATTGTGGTATTAAGAAACAGAAGACAACTCCGTATTCTCTACAATAGAATGGAGTTGCAGAAAGAATGAATAGGACCTTGATGGAGAAGGCTAGGAGTATGCTAAGTGGTGCTGGTCTAGAACAAAAGTTCTAGGGTGAAGTTGTAGCCACTGCCCGCTACCTGATAAACAGGTCTCCTACATCAGCTCTTGTTGACAAAATGTCAATGCAAGCGTAGTTGGACCACAAGCCTTCACTTATTCATCTGAGAGTTTTTGGTTGTGAGGCATATGCTCATGTACAAAAGGAGAAGTGAACAAAATTGGATAACAAAGCTGTTAAATGTATATTCATTGGATATAGTTATAGTGTGACAGGATACAAGCTTTGGGATCCTGTTGCACAAAAGGTATTTTATTCTAGAAGTGTTATTTTTAGATAAACTAAGTCTTCTTCTGTTACAGTGCAGCCAGAACAAAAGGAAGAAAAGAAAGATGTGATTCAACTACCTGCTACACCTGAAAAAGTTGAATCGAGGCCCTTAGAAAGATAGGAAGTTGATGAGAGCTCTACAAGTTCTGAATCATCAGAGGAAGAAGAAGACCTTGAACCTAAACTTGTTCGAAGGTCTAGTAGACAAAGAAAACCACCTGAAAGGTATGGATATTCTCCTGATGATTGGAGATGTATATTTGCTTTGATTGCTAATATTGATGAACCGAAATCTATAGAAGAGGCTCTTGGTATGAATGATTCAGAGTCTTGGAAAATTGCCATGGATAAAAAGATGGCAAATCTAAAGAAGAATGACACATGGGACCTTGTACCATTGCCTGAAGGACGAAAGCCTGTTGGTTGCAAATGGGTGTTCAAAATGAAGATAGGTTCAGATGGAAGAATATAGAAGTACGAAGCACGTTTGGCTGCAAAAGGTTACTCCCAGGTTGAGGGAGTAGATTATGGTGAGATTTTTTCTCCTGTAGCCAAAATGATATCCATTTGTTTCTTACTTTCTATTGCAGCAGCTTATGTTCTAGAGGTCGAACAAATGGATGTAAAAACTACTTTCCTTCATGGAGATTTAGAGGAAGAAATTTATATGACGCAGCCAGAGAACTATGTGGTAAAAGGTAAAAGTAATTTGGTCTGTAAGTTGAAGAAATCCTTGTATGGTTTAAAACAAAGTCCTAGGATGTGGTACCAGAAGTTTGATACATATGTATTGAGTTTGGGGTTTGTGCGTTCTAAATCTGATCACTATATATATTTCAAATCTGATGGTGATCGTTTCTTGGTTATTGCCTTGTATGTTGATAACATGTTGTTTATTGGGAAAGGAAAAAGTTTGATTGTAGAATTAAAATCTCAACTCTCGGCAAAATTTGATATGAAAGATCTTGGTGTAGCAAGACACATTCTGGGAATGGAGATTGTAAGAGATAGACAAAACAAAAAGCTTTGGCTAGACCAGAGTAAGTATGTTGGTACTATTCTGAGAAGATTTAATATGCAAGATTCTAGACCATTGAGTGTTCTTGTTACAATGGGAACAAAGCTTTCTAGTTCAGAGTGTCCTACATCCCCATTAGAGATAGAAGAGATGAGTCCAGTACCATACCAAAGTGTTGTTGGAAGTTTAATTTATGCTATGGTTTGTACAAGACCAGATATTGCCCAAGCAGTGGGAGTTCTTTCCCATTACATGTCTAATCCAGGAAGAGCACATTGGGATGTAGTAAAAAGAGTTTTTAGATTCTTGTAGGGTACCTCAGAGTACTCTATATGTTTTCATGGAACAGGAAATGAACATTCCTTGGATATTATAGGCTTTGTGGATTCAGATTGGGTAGGTGATGTTGATAAATGAAGATCCACCAGTGCATATGTGTTTACATTATTTGGTGGTGCAATTAGTTGGATGAGCAAGCGATAGGCTATGGTTGTTTTGTCCACTACAGAGGCAAAGTATATGGCAACTACACATGCCTGCAAAGAAGCCATTTGGCTTAAGAGATTGTGTTCAAATATAGAGTTTAAATAGGGTGTAGTGACAATTTATAGTGACAGTCAGAGTGCAATTTGCCTAGCGAAGAACCTGACTTTTCATGCCAGGACTTAACACATTTATGTACAATATCATTTTGTGAGAGATATGGTTGAGGATGGCAAGGTGAAGCTGGAGAAGGTAGAAACTTTGGTGAATGTTGCTGATTCATTAACTAAGCCCGTGAGCACAGAGAAGTTCAAATGGTGTTCGGAGTCTATGGGCCTCTTGGCCCCTAACTGTTGAGTCCATGGTAATATGGATCCCTTGACTCTTGCAAGGTATGTGACAAGTGGGAGAATGTTGAGATACATGTGTCTCAACCTTGCAATTTTTAGTAAATTGTTCCAAATGTAGTTGGGAGGTTTTCCATGTGTCGGTGCCTTGGAAAAAGGTATTTGAGTTGTCAAAAGATGCCTTGTCTATGGTATAATATAGGAGGGCCATTTTTAGAGATTATATGACACATTTCATATTAGTTATGAGGGTCAAAAATAGGGGATAAGAGTTTTGACATGAGTAACTATTTTTAACCTGGTTTTCTTATCCTGGAAAAACAAATGTCAAGGGTGGGCAACACATGTCATGGAGGTTTTTCCCATGGTATTGTAAAACCACAAATGATTTCCAGGTTGTAAAATTCCTATATAATGAGGGCTTGGAGATGAGTTTGTATGATGGAGTTTGGTTTGCAAGGCTGGGTGCTAGAAGGATGCTAGTGAAGTCTCTCTGAGCTTGAGTTGAGGTGATGCTCTTGTAAGAACTTGCATTGCAAGTGTATTGTTATCTCTTGTTGATTTGTTAATATACTATGCAGGTTTTAGAGTGTGGGGTTTTTCACCCGGATGGGTTTTTCCCACGATAATCACTGTGTTATGTGTTTCTTGTTTTATTTCTACTGTATTTGCTTCTTGTGATCTCTGTGATAGTTAAGTTGAAATTTGCAAAATCGTCCTCTCAAGATTAGCGTAGGAAGCGTTTCCGCACACCTTTACTTCCTTACAGTTTACACACATACACAGCTAGAAACAAGTCTTGAAAAATGACTCTACAAAGGATATACCATCAGCTCTTACAGAGCTTACAAGGAGAAGTTGAAGAGCCAAGAGTTTTGGCGGCAAGAGGAAAGAGTCCATTGAACTTCACTTCCAACAATCACCCACTGAAGGCCAATGAACTACTGCAACAAGTAGATTCCTCCACTCAGTCCTGCTATCAGTTATTGGAAAGGCTGAGAGAAGCTCGACAGAAATTGAACTTCTCCCACTTAACTACTTTAGTGAGCACATCAGCCGGATTCTTGTCGGTATGAATTTTATCTACATGAAACTTGCCTTCTTCAACCATATGGTGAACATAATGACTGCGAACATCAACATGTTTTGACCGAGGCTGAGATGTCTGATGTTTAGTCATAAAGATGGCACTACTATTATCACAAAACAAAGAAAAAACTGATTGCTTCAAACCCAACTCGCTAAACAAGATTTTCAACCATACCATCTCCTTTGCTTCCTCGGAAAGAGCTATGTATTTAGCCTCCACAGTCGATTGAGCAACTGTATGTTGTAATTTTGAAGCCCAACTAATCACTGCCCCAACAAATGTGAAACCATAACTTGAAGTAGACTTTTTTTTGTCTAAATCTCTGGCAAAATCAAAATCATTAAACCCTTGCAAAATTGCCTTGCCCTTCCCAAACCATAAGAAAAAATCAAAAGTTCCCTTGAGATATCGCAAGATATACTTGACCGCCTCCCAATGTGATTTGCCTGGATTAGCCATAAATCTACTCACCACTCCCACAACATGAGCAATGCCTAGACGAGTAGACACCATAGCATACATAAGACTGCCAACTGCAAATTTGTATGGAATTTTGTCCATAAATTCCTTATCTTCTTGTGTTTTTGGACACAATTGAGAAGATAACTAAAACTGAGAGGCTAAGGGTACACAAACAGACTTAGCATCCACCATACCAAATCTATCCAATACTTTTTTAATGTAATCTTGTTGAGATAGTTTGAATTTTCTCTTGTTTTTTTATCCCGAACAATAGTCATTCCTAGAATCTTCTTTGCTGCCCCTAAATATTTCATGGAAAATTCCTTTGCTAAATGAGTTTTAAGTTCACTCACGATCTTCATGCTTGTGCCAACCACTACCATATCATCCACATAAAGGAGAAATAGGGCAAATTCACCATTAGGAAGATTTTTAAAGTAGATACAAGGATCAGACTCGCTGCAAGTAAACTTGTGACCAATCATGAATTTTTCAAATTTAAGATACCATTGGTGGGGAACTTGCTTAAGCCCATACAAACTGCATTTCAATCTGCAATAGAGGTGTTCTTGCCCCTTTTTAATGAACCCTTCTGGTCGATGCATAAATAGTTTCTCATCAAGATCACCATGGAGAAATGTTGTCTTCACATCCAGCTGTTCAAGCTCAAAATCTCAGGCTGCAACAAGCCCAATACTGCTCGGATGGTAGTCATTTTGTCTACTGGCGAGAAATTTTCTTTGAAATCAAGGTCTTGCTGCTGAGCATATCCCTTGACAACTAGTCTTCCTCAAAATATTCTGTGATCAACGGCTTTATCTTTTAGTTTATACACCCACTTATTTCTTAATGCCTATCTATCAGGCGGAATTGGCCCCAAATCCCATTTCTGATTTCATAATAGTGTGTCCATTTCTTCGCACATTGCGACATGCTAGTTATCACAATCTGCAATTTTACAAGCTTCTTTGTATGTTGCAGGCTTTGTTGGATTAGAGATTAGCAAAGTAGGTTCAACTTCTTCACAAAATAATAAATCATAGTCAGAGAAATTTGCAGGAGGTCGCCTTTGTTTGAAAGATTTTCTCAATTGATTCTCTGTTTGAGTAATAGAATCATTCAATTATGTGTTCCCTATTTATGCAAATCGACATCACTCCCACTATTAATGTGCCTAGTAATGTCTCTATTTGTTTTCCTATCTACAAGGTATTCGAAGGCCTATGGATTTTAATCCATGTGAGTTGGAGGCAGCTCACGGGAGGGAGAAGTCACAGAATCGTTCTACTATGTTTGCATTGGGTGAGTGAGAAGGGAGCTGGGTGTCATGGCAACATCCTCCATGGTCTACACGGGAGGATGACTCCACAGCTATATCACCGCAGCAGGAGAGACATTTGCAGGGAGCCCGCAGTGGAGGGACATGTGAGGAATGTGGCAAGGAAGGCTACTGTGAGGAATATGGGGAGTATGGAGAAAAACGTGCAGGATGTGGTGGAGAATGCCCAAGAAATTGGTGATGATGTGAGCCAAAGTGCTCACCATATGGGTGTTCTTCCATATTTTCTGCGACATGAGTGCTAGTTTGGGGAGGATGTGCTCTATTTTGCAGACCCCCAATTTCATAGTTAAACGGAGAACAACCATTGTAAACACTCACTTCATCAGTTTGAGAATTGTATTCAATCATGGTAGATGACATAGGGGCTCCCACTGAATGAGAGACCGGAGGCAGAGCACTGGTAGTCAAATTTTGAAACAAAGACATAGGGACATACTCTTTCTTTGATTTATTTGCATCTTGTAGCATGGGAAAGGAGGCCTCATGAAAATTTACATCCCCTCTACGAAGAATATTTTTGTGAACTGGATCCCACAATCTGAAACCAAATTGCTCTTTGCCATACCCCACAAAAATACATTTCAGTGACTTTAGATCTAATTTGGTTCGCTTCTCCTTGGGTATATGCGAGAAGGCTTCACATCCAAACACATGAAGATGTGAGTATGAAATCCTCTTCCCTTGCCATTCCTCTTCTGGAATACCAAAATCCAATTTAGATGAGGGACTTCGGTTGATTAAATACACTGTCGTGTTACACGCTTCTGCCCAAAATTCCTTACCTAAACCTACATTTGACAACATACATCATGCCTTTTCAAGAATTGTTCTATTCATCCTCTTGGCTGTACCATTTTCTTGAGAAGTGAAAGGAACAACCTTGATTCTTCTAATCCCATTGTCAACACAAAAATCATCAAATTCATGTGAACAAAATTCTCCACCATTATCAGTTTGTAAACGTTTAATCTTATGCGCAATCTGATTTTCAACTAAAGCTTTGAAAATTTTAAATTTAGAAAACACTTCAGATTTCCTAGAAAGCATCTAAATCCATACTTTTATTGTACAATCGTCAAGAAAGGTTAGCTCCTCCAACGGAGGTTACCTCGGTAGGCCCAAAAACATCCGAGTATACAAGGTCCAGTGGTGTTGTCTTTGTGTCACACCCACCTTTCAAAAAATTGACTCTCTTTTGTTTTCCATAAAGGCAATGTTCACAAAAGGCTAAGTCAACAAGTTTGAGGCTCGAAAGTTGATTTCTTGTGTGCATAACATGGAGTCCTTTCTTGCTAATATGCCCAAGTCTTTGATGCTAAGATCCGCTTTGCTGTCCTCAATCACCATTGCAGCTCCCACTTCACCATGAGTCTTAAATATGTATAGACTACCGACTTTATTACAATTTGCAATCAGCATGGTACCATGAGTCACCTTCCATGTATCCAGAAGAAAATTTACATTAAGACCTTGATCAAAGAGTTGTCCAATGGATATCAAATTTCACTTCAATTTTGGGACATGGCGAACATCTTTGAGCAACCATGTGTTACCTCCTTCTAATGGCAGCAATACATCCCCTTTGCCTGTAATTTCACAAGCTTTGTTATCTCCTAAGAAAACATTTCCAAAATGACCTTCATGGTAGTTAATGAATGCTTCAAGACATGAGGTAGCATGATGGGAGGCCTCGAAATCAAGCACTCATGAATCTGGAGTAGTGCCAGTTGTTGAAAGGATTAGTACACTATCATCTTTATCATAGACTATATTTGCTTCGTTGTCCCACACCCTCTCTTGCACCCTTTTGAAGTTTCTACAATCCTTCTTCACATGACCAGCTTTGCCACAAAACCAACATTCACCATTTATGTTTCTAGACTTCAATCTCCTTGCTGATTTCAATCATCTATGGTAATTATTTATGTCTCTATTATAACTTCTACCTCTATTTTTGTTGTTGACCACCGTTAAGGCTTCACTAGATGAAGGTTCATCATTATTTCTTCTCAAATCCTCGCTAAGAAGAGTAGTTGCTACATCATTAAAAAACCAACTTATTTTTACCGGATATAGATGTGCTAACTATTGTTACAATGCCATCCCAGCTACTTGGCATAAAACATAATAAAAGAAAAGCCTTGCTCTCATCATCTTGTGTCATCCCCACCAAAGTCGCTTGACTAATCAATGTATTAAATTTATTGATGTTGTTTGTCATAGCACAACCTTCTTTCATTTTCAGTTTGTACAAATGCTTTATGATAAACACTTTATTTGCAGTTGATGCCATTTCATACATGGCTGTGAGTCTATCTCATACATCTTTTGTTGTTGCACCACCCGTGACATTGAAGAGAACATTGTTGGACAACGAGAGAAAAATTGTAGCTCTTGCCTTCTTGTTTAATTTTTCCCATTCTTCATCAGCCATCTCAACTGGCTTCTTTGCTTTCCCTTCAAGCGCAAGTGAAAGGTCTTGCTTTATCAGCAAAGAAGCCAATACTAATTGTTAGGATGGAAAATGAATTGAAAGAGCAGAAATACAGAATTATAAATTTACAATATAGACAGATGAGACACACAGATTTATTGTGGTTCGGCAATTGCCTACATTCACACTTGAAGTAGGGGAATCAGTAGATTAATAACCAATCTGGTTTACACACATACACAGCTGCAAATAGCTCCAAAAAAATCATTCTACAAATGATATACAATCAGCTCTTAAAGAGCTTACAAAGAGAAGTTGAAGAGCCAAGAGTTTTGGCAGCAAGAGGAAGGAGTCCGTTGGACTTCACTTCCAACAGATAATCGGGGTATGGTTTTCCACTTTTGCTGCACACTATTGAGTCTTGTTCACAAACAAAACTACTGAGTAATTTTAGATTTTAAAATGACAGTTTTAAATTTAAAAAAATTGGAACCCTCTTGGTAAATTTGGATTTCCGGCTGTTTTTCAAAAGTAAATTTGGTGATATTTTGAAAGTACTGTATACTTTAGATTTTAAAACTACAGTGTTGCATCAATTTTTTTCAAAACTTTTCCATGTATGCTTTAGATTTCAAAATTACAGTGACGCATCAGTTTTCTTCAAAACCCTGTCGTGGCTAGGGCATGCGCAAAATGAGTTTTCAAAACTATCCCCTAAATTGGGTTTAGGGTTTGGGCCTTTCTAGCTTTCAACACCCAATTATGCCAAAGCCTAGCTTCTCACCCGCAAGATCTATTTTGGGCTGTGAAGTTCACCATAGTCCATGACATCTGCATGTATACTCCCAACATGTGTATCTGCCTTGCACTGAAGGCCTGGGTGCATAGCCATACTTATGCCAAACTCTCTCCCATTAAAATGAAGAGTAACATGTCAGAATGACAATTCTTTAATTGCATTTTTGGAACCAGGACTTTCATTCTTTATATTTTTGTTCATAAAATGTCATAATTGATTGGGAATTAGTGACTTGACGATCAAGAGTCAACATAGACAATTGTGTGAACCACAAGCTAAATTCACTAAATCATAGGTTCCCTTAACAATTTGCCAAGTAGGAAGATAAATATTAGTGTATAAAATATGTGGATTATCTAGAAAAGGCTTCTAGGTGGAAGAATGGGTGAAATATTAAGTCATCTGCGAACAAGCTTCCATAAATTGTGATTAAACGAAACAAGATATGGCCAGGATGGCCTACATACAGCAACATACAAGAACTGCGCGTGATAGCTACACACAACATAATACAAGTACTGCCACAATGAGTTCACTACATACAATAAGATATGAGGTGTAGTGGCATACACTATGGAATTCCCTATACCCAACATTATACAAGAACTGCCCCGGCGACCTCCGCAAATGCAATAAGATATGATGTATGGCAGCATTTACTATGGCACAGCACTACATGCATGGTTAGGATGGGAGTGGAGAGAATGTGGCACTGTAGTAATGATTCACAATAGAGAAATTTATCATTTTTGGAAGGTCAATAAGAAAAGTCCGCTGTTGTGAACTTTATCTCAATATCATGCATAGATGATTACATGGTTTGAGTGCTATATAATTTTCGTAGGTATTTAGAGTTATTCATTGCTAGAAAATAATAATCTATATTAAATCTAATAAAATAATTCATGGATTCTGTAGAAAATATTAAGTTGCATTAATATTTGACCAACTAGAAGTGTCAGCCATCATTGTCACTATGATGACTAGACCAATACTAGTGGTTCTTATGATTATTTGTGCAATTTTTTGTAATATTTTTGCTTGCAATTGTGTTAGCTATTAGGAAGAATGAAAGCTTCCTCTATCATGAATGGTGGAACATTTCTTTTCAGTGGAAAAAGGGAAACTTCATTTTTGGTTTTTTCAATTTCCAAAAGGAAACTGGGAGACAAGAAAAAAAAACTTTAGTAGATGCATGTGGCAAAAAAGTTACTTATTTCTGATAGAAAATATGTCTAGTTGAGGAAGCACCCACTTTTTAGGGATGTGTGCCGTGAATTATAATTTTTTCAACTTAAAGGAAAAAAATGCAATGTATTATGCACGTCTTTCATGTTTAAATTTTAATGCCATTACTGACCATGAGTTCGAGTTCGTATTCAATATTGAATTGTAAATCTTTTAGTTTCTTAGAATAGAAAGAACAAGGATAAAATGAAATTGAAAAAAAACCTACTTCAGCATATCTAATCAAGCATTAGATGCAAAATTTTGAACAAAAGTTTGGTCTGCCTCTTTATAGTGGATACATATTTCAACAATGTTCACCTAGAAATAGATGTCTTCAGAAATCAAGGAGTAATATACCCATATTGCTCTATATCATTCTCTTTGGAAGTGCTGAATTAGATGCGACATCAAGTGTCATATTGTTAACTCTTGTATTGGTACATGTTCATCATGAAGCGAAGGATGCATAAATCGAGTCTTTGAATGAAAAGGTGGAATCTTTGAGTCTGTACTAATGTTAGATTGCAGTAGTTCATATAGTTTTATTGGTTTATGACACTTTGTAGTTAGGCATCAACCACAAGTTAGGCCTTGCCACTGTTCTCATGTCTTGTAATGTTTAGGTTCTCCTTCGTCAAAATGTAATATGGGGTTAGGAACTTGATCTTTTCTTGTCACTGGAAAGTTCAACTGTGTCTTTGGGGAGCAGGCCAATCGATTAACTTCTTCAGATTCAAATCAACAACTTGTCTAATGTTCCTGTTTAGTGATATGACAGAAGCATCTTTGTGATATGGTGGGAAATATTATTTATAATGTCATCAAATTGGTCAATTCTCAAGTTATTTAAAAAAAATGGCCCTTAAAACAATTCTAATAAATATTTTAAAAATTCTATATTTAGTTTTTATAGTATTGTTTTAACTCATCCTACAATGTATGAAGAAATAGTAAAAAAATTGTCATACAACTTCACTTGAACAATACATCTTTATTAAATGGTTGAAGCATCTATGTTTCATTTCAGTTCTCTAAATATCTTTATAATCTAATTACAGTTCATTTCCAAATTCCAACTGTAATAACAGAGAGCAAAAAGAAAACAAGAGAATAAGAAGTTAAAGTAGAAGCCTTTAATTTATCTTTCCCCCCGAGATACTTACGGTTAGGGGACCCTTGACTGGGAGAGATTGATGTCTCAGATGATAATTTCCAGTTGGTGCTATGTATTATTATCAATTTTACTATTTCATAGTAGTTTTCTTAGTGACCAATTATTGCACTTGAAGTAACTTTTGATGTGTAATTCTTAGAAAATATTATCTTCATTTAGGTAGGTTGGCACTTGTTTAGATTGGTCTTTTCTGTTAAAGAGTCATTTGAATATACATTCAATGCTTAAACTTGAACAAATACAATTTTCATTACTCTTGTGGTTTTAAGATTTTTAACCATATAAGTCTGCTGAGGCTTCCCAACTTTGCCAATCACATAACTTCTGGTCTATTTTAAATTGATGCACATGCAAACAGATTGATCTTTACCACTGCTAATCTGCTTTTACTGAAATCTTTAACTGAATTTTTTGTAGATCACACTGTTTGTCCATTCAGATCAGTATCTCAATTTTGGAGACTTAAATATCTAGCTATGAATTGTGCAACTACAGTGCAAATCTATTCAAAAGCCATGTAATTGTGGACAAGACTTCGTGATGTATTAAGTGCATTTTGTTATCTACTTTCATCAATTCTATGTTTGTAAACGAATGCATAAAGTTCAACAGTTTTTAATAAATATAAAAGAAATTGCAATTGATTTTCCAATTTGTTTATAAAAAATGTTTTGGAAGCTGCAAATTATTATTGTGCATTTTGTTTAGCATAATTTTCAAAATATTTTTATTGTATGTTATTAAAGTACTAATATTGATTGATTGACAGAGTGGATTATGACTGATAATACCTTTGTTTCGATTAATCAAATTAATATAAAGCAATGTCTATTGCAATCGAATTCAGAGCATTTCCAGCTTTAATACATAGACAGTTTAGAGTACAGCTCCAAAATCTATGATCTATGGATTTCTACTTATATTTCAAATTTCATGTCTATTCTTTACTAATCTAATGTTGTGTAACAATAGATACATTTCCTTGCATTCTTGATCGCCCCATCCTCATAAGAAACTTGGATTAATCTTTCCATCGAGTTGTATCTTCTCCAACAAGTATGCAACTCCTAGTTTTTATGAACAGGTTAAAAATCTCGCATCATGCAGTATGTGACATTCCCAAAACAATTCTCATGCCTTCTATGCTTCCACTTTTTGCATACATTCTTTCTAGGATCAGCTCCATAATTCCATAATCTATTAGCTTCAAAATCGATTAGTGCTTTTCTAGTTGTAAAGGCTTTGAACAATCCTTTGTTTCATATCAGCTAGAAATGAAACGATGAATTTTGTTCAAATTGTAGTGAGCAATACAAATGTCTTGCAATTAATTTATTTTTTTAAGGATACCAAACTAAGCTTCCAACTTTTGGGGGAGGACGTGAATTTTGTTTATGCATCCTCGGGAGTATAAATTTTCTGATTATCTTTGATCCATCATATATAGTTCAGTATGACTATCTATACAAAGTGAGTCTATCTTGAGAAATAGCTCATCTTCTTTTTCCTTTTTTTTTCAGTCGGTTGGTGCACATGTCAACTGGAAACTATTCAAAGATTATGCAACAATAGAAGCTGCTCGAGAAGGTCACCATCAAGTCTATAATGTTAACATTTCATTTGCTTAATTCATTTGTCATTGCTTGCAAGAAATAGTTACAACTGCATTCCTTGAGGAATTTGGTGAGAAAATCTGGTTGCATATCTGAACAACTTTGACAGAAAACACATAACATTTAGAACAACAATCTCCCGTCTCGGCAAAAGGAAGGGACTCCATCTGCATGGAGCTCTTGTTTCTTTTCATTTCAAATTATCTTCTAAGAAAATTTGTAGTGAGAAATTTTAATCCAAAAGGAGTTGACTGTCCAAATGTGAAATTGATGCAGAGCATCCACATACTCAACCAATTAAGGAAGATCTTTCTCCCAACTCACCTATCTAATTGGTAACAACCCTTCACTTACTCACAAGTTCCCTCACAAGTTCATTGGCTACTCACAAGGCTACAACACCCCATAGCTACTTCCTTACTCATCAACTCTCAACCAACCATTAGCATACCTTCAACTAGGACAGACCAACATGTCTAAATCCCAATCCAAGTTCTTCCACATTCAATTACCACCAACACCCTCAAGCCTTACTCACACAAAACAACCCTCCACTAGGTCTTCCAACCCATAATAATACTCAACACACAACATGTAATAGATACCCTCAAACAATGTACTCCTTGACACTCCTATAAGAACTTCGAACATGAACAACCATGACTCTTTACTCCTCCAACCTCCCAAATGGTCACAAAGTACCCTCATGCTGCAACACTGTCTTTTTATGATAGTCATGTATGCTTGGGACAGTCATACTTACATGGGCCATTCATCCTTCCTAATACCATGAATGTTTATCACATTTCTTGTAATCCCTTCAACTCTCTTACCTGTCATCAAACACAAGAACAAACTCACTCTTCAACCATACAAAGTACAATGGTCCAAACACTATCAAACTGTGATAGTCATACATCCTCAAGGAATGATTGGCTTCTTTGGTCACCAGGAATTTCATTTATGTTCATAAATTCCTTTCACATAATTCCTCTCTCCCTTCATAAGACCACTCAGGACCATTAAAGCAAGTACACCACCCAAAACTCCATGAAATCACTATGTTTTAAGACTGTGGCACTGTCAAATCAGCATTTAGACATCATTTTGCATGTGCGAAAGTGAGCATGAGACCTTGCAAGAAAAGAAAAATAAAATACATGATATGACCCTCCATTCCACCAAGTATTGGCCTATGTTCATAGTGGAATGGGGGCTTATTACATTTTCTAAAGACATTGTTTACCCTACCTAGAGTTTTAATAGTTTTTACAAAAATCCCTACATCTCTCTCAACATAAAAAGAAATCAAATGGAAAAAAGAGAAAATTAAAGTATATTCATCCCTAAACAATATCCAATGGATTCCAAAAGCAGATGAATGAGTGTCAATAAAGGAAAATGTGTTATATCATATTGTTACATGGTAATTCTCAAAAAAATGAAGGGAACCAATAACTTTATTGATTTTCTTTCTTGATACACCACACCCAACCTTATACTGACTGAGGTTAAGAGAATATAAAGGCTATTCAATCCCTCCCAATAGTTACAACCACCTTTTGAACTTGTTTTTAAAAAACAACACCTAATTACCCTCACAAATGCAAAAGTTGCTTTAACAATTTTTGCCTAGAACAGGACATAAACCCAACCTAAAACCATTATGACTCAAAATGTATACAAATAGGCCCAAATATATCTAAAAGGCTCTTATACATCAATGAATCATCGCATTAGACCCAATGACACATATTTCCCACAAAATGATAATTTTAAAAATTTTGACAAATTGTATCAACATGGCTCCTACTAAGTCTCTACATACAAACTAATGGTCTTAATGACCTTTATTACATAACATATGGTTTTCCAAGACCTTATTATCGATTTTAATGGATCAAAACATAAATGATGCATAACTTGCCTCAGAGAGGCTTGATGACAACTTAGGTGCTCCTGCACCATACAAGCCCCCTAAAAGAGAACTCATGTCCCATAGGTGAGAATTGATATCCACTCCATTAGGCCATTGAAATGCATGATCATCTGTAGGTCTTCTCCATGGGTTCAAGCATTTAAACTGTGGATGCCATCTTGGAGTAATGACCTTCTTGGCATGTAAATGGGACTACACTTTTGTGATCAAATATGAATGTTGTTTGTCCACTATCCTTGGACTGAGACAGGGAATTGGGGTTGCCCTCCTATATTCAAACAAACTCTTACCTTGATGAGAAACCCATTCATTTTCCTTCCTCCTCACTGCAACTTCATGTGCATGGTGTTCTTCATCTCCTTGTCCAAACTGTCCTTATACATGTCTATCATCAAATTCATTGTCTTAACAACATCTTGTACCTCTGTACCTGCACTTTCACATTTTTCAATCACCTTACCCTTCACCAAGGGACACACTACAATTCCAGTCAAAACATTATCTTGACAATCAACCACCCACTCATCCTTTACACTTGACTTTGTTTTCAGTTTGTTTGCCACAACACTCGGATCCTTTTTGTCAACTAGTATAAGTTCCTTCTTCCCACACATGATCACTATAGTCTTTGTACCTACACCCTGATCTCCCTCTAGAAGTGGAAAGAATGTATATCTTTGTACTTCCTTATATATGGTATATGTATTTTCTTTCTCATCATGCAATGTATGCCTATCATACTGCCAGGGTCTTCCAAGAAGTAAATGACAACAGTCCATGGGTACAATATCACAAAGAACATTATCCTTATAATCACTAATAGAAAACTCAACAATGGCTTGTTCATTAACCAAAAGATATTTCTTATCACTTAACCATGACACCCTATATGGTAACTCATGAGGAATCCTTTGTAAATTTAACTTACTAACCATTTCACTTGAGACCATATTTTTGGTAGAACCTGAATCAACTACAACCTTACATACATTATTCTTGCACTTACATGTGGTTTTGAAGATAGATTTCCTATACAATGGTTCTTTCTCCTTGGATGTCTACAATTGTGTTTTTCTTAGCATCAATGTCTCTCCAACTTCTGGTTCACATTCTCTTGGAAAAATAAACACTTCCTTCATCCTCTTATTGCACAAGTTGAACCCTCTTCTCACCACTTCTTTCACCTCCTGATGATGAACCTTGTCTTTTTGGACACTTGAATGTTGTGTGACCAACTTAATTGCAATTGTAGCACCTTCCTATGAATATGTTAGAAATTCTACCTCCTCCAAATATTAACTTCCTCTTTACCTTAGCTTGTATCTCCTTGGTCTTCTTGAGTCTATCTTGTTTCTCTTCCTCTATTGGTGTTACCTCTACCTATTCCTTGTCTCTCTTTCCTTCTTTGCAACTTCTCCTCATCCTTCATAGCCAACTTATAGCACTCCTCTATTGTTCTCGGTGTTGTGAGACTAAGTTCATCCTTAATATTGTACCTCAACCCATTGAGATACTTTACCACCTTCAATTCATCATCTTCCTCTTGTGCTACTCTTATATCCAACTTATGAAATTCCTTCATGTATGCTTGCATATCCATATATTTTTGTTTCAGATTTTTCAACCTTTTGTACAACTAGCCATTGTAGTCATTAGGTAAGAACTTTCCTTTCATCTTCTCCACCATCTTGTTTCGTGAAGTTATCTTTGGTTTTTCCTTCTTCCACCTATTGTCTTACACACAATCCCACCAAAGTAGAGCATATCCTTTCAATACTGACTTAGCCACCTTCACCTTTTTATTCTCTTCCACTTCTTCACATTCAAAATAGTTCTCCAATTCTTTAATCCAATCTATGAGTTCTTCTCCATCTAATTTTCCTCCATACATGGCTAAATCTGCTTTGACTTTGTGGTCAATTGCCTTAACTACCTTCAAGAGCCTAATTGTCCTTGCTTCCTCTGGATACAACTCTACTTCTTGAGGAACTTCATCTCCACCTTCTTCTTCTTGATTACTCTCACCTTCATTGGTTCTTCTTCTCTTATCTCTGGCTTTCAATGTTGCAACCTTCTCTTTCAGGGCTTTCAATTCCCTATCAACTACTAACCCACCTTTTGGAGGCATATTGCCTTCAACTACTAAAAATTCCATCTTTAAACATTCAAGAAACCTACTCCCTTTTCTCTGATAACACTTTGATGCAGAGCATCCACACACTCAACAAATTAAGGGAGATCTTTCTCCCAACTCACATAACCAATTGGTGACAACCTTTCACTTACTCACAAGTTCATTGGCTACTCACAAGGCTACAACACCCCATAGCTACTTCCTTACTCACTGACTCTCAACCAACCATTGGCATATCTTCAGCTAGGATAGAACAACATGTCTAAAGCCCAATCCAAGTTCTCCAACATTCAATCACCAACAACACCCTCAAGCCTTACTCATAAAAAACAACCCTCCACAAGGTCTTCCAACCCATACTAATACTCAACACACAACAAGTAATAGATACCATAAAATAATGTACTCCATGACACTCCTACAAGAACTTCCAACATGAACAACCATGACTCTTTACCCTTCCAACCTTCTAAAAGGTCACAAAGTACCCTACTGCTGCAACACTGTCTTTTTATGACAATCATGTATGCTTGGGACAATCATACTTACATGGGCCATTCATCCTTCCTAATACCCCAAATGCTTATCACATTTATTTTAATCCCTTCTAATCTCTTTCTTGTCATCAAACACAACCACAAACTCACTCTTCAACCATACAAAGTGCAATGGTCCAAACAATGTCAAACTGTGACAGTCATACATCCTCAAGGAATGATTGGCTTATCAGTCACCAAGAATTTGGTTTATGTTCATAAATCCCTTACACATTCATTTCTCCATTCATAAGACCACTCAAGACCATTAAATCAAGTAGACCACCCTAAACTCCATGAAATCATTGTCTTTTCATACCATGGCACTGTCAAATCAGCATTTTGACATCATTTTGCACATGCAAAAGTGAGCATGAGACCCTGCAAGCCAAGAAAAATAGAGATAAATGATATGGCCCTCCATTCCACCAAGTTTTGGCCTATGTGCATCATGGAATGGGGGAAAGTATTACATTTTATAAAGCCATTGTTTACCCTACCTAGGTTTTCAACAGTTTTTACAAAAATCCCTATATCCCTCTCAAAATACAATGAAATCAAATGAAACAAAGAGAAAATTAAAGTATATTAATCGCTAAACAATATCCAATGTATTCCAAAAGTAGATGAATGAGTGTCAATAAATAAAAATGTGTTAAATCAGATTGGCACGTGGTAATTCTCAGGAAAATTCAAGGAACCAATAACTTTATTTATTTTCTTTCTTGATACAACACACCCAACCTCATACTGACCAAGAATAAGATAATTTAAAGGCTATTCAAGCCCTCCCAATATTTACAGCCACCTTTTGAATTTTTTTTAATAAACAACACCTAATTACCTTCACAAATGCAAAAGTTGCTTTGACAGTTTTTGTCAACATTGACAATTTTTGCCTATAATAGGACATAAACCCAACCTAAAACCATTATGACTCAAAATGAATACAAATATGCCCAAATAGATCTAAAAGGCCCTTATACATCATTGAATCATCACATTAGACCCGGTGACACATATTTCCCACAAAATGATAATTTTGACGATTTTGACAAATTGTATCAACATGACTCCTACTAAGAATCCACATACAAATTAATGGTCTCAATGACATTTATTACATCACATGTGGTCTTTGAAGACCTTATTTTTTATTTTAATGGATCAAAACACAAATGATGCATAACTTGCCTCATAGAGGTTTGATGACAACTTAGGTGCTCGTGCACTAGATATATGTCAACATTGAGATGTAGAGATACAAGGTAAACATTATAGGGATAAAGCTTTCCATATAATATTTGGCTTCATCAAATCTTTTTTTATTTTGTGATTTTTTTGTATTGTGCATGGGCTGAATGAGAAATATTTAAACATAATTAATAATTTTAGATATTATTATTATATAATTATTATTGTAAATGGAATAAATTAAAGAATCAATATAATTATGGTGTTTAAATATTGCTCTCTTTTTTTTCCTATAATCTTATTGATTGTTGTGGATATATTCATTTTTGTGTAGTGTACAACGATTTAATAGAGATTTTATGATAAGTATGACCATATGTTTACTACAGTCACATTAAAAATATTGTAATCTTATGTCAAAGAATAAATTTGGATACACACTTTCATCTATGATAAAGATATTTTGGATGAATCTCCACACATAGCCCTTACAACCATAAACAAAGAAGAGGACGCAATGGCTAGCAACTGCAAGAAAATAGTCTTGAATAGAAGATCAAGATAACTTGAGAAATATATATAGTAATTTATGTTTGTAATATGTTTGTAAATCATTTTCTTGGAATAAATATAAAATAAATTTTCTATGTTTTTCCCGAGTCTTTTTTTTTTTGAATCATTGTCATAGGTTTCTTATTTGTATGTATTGCTAGTTGTTTGGCAACTAAGTGACAACTCTATGTGTGCTCTATGGTTGATTTGGATTTTTAATCCATCATATTGGTATCAGAGACCTAGGTCTTAAAGTGTCTTGGAAATAAGATTTTTGGGTTTAAAGATTTATTGAAGTTTAATCATGGCTAGAGAAGACAACAATAGTTAAAAACAACCATCATCGTTCAAGGTATTAACATAAGGTATCAAAATAGAAATATGATGACATCTTAAGTGGGGAATAGAAGCCTCTCTTTTTCTCATTATGTTTATCAATGTACCTAATGAGTGGTAGTGTTGTTTTGTGTAACACTCCTTGAGGCTTACTTATCCATCTATCTCTAGACACTTTCCTAGCATATAATCTTTTTTTACTATCTAGTGTAATGTGGCTTATTAGTTTGATTGTTTCTTGCACTCCTTTAAGTTTTCATGATCTATGAATCACCTAGCATAACACAACTTGCTAGCATGATCCTTTGTTGTTGTTTATGCTCCATGAAGAATTGATCTCCTAATATATCCATACTTGCTATGTGATTATTTTTGTTGCACTACATGGACTATGCAAAATAACATAACTTGTTGGCCACTAGAATCTATGCCTTCCATGGATCACCCAACATAAGAGAACTTGTAGGGAATTTAAACCAATGTTGTATACATGAATCACCTAACATTAACAATTTGTTGGCCATCAAAATTCATGGCTTGTCTATTGGCACCTAACATTACAAAAATTACAAGTTGATAGACAATGGAATCTCATTTCAACAATGTATTCTCTTGCCTCTTTCTATAAACCCATTTGTGCTTTTGCAATAGCATCATGAGGATGATAATTAGTGGTTGAGACAATCTCGATGTAAACATCTCTTCAAGTAGATGAATTACATCCCTTGATTTTGGTACTAACATTTTAGGTGTATTTTAGTTTTCTTTCTTTTCCTTTTTTTTAATTTTTTATTATGTGTGTTTTGTATTTCTTCATGAGTATATCCTACATTGGATTTCATTGTGTGTGTTCATGTGATCCTAAGCTTTGCAGCTTACTTATCTCAACTTGGTGTCATCCTATCCCAAGTATGTATTATTCTTGACTACTTTCTCTAGTTTCCTAAAATTGTGTGTAATTTCATACTCCCGCTAAACTAAGGGCTAAATTAGTGTCAAAAATTATATCCCTTTACAATTTCACACTCTATTGGGCTCCTAATTTAGTGTTCTTACTTGTAGATAACTTTAAGCCTATCTTTGTCTTATTGTACCTTATAATCAAATTGTTAAACCTATAACTTAATCATCATGATATGCTAATTTTTAGAATAGTCTCTATGTTTTAGATAGACATTTTATTCTCCTATTTATTGGTCCCCTTTTGAATGGAATAGGGTGCCTAATGCCATAGTCCCTCTAGAAGGACCCCAAAAATAAATTTGTGTTACCATTATACTCTTCCATTCATGGACTAATCTCAATCTTTTTATTTGATTATTGGTTGGAATCATACATTCAAAAATACCTTGTTATCTATATATAAATCACATTTTGTATCATTCATAAAGTCTAACTAAAAATTCATTTGATCAAGAATTATAAAAAAACGCACTACAGATCTAAGTCATTTACATATTGAGTATTAAAATACAAGCTTTCAATATTCAATTATTATTTTATGTTTTTCATATATTTTTATCATGTCGTTACATTAACTATTTCTGGACTTTTATAAGAAGCATTGCATCACCATATTTTATATGAAACTCCATGATAGCATTTCATACCTAAGGTTTAACCATTCCATTTAAGCATTTACATTAATACTTTTCTTTCATCCTACATAGGGAATGCACTTTTTTACATCATCATAGCTATTGTGGAGGCAGGCATAGCAAAACAAGGTTTGAAATATCCATGCCTCTATACAACATAATGATTCTTTCTCAGTTTCTATGTGCATAGGTCCAAATTTGATAGTAAAAATGTTAG
The DNA here is from genome assembly GCF_030272615.1 of Cryptomeria japonica. NCBI lineage: Eukaryota > Viridiplantae > Streptophyta > Pinopsida > Cupressales > Cupressaceae > Cryptomeria > Cryptomeria japonica. Next base: position 698,935,135 of record NC_081413.1, on the reverse strand, counting down.
AAAAGTGGATAAAATTGTTATAGGTTGCAATAAAATTTGAACAAGTGAAAACACCTAGACTAGGGCATCTAACACCCGTGTCTAATAATTTTTATCCATATTTTTAGGAGACACATCTAGAAAACCTCCCGACTACAAGTTTTCTCCTTTCTATTAGTCACATGCAACTCAGACTAGGGCACATAGAACACCACTCTAGCACTTTTAACTCCAGTTTTTAGATCAAAGTTTTCTTTTAATGTCTTATTTCCTAATCTCTCTTAATGTGTTTTCTTTCTATTCCATAATTTACTGCTATTATTGAAATTTGTCCCTTTTTCTAGAATTAATCTAGATCACAAAAATATGAATCTTGATTCTTTCACAACAAAAAGAACATGAAATCCCAAAGTGTTCACCTCTCTTATTTAGGATTGTAGCTAAACCTATTCATGTTCGCAATGATGTACCAAAGAAATTTGAGATCTTGGTTTTCATTTATAAGCCTAAAATATCATTTTCACACATATCACATCCATCTTTATTGTACCATTCAATTCTCCTATATATTTATTTTTATCATCCAATCATAAAAAAATATCCTCAAAACCCTCAGTTTATAAATATTTGGAAGCAACAACATAGGTTGATGGTAATTTTTTAGAGCGTGTTTAAATAATAAGATTTCCTTTAGATTCTCTATGAACATTTGTTGAATTAACATTTTTAATCACACTTAATGATCTCCATCATTAGGATGAGGAAAATGAAGGAATAAATGTAGAGTTGGATTTTAAAGAAAAAGAATAAAGGGGTGGTAAGGTTCAGAAAATAAGAAGTAATAAAGTTATTTTCCTTTGGTCCTTACTTACTAAACAACACTATTGTTTGCTTAATTTGAAGTCTAGGTCTACATACAATTCCCTCACTATGTTCTTACAAATGATGCATCACGAAGTGTAAAAAAGTATATTGATGCAAAACATAGACAACAAATCCAACAGATAAATTATTATAAAAATATTTTTTTGTGGATTTAAGAAAAAAAAATTTATATAATGATTAAGTGAAGGGGTTAATTTATAGATTACATTCATAATGGACCATCAAGCATCAGTAGTCAACCTATTTATCTCTTGGAGGCACAAGATAAATGGTGGCATCTATTAATTAGCCAATTTATAGAAAAAAGTCCTTTCTCTGAGACATCTCATTTTTAAAAAGAATCATTGAATTCTAATAAAATAATATTATTAGAATATTCAATATGTTCATTTTTTCAGATGATGACTCTAATGGTTTAAAAACTTTAACTCCTCCTGCATTAGATCTTGCAGCTAGAAATTGTAGAATTTTGCCCTGCAAAATAAAATAGATCTAGCAAGAAGAGGAGAGGAAAACTTGTAGAATAAAAATCAGAATAAAAAATGAAAACAATAAAACCATTTTCATTTTATCAAATATGTATGATTACAAATGATATATAGATCACAGGAGCCGAAATTATGCATGAGATGCATGAATTTTCTGAAGATGTAGATCAGTTTAAACAGAAATTATGAAGTAGAGTCTAAGTGAGACTAATTCATAGTTCTCCATAGTTATCTTAGTGTAAAATAGAGCATGTGATATAAGTTCACCTTGTTCTCCACAAATCACGGAGAAAGACTGGAGCTTACTGAATGCTAACACCCCCCCTTAAGCCTAACTAGAGATATTGGTCCTGGCGAAAAAACCTTTTTAGGTACCCGATTACAAAGTAGGAGAAAACCCAAGTGAGAAAAACTCGTAACCATTATTCAAACTAAAGAAGAAAGTTGCAAACTGCAACTAAATCCACACTGCAACAGGATTGTATAGAATCATAGAAACCATTGCATGAGTACCTCTAGGATACTTTGAAAATGAATTGTACATATTCTCTATTCCTCAAATGGATGAACAGACAAGTACATGGTCTCTAAATATAGAAACTGATCATCTGAAGATAGGAATATATGAATCTACAAAAATGTGCTCCAAGCTGAAGAACTACAAAATGTCCTTTGATTAGGATGATGCCATTGTTTATCCACTGGTCAATAATGTCCCACTAGAAAGAAACTCTGGAAGCACTCGAGGATGCGACTCTAGAACCTCATGTAGTTAGGAACCCTGCTAGAAAGAATCTCTAGGAGCAAACAAAGTTGCAACATTGGAATCTCATGTAGACAAGAATGTAGAACAAAAGAATAATTTTGGCTGTCAATTGGAGGAAGAGTGCATAGTAACTTTAATCTTCTATTTTATTAGGAAATTTATTGAAAGAAACCTATACTAAATGCATATTCTTTCCCTAATTTTTGCATGCTCCTTGCCTTTTTCTCATATTGATTCTTTAAAGTAGATCTAGTAAGAAGAGAAGAGCAAAACTTGCAGAAGAAAAATCAGAAGAACAAATGAAAACAATAAAACCATTTTCATTATATCAAATCTGTATGATTACAAATGATATATAGATCACAGGAGCAGAAATTATGCATGAGATGCATGAAATTTCTGAAGATGTAGATCAGTTTAAACTGAAATTATGAAGTAGAGTCTAAGTGAGTCTAATTCATAGTTCTCCATAGTTAGCTTAGTGTAAAACAGAGCATGCGATATAAGTTCACCTTGTTCTCTACAAATCACGGAAAAAGACTGGAGCTTACTGAATGCTAACAGAAATGGTGTTCCTTCTTTGTCCCAAGAGGGTGGCTGCTATTTCTACTCCTATTGCCCATTAATAATCTTCCCCAAGCTTAGAGGTTGTTTCTATTTTTCTTTCATCGGCATCCCAATCTATTAACTAGTAAGGCTAATATTCATTGTATTGTTTCCCCAATTGTTGATTCTCCTAGTGCATTTCCCTCTCATACAATCGAAATTTGTCCAGTTCATGCTGGGAATCACGACGACAATTACTAAGTTCTGTGTACAAACGACATCTAATCATATTCCATCTGGGCTTATAACACTCAACTGCTTCTGTTCTTGTCACTTTGATTTCTTAATTATAATTAAATCTAATCATATTCATTTCCGCTGTTATGTTTACAACTTATTTCCAACGTCATTATGATGGCACGAACAAAATGCTTTTGAGTCCTGTCCAAATATTCTTTCCTTCCTTTTCCCAAATGCAGAAATCATAGGAGCAGTGTTAAAGCGATTTATGACTTAAGTTTAAAGCCGAAATTTCATATGAAATTGAATGATGTGCGAATGAAATTTTATGATCACTGTTGAACATTGTTATTGTTGTTCAACATTGCAGTGAGTAAGTTGTTTTTTTTCTCGTTTCAAATTATCTTTTAAGCAAAGGTGTGTGGTGAGAAATTTTAATCTGTAACATTCCAAAGAGAGTTCAGTGTCCAAATATGATATACTTCAACATTTAGATGAAGAGAATATGATATACTTCAACATTTAGATGAAAAGAATATGATATACTTCAACGAAATGGGTATACGATACAGGGATGGGTTTTTCATATTATGTTTGGCTTCATACAATCTTTGAAGAAAATAAGAAATAGACATAGATTGTTACATAGCAATAAACACATAATTGCTTCAAAAAGTAGATAAAACTTTATATTCATTCAAAACTGACTACAAAACATTTCTTGATTGCGTGATCAAGGATTAATGATGGAATGATCAATGACAAATATTTCATTACAATCTACCTCCTTATATAGAGGTCTTCACATGAATGCCAGCTAAAATTAAACAAAACAAACATAAATTTAGATTTTTATGCGAATTATATTTTTAGAAAAACACATCTTCAACTGCGGTTAAAATTTTGATGTAAATTCCATTTTTAAAGCTCTTATTTTTAGCTCTTGCATACTAGAATTCTTCCCATACAAGTGGAAGAAATTACCAATATTTTATTTTTATATGCAATGAACTATAGTTCAAACTGTAATTGATTACCTCCCACATGGAGAAATTAACATGCCAACAATATTTTCTTATTTTGTATTTTTTTTGGTACTATACATGAGGTAAATGAGAAATATTGAAGCATTATATATATATATATATATATATATAGCACTAGAGTGGGTAGCTCTCTATATTGATTTAGAAAAAAACTTTACATCGAACGCGTGATGGTATATCTCCATAAATACTCACATAGTTGACAAAAGGAACCATATCACACTTGTCCAATCTAACCCTAAAATTTTCCAATGCTTCAGCCACCACCTATTTCATTCCAACAACATCAAAAGCCTCAATAATATAGCCTGTCTTAGGATTTACTTTTATCTTGGTAATGGAATTGATAACCTAGTGGCCTAGGCCACATTTGTGAAAAAAACCTCTAATAAAACTTCATCATGTCTATGCCTACCACTTAGCATCTAAGAGCTAATGATCTGCTTTATAGCTTCGGTTGTTTTTGCCTCTTCCACTTGGAAGAGCCACCTCAATTGTTGCTTTGTATCCTCACCTAGACATGACATGTCAAACCAAAACACTTCCTCCTTGCCATGCTACCCAAAATTTGCCAACCATTTTCGACAAACACCATTAGATTAATCCTACAGATAGAACAATGAAACCAAAACAAAAGGAATACTATATTACTCTTTGCCTCCCATCCCAATTTATTTCCATAAGTAACATACAAAAATCAGGCATCAGATACAAAAAGATCCCATCCAAGTATTTCTAAATAAGCTCCTTCAAATGAAACGAGTCTTTGGGATGTTCAATATTTCAAGAAACTGATCAATCTTCTTAATTCATTGCATGTTTTAGAAGATATGTGGATGTTTTATTATTTTAAGTATTCTAAAAATCTTATTGTATATGCTTTAATGTATGGAATAATAGTCAAGGAGGTCTTAAAGAGTTCATGATGGTGTATTTATAGGGAATACATAATTCAAATTGTTTTTTATTAGGGGAAAATAGGTTTTGAAGGGGCCCTGAAACCCTTTACATCATTAGATCAAAAGATAGACATTAGAGAACACCAAAAAAGCAAAAGACAACAGATATAAAAAAGACAGCTGGCCGAAATACAAAAAGCCAACAGTAGAAAGACACAACAGAAAAAGAAGAGAAGAAAAGCCAAGCCTGGGTAAAATTCTTTAGCAACTCAGCAGCTTCCAGCTCCAGTTGCTCCATGATCTTAGCAATCCGCTTGATATCATCAATGTCCCTTCTTTGGTTTTGCTTCTTTCTGGTGCTTACACGTGTTTGTTTTCCAGGAGCCTCCTCCTGATCTTCAGGTGTGCCATCCTTCTCCTCAGTAGTGTTCCCGAAGGCCTTTTCCCCTTTGACATTTTTGAGCTTGCTGATAAGGACCTTAATACTGTCTGAGGCGGCCTTTAAAATCTTATGACTCTACTCTCCAATCTTTTTGAGAGTCTTCTCAACCCCTTCCATCCTCTTTTCAGTTGCCCCTTCTCTATCTTCCAGGGTTTGAAAACTATTGCATTAGGCATTTATGATTTCCTCCGCATTGTTGATAGCTTTGGTAAGCTCACTTAAGCAGTCAGGGAGGGAACTGAATTTACTAGTGCCAATAGCTTCCAAAGCTTCAATTTTGCTAGTCTCCTGGACCTGTTTGGCTTTTATGCCTTTTATTTCCTTTTGAACCCATGGGAAGACCTTATTGAAGTAGTCCATGTCATTTTTGAAACAGAGGTCGATACCTAGATGGGAGCCATCTTGGGCCTTGTCTCCCACAGGATCCAAGTTCACCTACAGACCCAAGTCCTTCCACTCTACAGTCTTAATTTCCTTCATGGGGGTGTTTTCCCCAGCCAAGCCCTTACTGTGGTCCTTGGAGCCAGTAGGAAGGGGCGAATGGTTCTTAGCTCCCAAATCCTTAGCTCTCAGCATCTTCCACTTTTTCTTTTGGCTTGAAATAATTTGAACCTCCTCACTGTCTATCTCCATATCATTTTCAGTCTCCTCTTCTTCCTCATACTAACTGTCATCGTCTTCCCCCTTCTACTTCTTACTGATCGACCCTTTACCCTAATCCTCTTGCTTAGTTTTCCTTTTATGCTTGCTCGACCCAGTGATATGGGGGTCCACCTCAACACCCGCCTCTATGTCATATCCGTCAACATCATCATCATCTGAGTCATCCAAATCCTCTTCTGACATAATTCGAATTGTTGATATTAAAAATATTTTGGAAGACATAATTGATGTATTTAAAATTTTTATAAATTACTTGTGATTATTTCACTTCTTAAAATAAATTTGCAAACTAATAGTTTAGAAATATCTAAACTAATAGAATTCTTATCATAATTTGAAAACATTCAAAACACTAGAAATTCTTTACAATAAGTTTAATGATTTTAGAGATGATTAAATGTGATAAATTCATTTTATTGAAATCTTATTGACAACATTTTGGTTATCAATTTCTGGGACATATTTTGTATTGGTTAAAATTTTCATAAATCAGTTAGTAGTCAAAATTAGGATCTCCCATTTGCTACTGAGGTTCTACAACTGAATTACTGAAATGCTCTACAATTGAGTTATCAACTCCCTTGATTTGTATCCCTTTTCTTTTGGCTCAGATATGACTGGTTCTCCAACACCCCCACTTTGAACTAAACCGTAAGTTCTCAGGAATCCTAACTTTACCCTACTCACCATATTAAACATTGAATAAACCAGTTAGAAATATAATCTACGATGTCCAATTTACTGTTTGGATATTCTACCATTGAACTATTTGACGGGTTCATCCTTAATTAAAACAAATCATTTTTAAATAACATTTTTAACAATTTAAATCTATGACAAGGTCAACCTCCATCAATTTACTGTTTTGCTTTTATATTATAACATAAACCACAAGCTTACTTTTTGAAAAGAAGTGAAATAGACGAACACACTAAATTTTTGAAACTCCCCTGACTGACTTTGTTACTGTCACTTGATATGATATGTATTGTTTATAATATAGAAAGATACTAAATCGTCTGCTTGTCAAAATAATCGACTATTGAATTTGTACAATATACTCATATCGAGATTTGTCCAGTTTATGCTGGGGGTCACGACGACAGCTACTAAGCTCTGTGTACAAACGACACGTAATCATATTCCATCTGGGCTTATAACACCCAACTCCTTTAGTTCTTGCCACTTTGATTTCTTAATTATTAAGAAATCATATTCATTTCCGTCGTTAAGTTTATAACTTTTGTCCAACGATCATTATGATGACACGAACAATATGCTTTTGTCCTTCTGTCTAAATATTCTTTCCCTCCTTTCCCTAAATGCAGAAATCATAGGAGCAGAGTTAAAGTTATTTATAACTTAAAGCAGAAACCGAAATTTCACATCAAATTGAACGACGTGTGAGTGAGATTTTATGATCACAGTTGAACATTGTGTTGGCAGTTCAACATTGCAGTAAATAGTTTTTTTTTCCGTTTCAAATTATCATCTAATCAAAGGTGTGCGATGAGAAATTTTAATCAGTAACATTCCAAAAAGCATTGAGATGAAGAGAAAAAGGGTACACGATTTCATATTATGTTTGGCTTCATACAGTTGTTTTTTATGTTTGGCTTCATACAATTGTTTTTTATTTTTTCAATTTTTTGATACTGTGCATGGGCTAAAAGAGAAATATTGAAACTATATATATCTAAGCTCTTTATATTGATTCAGAAATAAAACTTTACATCAAACGTGTGATGGTATCAATCTCATCTGTCATTACGTTAATTCTCTCTAAATGTGTAGTGGAGAAAAGATCTCCATAAATGTGCACATAGTTGACAAAAGGAACCATATCACACCTGTCCAATCCATCCCTGAAAATTTCCAATGCTTCAGCCACCTTCTCGTTTCATTCCAACAGCAACAGCATCAAAAGTCTCATAACCTGTTTTAAGATTTACTTTTATCTTCGTAATCACAGTTAGTCTTATATTTCACACATTAAGTAACATATTAAATTTAAAAAATATCAGTCAAATTCTGAATGTTTAACACTTTTAAATCTAGATTTCAAAACTGTGTGCAATCTAAACCATCCAGATCGCATAAATAACCTAATAGCCTGGGCAACATTTGTGAAAAATACCACAAATAGAACCTATGCCTATCACTTAGTATCTAAGAGCCAATTATCTGCTTTATAGCTTAAGCAATTTCTGCCTCTTCGACTTTGAAAAGCCACCTCAATTGTTGCTTCGTATCCTCCTCTGGACAATGGCATGTCAAACCAAACTACTTCCTCCTTTCCATGCCGCCCAAAATTTGCCAATTGTTTTTTACAAACACCACTAGATCAATCTTACAGAGAGAATAATAAAACCGAAACGAGCGAAATAGTATACTCTTGTGCCTCCCATCCCAATTTATTTCCATAAGTAACATACGGGAAGTAGGTATCATATACCAAAAAATCCCATCCAAGTCTTTGTTACATTGACAAAGGGCCGTATTTTTCTTGCCTCGAACAACCAAGACCACACTGTTGGTAGACATTGATTTTTACCTCAAAATTTCAGCAAATTGTCAAGCTGTGCATTTAAAGTGGAAGCTTCTGTCCACATTTTGGATGTCTCTCGCTGTCAACACTGTGAATGTTTGTAATATTTAGTATTGTCTAATCTTCTCAGTTCTGTGTACTACTACAATTTTGTAATGTAAATTGCCTTTGAGTATTTTAAATACATAAACTATTGTAACTTGTTTCTTGACCAATCAGTAATTTTTACTTTGTATGCTCTAGCATACATTGGTCCTCTGCAAATATGTCTCTGTTCTGTATCTGCCATATTATCAATGTATTTGTACTGTGATTAATGAAGATATTTTTGCTATAGTAAACTTGCATTCTGTTTCAATTCTTTTAGTTCTCTACGTATTGTATGATCCATCCATCCACTCCAACAAGTGGTATCAGAACCAATGGTAACCTAAAGAGCCTGGAAAGTGCTAGAAGAATTTGGGGAGTGTTCTGCATCAGAAATTTTTGTTGCAGTTACTCAAAGATATCAGAGGTGTTAAAGAGGCTATTCCATGGATTGTTCTTGAAGGGCTTGTCATAGATGAAAGGAATGAACGAAAGAAAAGGAAGAAGAAAAGTCTGTTTGTAGAAATCAAAGGTACGAGGTGCAGATTTGGAGGAGAAAGGAGTTTGTTAATTTATTTGAAAGTCAGCCAGCTATTGAAGATTAGTGAGCAGAAATATTCAAAGAATAGTTGTAGCAGAAGGGCCTCCAAGTCAAAGTCAGAATAAAAAATTTGTAAAATTAAAAGAGCTGCAGTTTCAAAGAGAAGCTGCTGGTAGAAAGGATAGAAGTCATGAGTTTGTAAGGAGAACATTGTGAGGAGGAGAATTAGAATGTATCATGTTTCTAAGGTGGCATGAAGGTTGTTATAGATTGTGTGAGGTTACAACCAGGAGGAAAGAGTGCAAATTTTACATGTCATAGTTCAAGTCTTAAAGCACATCTAGTGCAACGAAGGTTGGATAAATGCTACCACGCAAAAGAAAGGATCAGATTGTGGGTTATTCAAGGCGATTGTGGTCAAGAAGAACCTACTAGTGAAATCCCAGAAGTGAAACCAAGAGTTGGCCAATACAAACAGAAAGATTTCATAAATAAAATTGTGGAAGAGTGAAGCTGTATGAAGTTGTTTAAAGGAGGTAAAACACAATCAAGTGTATGAGCAAGGTAAGTTTAATGATTTTGTTCAATGGATAAAGCTGGAAAAAGAGTAAAGAAAGAAAATGATAATTTAGAAGAAGAATTGATAAATGTTAAAGAATGTAATTCAAAATTGATAGCACATTTAAAGGAGTTTGGGAAGCAAATATATGAATATCTATGTAAAATTGATGATCTTGAAAAATAATTAGAGAATTTTAAAAAACGAAAAGGAACATTTAAAAGAAAAAGTAAAATGCTAAAAATTAGAGCTAGTATCTTGTGATGTTTCATGTGGTACTAAAGATTTGTGTTGTTTCTTAGATCAATCATTTGGTTGATGCGATTTTGCTGAAAATGTTTGCAATAAAGAATGTAAGGATGAAGATAAAAATGAGTTTGAATATGCAAATCTTGTTAAATGTGATGATACTAACAAACTTAATTTTCAAAATATTGGTTTGACTATCATGAAGAAAATGGGTTATAAAGAAAAGGATTGAGAAAACATGAACAAGGAATCATTGATCCTCTCAAGACCCAATAATAAGGCAAAAGTATGAAGGCCTTGGATATGTCACAAGAAAAGAAAAGGAATTGTATTGGGTGTTGTCAATGCAATAGAGAAGGGCACAAAAAATACATGTATTGGGATTTACATCCATGTAATATGTGTGGGATGAGTAACCATTCTCAAAAAATGTTGGAACAAATCCTAGAAAAATGAGTCTATGACAAGGTGTCTAAAAATGGATAATGAATGGATTTATGTTTCAAATAGGCAAACAATTACAAGTATGATAAAAAACTTGTTGAAGTATAAATGCTCACATGTTGATATAAATCATCAAAGGTCTGAATATTCAAGGACATGTTTTGATCTTCAAAGGAAATCGTTGTCTAGCAAGACATCTATAAAGAATGAGAAGATTTGGATTGAAGTTTTTTTGAAGAGTTGAATAACAATGATTGGAGAAATTGCTATAGTAGTTAGACAAAGTCAAAAGAAAGGCATTGAGATTGAAAAAAGGTCTGAAGATTGTAGAGATGGTTTGATCAAGAAAAGAAAGATTAAGTATCAAGACTCTAAAGGAACCAAAAAAAAGGCACTAGTTTATAGCAAGAGAAATTTGAGCTTTGTGAATACTAAAGCACATGTGGTTGAAATCAAGGGGGACTGTTGGTCAACATTAATTTCTACCACCAAATATCACCAAATTTCTAATCTATACATTTAAGTGGAATCTTCTATCCAAATTTTGGATGTCTCTCCTTGCCAATACTCTAGATGTTTTTGATATTTATTATTGTCTTATCTTGTTAATTCTATGTACTACAAGTTTGTAATGTAAACTACCTTATGATATTTTAATTAATAAACAAGCGATCATAATTTATTTCTTGACCAATCAGTAACACTTACTTTGTATGTTGTAGCATATATTGATCATCTGCAAATATATCTTTGTGTCTTTATTTTGTATCTTCTATATAATCAATGTATTTGTATTGTGATCAATAGAGATATTTTTGCTATTGCAAACTTGTGTTCTATTTAATAATTGTATGATCTGTCTATCCACTCCAACACACACAAATCTGGCTTTGATGGAACTTAACCCATCATACGACTCATATGATGTAGCATTCTTACTTTCTAGATACTTATCAGTAGGTTCATTATACAGTAAAGAAGAGCGCCTCAACATGGCACTAAAGGGAAGTGGGAGATGATCACCACTATTACCCATTGATACATTAAGCAATCCCACATAACTAATGTTAACCACTTAAAACCTTTAAGATAACAATTGAATTAAATCGTACGAAGGATCTTCCCAACCTCGAAAGAGGAATGATTAAAGATGACAATATATTCCTCTTATATGCTGCCAAATGAGATCCCAATCATTGTAAAAAGAAGCCACCATTAAACTCATCCAAATTCAGATCTCGAGATATCAAGATATATTGAAGCAGTCACCGATTAGGAGGGACCTCAAAGAGATCAATCTAGACTAGTCAGCAAGAGTAACACAATAGAAACAAAAAGATATGATGGAGGCAATGTAGAACATATTGTTTTATTTCATGAAAATTGATTACAACCAAATGGTAACAACCAGGTTATAGCATAACTAGCTCACAAGCTTGCTAGAACATGCTCAAATACAAAATAGTTTACAACCGGGACCTTGAATCTTAAGATCTATCTTCTACACTCAGTCTAGCTACTTGATTCTTTGATTGATTGTATTATAATGTACAATTACAATTATGTATAATCCAAAGGATCCAATCATCCTGGAAAGGTATCAAAATCCGAAGAACAAGACCTAATGTGTAAAATCAACAAGGTCGACCTCTGCCAAGAGATTCCTCTAGAAAATCCAAAGGATGAAGTGTAGATCATGGGAAAAGGTCGGCCAGATGCAAAGGAACATCAGAATCAATGCCCAAGGCTCCACAAGCTTCAGAAGGGGTTTTGGTAGATCACCAAAATAGGTCGAGGAAATCATTAACAAGAAACTATCAACTGGTAACAGGAAACTATCAAGGAAACCGATAGCGATATCTTGCCAAAAACATGAGCCAAATGCAATGCATTCTAGGAATAAGAAAGATGATCAAGTCTTCAAGTAGATTCCAACTCCACAGGATCCAGTGAGCCTAAACCAGGACACATAGAAAGAAATGTTAAAACTGCAAATAGAAAGAAAATGTTTTTGGTTGATGCAAGATTGCTATGAATTGAGGATGCAAATACATCAGACATCCAAGGTTATTGAAAAATTGAGCCTTTTACTTTGCTGGGGTCAGATGAAAACCAAGGCGGTCTACCTCTCCCTAAGAAATCCAAGATGAATCTTCAACTGGTATGTCCTTCCACTTTCCAAGATACTCCTTATACTGACTGCTCTAGGTACTATACTGGTGCAGAAGCACCTAACCCAAACATACACCAGGAGGTTAAAGATCATGCCATGAATCATTTCACTCATATTTGAGTTTATATGGTCATTTTAATGTATTTTGAGTCATTTTTGTGAAACATTGTAAGACATTTGCTCAAGATGTGTATTTGAGTCCTAATATGGTCTAGGAGGTCACATTATGCAAATATGCCCATGGAAGGGTAAATAGGATGTACAATTTTCTTTTGTGTCCATCTAAATGTATTTCAAGTGCACAAGCAAAGATTAGGGGTCATATTTATCAAAATATCAAAATTGTCAATTGTGTCAAAAATGTTGTCAAGCACAAATTGCATTATAAAGTTGCAAACCAAAGATGTAATTGGTCTTGGGTAGTTTTAACTACCATATTAATGTGTGGTGGTTATAAAAACCATCATTTGGTTGAATCCAAAGGGGTGTGTGTAAGATTGGAGGAAGGAAATGAAGAACATTTGAAATTTTTACACACTCTACATTGTTTTCTGGGTATTGCAGTATGATCATTCATGTTTTACTTTATGAAAAATCATTTGTATCCATTGAAAATGTATTGGATATGATAATGGCATGAGATAAATTTTTTTTCCCTTTGGTTTCATTTAATTTCAATCATTTTGAAGCAAGTTATGCAAGATTTGGTGAAAACTGCCAAAAAACCCTCCAAATTGGGGTTTGTGGAGAGTTTCATTAAAATATTTTGAATGCACCATTGAAAATTGTTGTAACTTTGGTGTTTGATATAGGGCTGAATTATATTTCAAATTAATTCAATTTCAATGTGATTTGTTAAGTATTCCATGAGATATTTGATGCCCTAGGAGGACTGGGAATGCAAATTTCTTATTTTATCTGTAACAGTCAAAATGGTCTCAGTGCAGAGATCAGAACTTGTAACTCCACTGTTGGATTGTTCTCAATTTTGGATATGGTTTTAGAAACCTAGTTTTCTACAGCCTCATCTAAGATATATTCCAAATATGCCAGGGTTTGAAAGTTATTAATAACTGAGTACGGGTATATCAAACTGTCATTTACTGGGACAACATAATGCATTGTTTGGGTCTTGAATAATGTTTAAAGGGTTATAAATGATATGAAAGATTTGATATTGGATTGGTTGGTTGATAGTAATATATTTTAGATTCCTCAAACATATCAAGGTTTCATATTGATGATTATTTTCGGTCATTGAGCACCCTAGGATTAGGACTCCATGGTTGATTTGGGGTTCTTGGTTGGTTTTTCATGATGCTCTACATCAAATTGGTATTAGAGCCCAGCAAAAGATCTGGGCTAGGAAAGTTGTTTATGTTGTGTTTGGTTGCAGGTGTTGCATCCACCTAACTGCAAAGGAATTGGTTTAGGAGAGAACCTGGTTGTGGTTGCCAAAAGACTAGGGAGAGAGGAAAAAGAGACTCCTATGTGAGGCAAAGGAAGTGTGAGTTTGTGTGGATGCCCGTGGAACACCTTGAGTTGTAGCCATTGGATACTCCATGGATGTGAGTAGTTGATAGGATGATTAAATTTTTGAATTTGGTAGTAGTAGCATGAGGATAATGAGAGAATGATGAAAGGAAGAGGCAAAGCTAAAGATGAAGACAAAGACAAAGTTTCAGTCCAAGACACAAGATTTTCTTGCAAGTTGTTTCCAAGGGACTTGGAAAAATTTCAAAGGTTGGTAGTATGGTGTAGAAGTACCTAACCCAAACATACACTAGGAGGTTAAAGATCATGCCATGAATCATTTCACTCATAATCGAGTTTATATGGTCATTTTAGTGTATTTTGAGTCATTTTGTGAAGCATTGTAAGACATTTGCTCAAGATGTGTATTTGAGTCCTAATATGGTCTAGGAGGTCACATTGTGCAAATATTCCCATGGAAGGGTAAATAGGATGTAAAATTTTTTTTTGAGTCCATCTAAATGTATTTCAAGTGCACAAGCAAAGATTAGGGGTCATATTTATCAAAATGTCAAAATTGTCAATTGTGTCAAAAATGTTGTCAAGCACAAATTGCATTATAAAGTTGCAAACCAAGGATGTAATTGGTCTTGGGTAGTTGTAACTACCATATGAATGTGTGGTAGTTATAAAAACCATCATTTGGTCGAATCCAATGGGGTGTGTGTAAGATTGGAGGAAGGAAATGAATAACATTTGAAATTTTTACACACTCCACATTGTTTTCTGGGTATTGCAGTCTGATCATTCAGATTTTTCTTAATGAAAAATCATTTGTATCCATTGAAAATGTATTGGATATGATAATGGCATGAGTTTACTTTGTTTTCCCTTTAGTTTCATTTAATTTCAATCATTTTGAAGCAAGTTATGCAAGTTTTGGTGAAAACTATCAAAAAACCCTCCAAATTGGGGTTTGTGGAGAGTTTCACTAAAATATTTTTAATGCACCACTGTAAATTGTTGTAAATTTGGTGTTTGATATAGGGTTGAATTATATTTCAAATTAATTCAGTTTCAATATGATTGGTTAAGTATTCCATGAGATATTTGATGCCCTAGGTGGACTGGGAATGCAAATTTCTTGTTTTTTCTGTAACAGTCAAAATGGTCTTGGTGCAGAGACCATAACTCATAACTCCACCATTGGATTGTTCTCAATTTTGGATATGGTTTTAGAAACCTAATTTTGTACAGCCTCAATGAAGCAATATTCCAAATATGCTCGGATTTGAAAGTTATTAATAATTGAGTATGGGTATATCAAACTGTCATTTATTGGGATAGCATAATGCATTGTTTGGGTCTTGAATAATGTTTAAAGGGTTATAAATGATATAAAAGATTTTATATTGGAGTGGTTGGTTGATATTAATCTTTTTTATATGCCTCAAACATATCAAGGTTTCAAATTGATGATTATTTTGGGTCATTGAGCACCCTAGGATTGGGACTCCATGGTTGATTTGGGGTTCTTGGTTGGTTTTTCATGATGCTCTACATCAAATTGGTATCAGAGCCCAGCAAAAGATATGGGATAGGAAAGTTGTTTATGTTGTGTTTGGTTGCAGGTGTTGGATCCACCTAATTGCAGAGGAACAGGTTGAGGAGAGAACCTGGATGTGGTTGCCAAAAGACTAGGGAGAGAGAAAAAAGAGAGTCCTAGGTGAGGCAAAGGAAGTGTGATTTTGTGTGGATGCCTGAGGAACACCTTGAGTTGCAACCATTGGATACTCCATGGATGTGATTATTTGAGAGGATGATTACCCTTTTGAAGTTGGTAGTAGCAGCATGAGGATAATGAGATAATGATGAAAGGAAGAGGCAAAGATAAAGATGAAGACAAAGACAAAGTTTTAGTCTAGGACACAAGATTTTCTTGCAAGATGTTTCCAAGGGACTTGGAAAACTTTCAAGGTTGGTAGTATGGTGCAGGAGCACCTAACTCAAATATACACCAGGAGGTTAAAGATCATGTCATGAATCATTTCACTCATATTTGAGTTTATATGGTCATTTTAATGTATTTTGAGTCATTTTGTGAAGCATTGTAAGACAT
Organism: Cryptomeria japonica; assembly: GCF_030272615.1. NCBI lineage: Eukaryota > Viridiplantae > Streptophyta > Pinopsida > Cupressales > Cupressaceae > Cryptomeria > Cryptomeria japonica. Next base: position 698,918,988 of record NC_081413.1, on the reverse strand, counting down.
TTGCTCAAGATGTGTATTTGAGTCCTAATATGGTCTAGGAGGTCATATTGTGAAAATATGCCCATGGAAGGGTAAATACGATGTAAAATTTTGTTTTGAGTGCATCTAAATGTATTCCAAGTGCACAAGCAAAGATTAGGGGTCATATTTATCAAAATGTCAAAATTGTCAATTGTGTCAAAAATGTTGTCAAGCACAAATTGCATTATAAAGTTGCAAACCAAGGATGTAATTGGTCTTGGGTAGTTGTAACTACCATATTAATGTATGGTGGTTATAAAAACCATCATTTGGTCGAATCCAAAGGGGTGTGTGTAAGATTGGAGGAAGGAAATGAATAACATTTGAAATTTTTACACACTCCACATTGTTTTCTGGGTATTGCAGTCTGATCATTCATGTTTTTCTTTATGAAAAATATTTTGTATCCATTGAAAATGTATTGGATATGATAATGGCATGAGTTAGCTTTTTATTCCCTTTATTTTGATTTAATTTCAATCATTTTGAAGCAAGTTATGCAAGATTTGGTGGAAACTGTCAAAAAACCCTCCAAATTGGGGTTTGTGGAGAGTTTCACTAAAATATTTTGAATGCACCATTGGAAATTGTTGTAACTTTGGTGTTTGATATAGGGTTGAATTATCTTTCAAATTAATTCAGTTTCAATGTGATTGGTTAAGTATTCCATGAGATATTTGATGCCTTAGGCGGACTGGGAATGCAAATTTCTTGTTTTTTCTGTAACAGTCAAAATGGTCTCGGTGCAGAGACCATAACTCGTAACTCCACCATTGGATTATTCTCAATTTTGGATATGGTTTTAGAAACCTAGTTTTCTACAGCCTCACTGAAGCAATATTTCAAATATGCTTGGGTTTGAAAGTTATTAATAACTGAGTATGGGTATATCAAACTGTCATTTACTGGGACAGCATAATGTATTGTTTGGGTCTTGAATAATGTTTAAAGGGTTATAAATGATATGAAAGATTTGATATTGGACTGGTTGGTTGATATTAATCTTTTTTAGATGCCTCAAACATATCAAGGTTGCAGATTGATGATTATTTTGGATCATTGAGCACCCTAGGATTGGGACTCCATGGTTGATTTGGGGTTCTTGGTTGGTTTTTCATTATGTTCTGCCTCATATACCAAATCCTACTATCCAAAATTTCTTCAATCTGATCTGGTTCCTTTTGGGCATCTATTTCTCCAAGTCTACAATACTGTCCTTACTGAATTCTGGTTCATGGTACTTGTATATGGTGAAAATGGATAGCAATAAACAACAATATTGAAAGACTAAAATGGATTCAACCACTAAACCCTAGCCTAACAATGAACAAAGATCCACCATAACATATGAAGATAACCTAAGACAATGCAAATAACTCAAAATCACAAAGATTATACCATCACATGTCCACTAGGGTTTTGATCTCCATTCTTCCTATCTCCATTGATCTTGTTTGATATGCTTGCTCTCAGATTTTTGTATGCACAAGAGCTCAACAAAGAACGGAATGTGGTTGCAAGTAGAATTGTAGTGTAGTCAATTGATCAAGTAGTTAGGGTTAGACAATGAAGAAAGCATCTCCTTAAATAGAAGACACAATAGAAAATGGAGGGTTAAGATTGAGAGGTGTAAAAAGAGAGGTTGGCTAGGATTAAAGGGTAGGTATAAGAAATACCAAAATAATGAAAGAGGTAGGTAGTGTAGGAATTAAGAGATGAATGACATGTGTCATGTGTAGAAAAAGATAATGAATTAATTAAATAAATAAAGATTTATTTAATTAATAGAAGAAGTAGGACAATTAAATAAATAAAATATTTATTTAATTTAGGAAAGGGATAATTTAAATAAATAAATGTATTTATTTAAATGAGAAATAAGGCTAGAAGAGGATAAATGAATTAATTAAATAAATAAGGATTTATTTAATTAATAGAAGAATTAGGATTAGATAATTAAATAAATAAAATATTTATTTAATTAGATATGACAATTTTAGGTGTCTACATTTTGCCCCTCTTTGAGACAATGCAACTTGTCGCGTTGTTTCAAAGAAGATAAGATGAACTGATACAGAGTTGCCCCAGGATGGGAATTATATGCCCCCTCGAGAGATTGGATGAAAATGTCTGAAAAGATTGCAGACAATCTCTCGATAAGAAAGACGGGATAGAATGGACTGAGTGGATAATGTGACAAAGTCACAGGATGAAGAATACTGACTCGGGAAATGAAGGCCAGGGCTAGGGTAGGCTATAAGATAGACCACGGGCAAAAGACATCCTCATTGTCATCCACACCCTTAGAAGATCACAGTG